>NC_080795.1:23946680-24263180 GCF_028018385.1 Neofelis nebulosa | reverse complement strand
AATTCATTAGCAACTCCCCATTTCCTCTTCTTCCCAGCTCCTGGAAACCACATTTTCATTATCTGAATTTGTCTACTTTAAATACCTTATAAGTGGAATAATAGAATGGTTGTCCTTCAGTGACTGGTTTGTTTTACTTAGAATGTCATCAAAGTTAATCTATGTTGTCATATGTTGCAGAATTCCCTTAAGGTTGAATAACCTTCCATTATATGTATCCACTAGGTTTTCTTTATCCATTCATCCACAGATGGAAACTTTGGTTATTTCTATATATTTAATATTACATATGGTGTTGCAGTTAACATGGAAGAACCAACATCTCTTAGAGATCCTGATTCCAATTATTTGGGATAAATTCAGAAGTGAGATTACTGGAACATATAGTAGTCCTATTTTTTATTTTTGGAGGAACCTCTCTAGTGTTCAGGACAATTGTCATACTGTTGTCCATAGTGGCTACACTCTCAAAAGTTCTGCAATATTCATTCAATAAACTATGAGGTTATCATCTGCACTGTTCTAGGTCCTGTGAACACAACAGTTATGAAAAAAAAAAGCCTGATCTCAAGAAGAATACATCCTAGGGAGGAAAAGCATACTGCCAGTAAACAAAGATGGTATTGAAACCAATAACTAGAAGAAAAAAATCAGGACAAATACTTTCCTAAAATCACAGATGCAAAAGAGAGTGACTGTTTTAAATATATCTGATTGTCAAGTTAGCTAACATACAGTGTATACAGTGTGCTATTGGTTTTAGGGGTAGATTACTGTGACTCATCACTTACATATTACACCCAGTGCTCATCTCAACGAGTACCCTCCTCAATGCCCATCACCCATTAGCTCCTCTTGCCCACCGCCCATCAGTTTGTTTTCTGTATTCAAGAGTATTATGGGTTTGCCTCCCTCTCTGTTTCAAACTATTTCTTCCAACAGGGTGATTACTTTAGATGGTCGGTCTGGAGAGGGTTCTTTGAAGAAGTGAAACCTAAGCTACCATCTGTGTGACAAGGAGCCATCCATGCTTTCTGAGGAAAAAAAAATAGTTTAAAGTCCAGGATAAATCTTAAAATGTTAGATTCCAAAGTTGATGACGATTATAGGTAAGGCAAGATAGGGAACAGGAAGAATTAGACAGATAAACGGAGGTCATATGACATAGGGCTTGGAAGTCATCATAAAAAGCTTTTATTCTCGTTTTAGGTGCTGTGTAAAGCCATTGGAGAGTGCTTAAGAGTGATAACATTCCTAAAAAAGGTCTCTAGATGATATATAGGGAATGGACTATGGGAGAGAGCAGAGTAATTATGGATAGTGGTCAGGAGGCTACATCAAGAGACCAGGTGCAAAATAACAATGGCTTGCAAAGGATTATGGTAGAGGGACAACTGCATGAATTTAGAACTTACTGTAATAGTAAGTTGGACACTGTGGCCATATGCCCTGAAACACTAGAAGTGGAGAAGACTGGAAATATGGTCAGAATTGGGGAAAATTCTGAATTAACAAATTCAGTTAAACATCCAACTCTTGATCTCAGGTCAGGTCTTGATCTCAAGGAGATCATGAGGGTCATGAGTTCAAGCTCTGTGTTGGGCTCCACACTGAGCATGGAGCCTACTTAAAAAGGGGGAAGGGCGGGGGAAATGTGGCCAAAATGGAAAGAAAAAATGATGTTGAAAAGATGCGGAGAAAATAAGAGAGTGGTAAGTAAGATCAGACAAGTGAATAGCGAGAAGGGAAGAGATGGCTAGCGGTGTTACACAGCCTAGCAGACAGAACACCGATTTTGATAATTAGGTGCCGTTGGTGACCTTCAAAAAATTTTTTCATATAACTGTAAGAAATATTTGTACATAAAGGGCTAAAGACCAACCTGGAAATGAACAACAAGAGCCAGCAGGCTTAGAATACTCCGTTTCAACTGCTAAAAGGAAGAAAAGAGTCACCTACTTGCAGGCCAAGTCTATCAATGCAAATTTTGTGGTGTTTGATGTTGTTACTTTCATGTTTAAGGATGAGGGGAGGGTAACATTTAAGCAAATAACAAGACCAGGGAAGTATATCGAAACCTAGTAGTATCCTACAGAAGTTGGTATCAAGATTGAAAGCACAGTAGAAAGAATAAACAGGGAAAGCAGACTCCCTGAATGTTCAAATATATGTCATAATAGAAGTAAATGAACTCAAAGAAATAGGGAAAAGAGAAACAAGAAAAACAAAGGACCAGGAAATCTGAGAAAAGGGGGATGAGAAATTTGAGGAAAAAATGTTTGAAGTGGTTACCATGATTCTGGTTACTAGAGCTCTACCAGAAATTTTCAACTAAGCCTTATGGTGGATCTGTATCTAAATCCAGAAAGCTGTGGGGAGGTAGAGGGAACAAAAATTGATAAGGTGTAGAAGGGGAAGGACAAACTTAAGGAACAGAAAAATTAAACTTCCTGGATATCTTTTAAAATGTGTTTATTTGAGTCAGTAATTAGAATGGAAACCTTGCTATGCTGAGTAAAACATCTGAATCATTAAATCAGTTTTGCCTTAAGCTGCCGCTACAATTCCTTGTCTTGGAGGATGGTTTTTTCCCATCACCTATATAGCTAACCAGCTGTTCATGGTGGACTAAGGAAAACAATTTTTGTCTATAGTTCACAGAACTCCCTGGAATGTTCAGAGTTTGGTATAATCACCATTAACATAGCTCACCAGTGCACGGTAGCTTTGAGTTCTGGCTCATACAGATACAGTGCAGTGAGGGCATCCAAACTTTCAAAATTGCAAAATCTCCAACTAATACTCAGAGGTAAATACTGAAGTTCTGCATGTACTTCCCAAATTCCCAAAGAACACTGAAAAACGATGATTTATTTTATTAAATGAGATGAAACCTACTGAATTATTATTTGCCCCCTGAGATTCTACAACTTCTGTAAAACCGAAAGCATTTACTTCATAAATGCTAGGAAAGTCACATTAGCAATGTTTGTAAATAGGCAGTGTGGGATTTACTTTCCAACAAATACTTGGTATAGACAGAAAAATCTTAGACCTGCAAATGGTTCCTCTTTCACTTAGTATAGAAGCTGTCTCAAGCACATCCAAACTATTCTGGCCCGGCAGATATTTTCCTAAGAAACTATGAATTCTATGTTAGTTTTAATACCAGGTTTTTACAAATTTGGATAGGTAAAACCACAGCAAATATTTCAAAACATGGTGTTCTCAAATTACAGACTCATGTTTAATCTTCTTGGCATGTACATCAAAGAATCAGAATTATTATGCCAGTATAAACCCAGTAAACTTTGTCATTACTCTAGCTGCTTTTCTCCTGGGCAAAATAAATTGGTGTCATTTACATCTTCTGTTCACTTTACCTCCTCTACGCATGCATTTATCATATCAACACTTCCATTTTGCCAAAAGTCATTATGGACAAATAAGAACATCTATATATTATGGTCAAACTTATATGGTCTTATTTTACAGTGCATCCAAATTAAACTAGGATGAAATTTTGTGTTACTTTATAACCTTGGTTGTCATATTAGAGACCCAGCATAATAAAAACATATGGGACTATGATGCATCCTAAATAAGTATCTATTTTCCAAAATACCAAATATATAAAATCATAAAATTTTATGATATCTGCTATGAACAAATTATTTCTAGAGAAAAATTTATTTTCAGCACCTTTTCCCCATTTTACACCTCCTGATTAGAAGCCAAAAGTGCTAGGATTATGCTAAACCCCTCTTATCATGCAGGAAACCATTGTATTCTCTTTCTTACTAAGATGTTAAGGTGTTTTCCATCCTGTTCCTCTCCATTTAGGGGGGAAAAAGCCAAAGAGGAAAATTAGCCTAAATAACAATGATCCTGGGACATAGAGAATAGTTTGGCCTTTCTCAGGCCCCCAAATTATACTTTACAGAGCACAGCCTCTTACAGAGAAGGCTTGTTCTGTTGGTTCTATGTCTTCCAGAGATTGAGATTTTACAATGTCCTTAGAATATCTAAATAGGCAAATATTCAATGGATATATTTACAAAAGTGAACTGATGCCTGTGGTTGACATTATTGTGGGAGAGAAAATAACTACTCAGGTCAACTATTGAGAAGTTGAAAAAGGCTCTAATATAATCTCAATTCTGAGAGCCAAGGAGAAATGCCAATGTTAGTGACTGCTTTCAGGGATTTCCTGTTTCAAAAATGCGATACTGTCTCATAATGCTTGATTTGCAATGAGGAATCATTCTGTGTTTCTTGGAAGAGATTAGAGTAATTATGCCCAAAAGTAGATTAAAGTTTTTCACTCTATCTTTTAAGGTTTATATCTTTTTATTGCTATGATAAACCTTTATTTTTGTCACTGGCAATGTTTTTATTAATAACGAACTAGATGAGTTGGCATCTCTTGAATGATATTTGTTATTCAACGTAAGGATGCTTTTAGTTCTGTTTTTCAAGGCAAGCGAGACATATCTAGCTCTTTGTCCATGATAAGCTCACTTTGCCATCAGAATCCAATTTTCCTTTTTGTTTTTTTTTTAAAGTATAGATTAAAGCCACTATGTGAATAATAGAACTTTAAATTCTTGTTGGACATAACACAAGATGTAGAAGAAACCTTTTTCTTCATTAATTAACATTTTTATACTTTCAGATGTACAGTATGATTCAACAATTCTATGCATTATTCAATGTTCACCATAAGTGTAATGATGTTACCATATCATATGACAATATTATTGACTATATTCCCTATGTTGTACTTCTCATCTCCGTTATTTTATAACCGGAAGTTTGTGCCTCTTAATCCCCTTTATGTACTCTACCCATCTAGCTCTCCTCTGGTAACCACCAGTTCTCCGTACTTAACAAGTCTGTTTTTGTTTTTTGGATTACATGTATGAGTGAAGTCCTATGGTATTTCTTTAACTTATTTCACTTAGCATAAGACCCTCTAGATCTATCCACATTGTTGTAAATGGCAAGCTCTCAATCTTTTTCAAGGCTGGGTAATACTCTAGTGAGTATGTATTTATCTTACAGTGTTTATCCGTTCTTCTAGATACCTGAGTTGCTTTCATATCTTTGCTACTGTAAATACTGCAATAAACATTGGCATGTGTATATCTTTTGGAATTAGTGTTTTTGGTTTCTTTGGGTAGCTACCCAGTAGTAGAACTAATGGATCATATGGTGTTTCTATCTAACTTTCTGAGGAACCTCCGTATGGTTTTCTATAATGGCTGCACCCACTTATAGCCCCACCAGCCATTCATGAGGGTTCCATTTTCACCACAGCCTTGCCAACACTTGTAATATTGAGCATGTTTTCCTGTGTCTGGCCATCTATATGTCATCTTGGAAGAATGTCTATTAAGTTCTTCCCATTTTTATTCAGATTTTTTGGTATTCAGTTAAATAAGTTTTTAATACATTTTGGGTATTAACCCTTATTAGATACATCATTTACAAATACTTTTTCTCATTCATTAGGTTGCGTTTTAGTTCTGTTGATGGTTTCCTTTGCTGAACAAAGTTTCTTATTTGGGTGTAATCCTAATACTTAACTTTTGCTTTTGTTACCTCTTGTCTTAGGCTAATATATCTGTAAATATGTTCCTAAGGGCAGTGTCCAAAGATTACTGCCTATGTTTTCTTTCAGAAGTTGTATAGTTTCAGGTCTCACATTTAGGTCTTTAATCCCCTTGGGGTCTATATTTGTGTATGGTGTGAGAAAGTGGTTCAGTTTCATTCTTTTGCATGTAGCTAGTCTAGTTTTCCCAACCATATTCATTAAAAAGACTGTTTTCCCCCACTATATACTCTTGGCTCCTTTGTCATAGATTAACCATATAGGTGTGGGATGTATTTCTGGACTTTCTATTCTGTCGCATTGATCTAGGTGTCTGTTTTGTTCCAGTACCATAATGTTGTGATTACTATAGCTTTGCATAGTATACCTTGAGATCTGGGATAGTGATTCCTCCAGCTTTGTTCTTAAGATTACTTATGTTATTAAAGGCCTTCTGTGATTCTATAAAAATTTTAGACTTCTTTTACTTCTATGAAAAATACTATTGGTATTTTGACAGGGATTGCATTGACTCTTACAGATTTCTTTGGGTAGTATGGACATCTTAATATTTTTCTAATCCATGAGCATGGAATATCTTTCTATTTGAGTCCTTTTCAACTTCATCCATAGAGGTCTTACAGATTCCAGAGTATAGGTCTTTCACCTCCTTGGTTAAACTTATTCCTAGGTATTCTATTTTTTTTAATGTTTTGTTGTTATTTTGTTTTTGAAACAGATACAGAACCCCTGAGCAGGGGAGGGGTAGAGAGAGAGAAAGAGAGGGAAACACGGTATCTGAAGCAGACTCCAGTCTCTGAGCTGTTAGCACAGACCCTGATACGGGACTTGAACCCACGAACCGCGAGATCATGACCTGAGCTGAAGTCAGACACTTAACTGAATGAGCCCCCCAGGTACCCTGATTCTTTTCGGTATAATTAGAAATGGAATTGTTTCCTTTCTTTTTCTGCTAGATTTTTATTAGTATAAAGAAATGCAACAATTTCTGTTTATTTTTTGTCTTGCCATTTGACGTTTTTGGTTCTAATAGTTTTGTGGTGGCATCTTCAGGATTTGTTACATATCCTGTCACCTGCAGAAAGTTACATTGTTACTACTTTCCTACAAATTTGGATGACTTTTATTTTTTGTCTGATTGCTGTGGCTGGGACTTCCAGTACTATTTTTGAATAAAAGTGATGAGTGTACATTCTTGTCTTGTTTATGATCTTAGAGGAAAAGCTTTCAGTTTCTCACCATTGGTTATGATGTTAGCTATGGGTTTTTTATAGGAAGGCTTTATTGTGATGTATGTTCCTTCTAAAGTCACTTTGCTGAGTTCTTATGAATGTATGTTGCATCTTAAATGCTTTTTCTGCATCTATTGAAATGATCATATGGTTTTTATCTCTTGTTAATGTGATGTATCATGTAGATTCATAAATATTGAACCATTCTTGCATCCCTGGAATAAACACAATTGATTGTGGTGAATGACTAAAAAAATTGGGGGGGGGGGTTAGTTTGCTAATACTTTGAATATTTTTTCCATCTCTGTTCATCTGAGATACTGGCCTGTAGTTTTGTTTGTTACTGTTTTTTTTTTTTTAATGTCTGTTTTTTGTTTTTGTTTTGTTGTTGTAGTATGTTAATCTGGCTTTGGCTTCAGGGTAATGCTAGCCCCAGAACATACACTTGGAAATTTTATTTCCTCTAATTTTTTTTGGAATGGTTTGTGGAAAAATAGGTATTAACTTTTCTTTAAATGTTTGGTTGAATTCACCTGTGAAGTCATCTGGTCCTGAACTTTGACTCCATAATCAAAACTTTCAATAAAGAATTTCAGTAACAGTAATTGGTATATTCAAACTTTCTATTCCTGACTTGGTTTTGGAAAACTATGTTTCTAGGAATTTGTCCATTTCTTCTAGATTGTCTAATTTGTTGGTATATAATTATTCATAGCAGCCTTTTATAATTCTTTGTATTTCTGTGGTATGGTTGCTATTTCTCTTCCATTTAGGATTTTGAAAACTTTTTTTTTTTTTTTTTTGAGTCTGACTAAAGGTTTATCAATCTTACATTTTTAAAGAACTAGCTTTTGGTTTTATTGATCTTTTCTATTGTGTTTTTAGGCTTTCATTTCTTTCTATATCTTTTTCCTTCTACAGCTTTGGGCTTTATTTCTTCTAGTTCCTTTGGGTGTAAGGTTTGGGAATTTGAGATTTTTCTGGTTTATTGCAGTAGGCCTGTGTCACCATACACTTTCATCTTAAAAATGTTTTTGCTGTGTCCCAAAAGATTTTGACTATTTTCATTTGTTTTAATGTACTTTTAATTGCCTCCTTGATTTCTTGGTTGACCCATTCATTGTTAAGTAACATGGTTTTAGCCTCCATGGATTTTTTTCCAGACTTTTCCTTGTCATTGAGATCTACTTTCATAGCATTATGGTTGGAAAAGATGCTTGATAGTAGTTGAATTTTGTTAAATTTGTTGAGACTTGTTTTGTGGCCTAACATGTGACATATCCTGGAGAATGTATGCACTTGAAAAGAATGTGTATTGTTTTTGGATGGAATGTTCTGACTATCTGTTAAGTCCATCTGATCCAATGTGTCATTCAAAGCCAGTGTTTGCTTTTTTTTTTTTTTTTTTTTTTTTTTTTTTTTTGTCTGGGTGATCTATCCATTGATGTAAGGGAGGAGGTTAAAGGGTTAAAATTCTTAACTATTATTGGATTACTATCAATTTTTCCTTTTTATTTCTGTTAATAATTGATTTATGTATTTAGGTGCTTCTATGTTGGGTGCATAGATATTTATACTTGTTATATCTTCCTGTTGAACTGTTCCTTTTATGTAGTGCCCTTTGTTACTTGCTACACAGTCTTGTTTTAAAATCTATTTTGTCTGATGTAAGTACTGCTACCCCAGCTTTTTCTTCTCCCACTTCCATTTTAGATTTTTTTTTATCCATTCAATCTTATTTCTTTTTATTGGAACATTTACTTCATTTATATACAAAGTAACTGTTATGTATGTACTTATTGTCATTTTGTTAACTTTTTTCTGGTTGTTTATGTAGTTCTGTTGCTTTCTTCTCTTGCTCTCTTCCCTTGTGGTTTGAAGGCTTTCTTCAGTGTTATTGTTGGATTCCTCTTTAATTTTTGTGTATCATAGTTGTCTTAATTTGTGGTTAACATTGGGTGTATATATATACCATCTTATGCACATAGCAATCTATATTAAGTTGATGGTCACTTATATTCAAATACATTCTAAAGCACTAAATTTTTATATCCCACTCCACATTTTATGTACATCATATTTTGTCATTTTGTGTATCCCTTGACTAACTTTTGTAGATATCATTGAATTTGTTTTAAACTCCATACTGGCTTCATAAGTGGTTAATTTACCTTCACTGTATGTTTGCTTTTATGAACAAAGAAGTGAAGTATCCTCATAATTTTCTATTTATAA
This sequence comes from Neofelis nebulosa, assembly GCF_028018385.1. Lineage (NCBI taxonomy): Eukaryota > Metazoa > Chordata > Mammalia > Carnivora > Felidae > Neofelis > Neofelis nebulosa. Next base: position 24,254,099 of record NC_080795.1, on the reverse strand, counting down.
CCTTTACAAATTTCCATTTCAAAAAGTCCTTTAACATTTCTTGTAAGACTGGTTTAGTGGTGGTGAACTCCTTAATTTCTACCTGGGGAAAACTCTATCTCTTTCTGTTCTGAACAAAAAGCTTGCTGGGTTGCAGGTTTTTTACTTTCAGCATTTTGAATATATCCTCCACTTCTTTCTGACCCAAAATGTTTCTGCTGAAAAATCAGGGGATAACCTTAGGGGGTTTCCCTTGTAAGTAACGGTTTTTCTTTCCTCTGTTAAAATTATTTATCACTAATTTTTACCACTTTAAATATTAGATGTCTTGGTGTGAACATCTTGGATTTGTTCTGTTAGGCGCTCTCTGTACTTCCTAGATGTGGATATCCATTTCCCTCCCCAGTTTAGGGAAGTTTTCAGTTATTTCTTCGAATAAGTTTTCTGCCCTCTTCTCTCATTTCTGTTCTTCTAGTTCCCTATAATATACAAGTTACTATGCTTGATGATGCTGCCGAATTCTCTTAACCTATTCTTTTTTTTTCCCCTGATGTTCAGCTTGGGTGCTTTCCATTACTCTTTCAGACCACTGATCGGTTCTTCACTCTCTAATCAGCTAGATTACCTGTGGTGTTTTTTTTTATTCAGTTTTTAAAGTCTTCAGCTCTGTTTTTTAGGTTTTCTATATCCTTATTGAAATTCTCACTAAGCTCATTCACTCTTAAGTTCAATGAGTATCTTTATGACCATTGTTTCGAATTCTTTACCAGGTATACTGCTGATCTATTTCATTTAGTTCTTTTACTGTGATTTTTATGTTACATTTGGGACCTATCCTGTCTCCTCATTTTGCCTATTTTTATTTAGAGAGCACAAGCAAACGGGGGGTTGGGGGTGTGTGCGTGGCAGAGGTACGGGGAGAGAGAATCAAAAGCAGGCTCCACACTCAGTGCTGAGCCCAACATGGGGCTCAATCCTGGGATCATGGATTGAGATGACCTGAGACCATGACCTGAGCTAAAATGCAAGCCTGGGATCGTGACCTGAGCTAACATCCAAGAGTTGGATGCTCTACTGACTGAGCCACATATATGCCCCTATTTCTTTATTTCTATGTATTAGGTAGGTCAGCTATGTCTCCAGGTCTTGAAAGTAGTGGCCTTGTACAGAAGAGGTCCTGTGGTGCAATGTGGCACAATCCTCCCTGAACTTCAGAATCAGTCAGTCCAGGAGTATCCTCTTTGTGGGCTGCATATGACCTCTTGTTATGGCTGAGCCACTATTGCCTTCAGCTCAGCCAGCTATAGTGACCTTCTTTGCCTGCTGTGGGCACACTGGGCAGGGTTGGGTCCCAGCACTATTTAGAGGCATGTCTGAGACTTGGTGGTGGTTGGGAGCAGCAGTCAACCTAGCTGTCTGCAATTAGTATCTCTGCACAGGTTGTGGCTGTACCAAAGGGCTGGGCTTGCTCCCTGCAAGCCAGGGAGTGACCAGGCTGCTGGAACTGCAGGCCTACTGGTGAGTGGGGTTATCTCCCTACCTCCACTTCCAAGGGACGGTGTACTTTGGAGAGGTATGGGTCCCTGCAGGGGCTGCTGTTGGGTATGGTTGAGCAGGAGCTGCTTTAGAAGGACAACCTGCTGAGGTGGAAAGGTTGCATGGGACAGGTACACAAGAGAACATAAGGGCAGGGCATTCAGTTCTTTCAGGGTAGATGAAGAGTGTTAAAACTGGTTCATGCGAGTCTCCACCTATCTAGGCTGGGGGAGGGGAACAAAAATGGCATCACTTGGCATTTTTGTTCATGGCAAAATCTCCAGAAGATCTCTGCCCCTTCACATATTTTAAAGTTAATCTTTTTAACCTACACCTCTAGGTTCTTTTCAACCATCCATTACCAACATAGTTCAATTTTATATTTGTGATAAACTTTTAAAATATAAGTAACTTCTAAATATGTAATACAATACTAACTTTAGTTACCAGGCTATACATTACATGCTATGACTTATTTATGTAATTTAAATTTTCTAATTGTGATGATGGTGGTTCTTTTTTTATTAAAGTGTAATTAACACACTGGTATATTAGTTTCAAGTGTGCAATATGATTCACCAATATTATCCATTACTCATGTGCCCATCATAAGTTTATTCCTAATCCCCTTTATTTTACTCATCCCCCCACCTATCTCCCCTTTGGTAACTACCAGTTCTGCTTAAGAGTGGTTTTTCTTCTGATTCTCAAATTCCACATATAAGAGAGATCATATAGTATTTCTCTAATTCACTTACTATTATATCTTCTAGGTCCACCCATGCTGTTGCAAATGGCAAGATCTCATTTTTAATGGCGGAGTAATATTCCATTGTACATATATTCTTTATCCATTTGTCTATAGATGGACACTTGGCCTACTTCCATATCTGAGCAATTGTAAATAATGCTGTAATAAACATAGGGATGTACATATCTTTTCAAATTAGCGTTCACATTTTCTTTGGATGAATACCTGGTATGGGAATTAGTGGATCATATGGTATTTCTAATTTTAATTGAGAAACCCCCATACTGTTTTCCATAGTGGTGTTACCCATTTACATTCCCGCCAACAATTCATGAAGGTTCCTTTTTTTTTTTCCACAGACTTGCCAATATTGGTTATTTCTTTTTATTAATGCCACTCATTCTGTCAGCAGTGAGGGGATGTCTCATTGTGTTTTGATATTTCCCTGATAACTAAAGATGTTGAGCATCTTTTCACATGTCTGTTAGCCATCTGTAGGTCTTCTTTGGAATAATGTATTTGGGTTCTCTGCCCATTTTTTCCCCCAAACATTTATTTAAATGCTAGTTAAGCCATGTAATATTGGCTTCAGGAGTAGAATTTAGTGATTCATCACTTACATATAACACCCAGTACTTATCACAACAGGTGCTTTCCTTGATAGCCATCAACCATTTAGCCCATCCCCTACTCTCCATCAACCCTCAGTTTGGTTTCTATCAGTAAGAGTCTCATATTCTTTTTTATAATAAAAAAATTTTTTTGATGTTGAGTTGCATAACTTAAATATTTTGTATATTAACTCCTTATTGGATATATCCCATATATGACTTAGTAGGCTTTGTTTTTGTGTTTTTTCCATCACTGTACAAAACTTTTTTTTATATTGATGCCGTTTAATTTTGCTTTTGTTTCACTTGCCTGAGAAACACATCTAGAAAAAGTGTTTCTATGCTAATGTCAAAGAAACTACTCCTTATGTTTCCTTCTAAGAGTTTCATGACTTTAGGTCTCATATGTAGGTCTCTAATATTATTCTGTGTTTATTTTTAAATACAGTATAAGAAAGTGGTCCAATTTCATTCTTGTGCATGTAGCTATTGTTTTCCCAGAATCATTTATTGAAGAGACTGTCTTTTCCCCACTGTGTATTCTTATATGTTTTGTTGTAGATTATTTGACAATTATAAGTATGGGTTTATTTATGGGCTTTCTATTCTGTTCTATTGATCTAGGTGTCTATTTGTGCCAGTACATGCTGTTTTATTACAGATTTGTAGTATATCTTGAAATCTGAGATTGAAATACCTCCAACTTTTTCTTTACCAAGATTGCTTTGGCTCTCCAGGTGTAAGTGTGTGTGTGGTTTCACACAAATTTTAGTGTTGATTGTTCGAGTTCTGTAAAAGTGTTGGCATTTTGGCAGGTATTACATTGAATCTGAACCTTTCTTTGGGTAGTACGAACATCTTAGCAATGTTCTTCCAATTCACAAGCATGGAATATCTTTACATTTATGTCACCTTCAATTTCTTTCATCACTGTTTTATAGATTTTGGAGTACAGGTCTTCCACCTCCTTGGTTAAGTTTATGTCTAGGTATTTTATTCTTTTTTGTGCAATTGTAAATGGGATTGTTTCCTTAATTTTCTGCTACTTCATTATTGTATAAAAATGCAACAGATTTTTGTATATTTGTATTCTGCCACTTTACTGAATTTGTATATCAATTCTAGTAGTTTTTTTGGTGGAGTCTTTAGGGTTTTCTATATATAGTGTTATGTCATCTGCAAATAGTAACACTTTACCAATTTGAATGTTTCATTTCTTGTCTGATTGCTGTAGCTAGAAACTCCGATACTATGCTGAATAAAAGAGCAGACATCCTTGTCTTGTTCCTGATCTTAGAATCTGTTCTTCCACCTTTGAGTGTATTGTTAGCTATGGGTTTTTCCATATATGGCCTTTATTAGGTTGAGGTACGTTCTTTCTGAATTTGAGAGTTTTTATCATGAAGGTATGTTGCACTTTGTCAAGTGTTTTTTCTGAATCTTTGAACTACCTTTGCATCCTTGGAATAAATCCTACTTGATAGTGGTAAATGATTTTTTTAAATATACTGTTGGATTTTGTTTGCAAGAATCCTCAACAAAATACTAGCAAATAAGTTCATTAGAGATATTGGCTTGTAGTTTTCTCTTTTTTCTAGTGTCTTTATCTGATTTTAGTATCAGAACAATCCTGGCCTCATAGGAGTTTGGAAGCTTTCCTTGCTCTTCTACTTTTTTTGGACTCATTTGAGAAAAATAGGTACCAATCTTCTTCAAATGTTTGGTAGAATTCACCTGTAAAGCCGTATGGTCCTGGAATTTTTTTATTGTATTCTTGAAGTATAACTGTCATGCAATGATATATTAGTTTCAGGAATATTACCTAGTGGTTAAATAAATCTACACTTTACAGTTCTCACAGTGATAATTGTAGTTATCTGTCACCATGGAATATTATTACATTACTAACTATATTCCCTATGAAGTACTTTTCATCCCTGTGACTTATTTTATAACAAAGTTTGTGCTTTTTAATCTACTTCACCTATTTTGATCCTCCCCTAACCCCTCTCCCATTTGGCAACCACAGTTTGTTCTCTGTATTTGAGTCTGTTTTTTTTTTTTTAATTCCACATGTAAGTGAAATTATGTATTTGTCTTTAACTTATTTCACTTAGCAGATTACTCTATAGGTCCTTGTGGCAAATGGCAAGAACTCATTCTTTCTATGGCTGAGTAATACTCCATTGTGTATATATACCACATCTTTATTCATTCATCTATTGATGGACTTTTAAGTTGTTTCCCTATCTTCCATTATCTTGTAAATAATGCTTCAATAAACATAGTAAATATACAACATTCTAAATACATAACATTCTCTATTAAGTTGATAGTTGCTTAAATTCAAATGCATTCTAAAAGCACTACGTTTTTACTCCCCTCATGATGTATATCATGTCATATTTTACGCCTTTTCTATTATGAATCCCTTAACTATTTAGATATAATTTATTTTCCTACTTTTGTATTTTAACTTTCATACTAGCTTTATAGTGTTGGATCTACTACCTTTACTGTTTCCTTTTACCAGTGATTTTTTTTTTTTTTTATTTCTCTAGTTCCCCGCCCGTCTCCCCGCCAGTATGGCCTTTTCTTTTCCCATTAAAGAATTCCCTTTAACATTTCTTGTAGGGCTAGTTTAGTTGTGATCTTTAATTTTTGTTTTTTGAAGTTTTATCTTTCAATTCTGAATGCTAACCTTGCTTGGTGAAGTATTCTTGCTTGTAGGTTTTTTCCTTTAAGCACTTTGAATATATCATGCTGCTCCCTTTTGGCTTTTGGTGTTTATCCAAAAACAACAACAATAAAATCAACTGATAGCTTCATGGGTTGTTTTTTTGTTGGGTGTTCTGTATATAATTGTTTACTCTTGGTGCTTTTAAGATTCTTTATTTTTCCTCTTTGACATTTAAAGTATTATGTGTCTTGGTGTTGACCTCCTTAGGTTCACCTTGTTAGGGACTCTCTCTGCTTCCTGGATCTGGATGTCTTTTTCCTTCCTCGGGTTAGGGAAGTTTTCAGATAGTTCTTCACATTTTCTGCTGCTTTGTCTCTTCTCCTTCTGGGATCCCTACAATATGAATATTAGTATGTTTGATGTTGTGCCAGATGTCCCTTAACCTATCCCCATTTTTCTTTTTGTCACACAGCTTGGGTGCTTTCCATTAATCTGTTTCAAATTGCTGATCCATTTTTCTGAATCTCCTAATCCACTATTGATTCTTTATAGTAAATTTTGATTACAGTTATTTTCTTCTTTCAAGTCTGGTGAGCATCTTTATGACCTTAACTTTGAAGGTAGGTAGATCACTTGTCTCCATTTCTGAATTTGTCCTGATCTTTTATTTGGAGCATATACCTCTGCATCCTCATTTTGTTTTATCCTCATTTTTGTGTTTGTGTATATGAATTAAATGGAACAGTTAGGTCTTCTAGTATAGATTGAATGGCTTTGTGAAGGGACATCCTCTGTGTAGAATCTGTGTGCCTGACAGCTTTGGCTGGCTGACTGGAGCTGTAGCAGGTATTAGCTAGGGGGTAATTCGGTGGTATTCTGTGCTAAGGCCACCTTGGTGGGACAGCTGGAGCTGAAGCACGTGCAGGCTAAGGGATCCTGGGGTGGTCTGCTCATGAGGGGAGTTTGGAAACCTGGCTGGAGCTGAAGTAAACATGGGCTGAGGGCTCCTAGGACACTCCATGCAGTGGGCATCCTGGCCAGATGTGTGGAGCTGAAGTGAGAGTAATCTGGAGGGTCCTGGTGTTCTTTGCTGGGGGGAGGAGTGGTTGGGGTGTGCACTGGTAAGTGATTTGGAGTTGATGTGGGTATGGGACTGGAGTTCCTGGATGCTTTTCACTTGTGTTACCTTGGAAACATAGCTGAAGCTGTAATGGGCACTGTCCAGGAATGTTCCAATGTATGACACTCTGGGGCAACCTTGATGAAATGGCTAGAGTTTGCATGGGCATAGATTGGGGGCCTGCATATGGCTGGGGCTGGTGTGGGCTAGGGGCCGGACGTTCAATGAGGTGGAAGTCTAGCTATGGTGTTTTGACCCTGCTTCTAACTATCAAGGTGGAGAGGGAACATAAATACTAGCACTAGCTAGCACCTCTGACCTCACAGATCATTTTTGCAGTTCCTCCATTTGTCAGATGCTCTAGTGGCTGGTTCCTTTCATTCGAGTTTCCCTTTTAAACAGCCTTTTTACCTCCCTGTGCCCCAGACCAGATAACTCCGCTCTGAGTCCCTCCTACTGTCCATCCCCACAGTAGTTCACAGCAGCCTCAGGGGTAGGGTTTTCATCTTTGCTGCATCTCCATCTCTCCTGCCATTCTCTATTTTTTTTGTTGTTGTTTATTCATTTTTGAGAGAGAAATCATGAGGGAAGGGCAGAAAGAGAGGGGTAGAGAGAATCCCAAGCAGGCTCCTTGCTGTCAGTGCAGAGCCCAATGCAGGGCTGGAGCTCACAAACTGTGAGCTCACAAACAGCTCATGACCTGAGCTGAAACCAAGACTCAGACACTTACCCAACTGAGTCACCCAGGTACCCCATCTCCTGCCATTCTCTATTTAGTGTCTGTATCCTTTGGTGTGCAGAAGCTGGTCAGTCACCCCTCAGTTCTTTAGGAATTGCTTATATGTAGGTATAGATTCAATGTGCTTGGAGAGGAGATGAGTTCAGGGTCTTCCTACATTGCTATCTTGGATTCTCTTATGCCACCAATGGTTTACTTATTTTATAACTGGAAGTTTGGCCTTTTTGATTCCCTTGACCATCTTACCTATCCCCTCCCCATTTTTGTCAACCACCAATCTGTTCTATCTATGACTCTATTATCTTTGTTTTAGATTGTACATACCAGTGAGATCATACATTCTGTTTGATTAATTTCACTTAGCATGATGCCCTCAATGTTTCTCCACGTTGCTGCAAATGGAAATATTTCCTTTATGGTTAAATATTCCATTGTACATATATACCAGATTTTCTTTATCAATTCATCCCTTGGTGAACACTTGAGTTGTATCCATGTCTTGGCTATTGTAAATAATGGTGCAATGAACATGGGATGTGTATATCTTTGAGTTAGTGTTTTCATTTTCTTTGGATAACCAAAAAGGTAATTGCTAGATCATATGTTCTATTTTTAATTTTTAGGGCCCTCCATGCTGTTTTCCCTACTGGCTGTACCAGTTTACATTCCTACCAACGATGTGCAAGTTCTCTTTTCTCCACATTCTCACCAACACTTGTTAATTCTTTTAAAAATTTTTTTTAACGTTTATTAGCACAAGTTGGGAGACAGTTGGAGAAGGGGGAGACACGGAATCTGAAGCAGGCTCCAGGTTCTGAGCCATCATCACAGAGGCCAACACGGAGCTAGAATTCACAACTTGTGAGATCATAACCTGAGCTGAAGTTGGACATTAACCAACTGAGCAACCCAGGTGTCCCCACTTGTTAATTCTTTTTGACAATACACATTGTGACAAGTGATATCTCCTTGCACTTTTGATTTAAATTTCCAATTAGGGGTGCCTGGGTGGCTCAGTATGTTAAGTGTTCACCTGTTGGTTTCCACTCAAGTCATGATCTCCTGGTTCTTGAGATTGAGCGCCATGTTGGGATTGGCACTAACAACATGAAGCTTGCTTGGGATTCTAGCTTTCTCACTCTGTGCCCCTCCCGCCCCCCTCAGAATAAATAAATAAATACAAATTTCCCTAATTATTGACAATGAGAACCTTGACATATATCTGTTGGTCATCTGTATACCTTCTTTGGAAAAATGTCTCCTTAGACCCTCCACCTATTTTTAATTAGGTTGTTGAATGTTTCCTATTGAATCGTAGGTTCTTTATGTATTTTGGATACAACCTCTTAGCAGAAATAGGATTTGCAAACACTTCCTCCCATTCAGTAGGTTGCCTTTTCAACTATTTTGTTGGTTTGCTTTTCTGTGCAAAAGTTTTTTAATATGGACCCACTTAAGCATTTGTTGCTTTTGCTATTGGTATCAAATCCAAAAACAAAAACAAAAATCATTGTGAAGGCTGGTCCCAAGGAGCTTACTGCCCTATGTTTTTGTATAGGAGTTTTATGGTTTCAGATAGATTATCTTCAGTCCTTTCACCTTTCCAGTTTTTGAATATAGTGTAAGAGAGTGGTCTAATTTGATTATTTTGCATGTGGCTGTCCAATTTTCCCATCACCGTTTATTGAAGAGGCTGTCCTTACCCTTTTTATATATTCTTGGTTCCTCTATCATGAATGATTCATATTGTATGCGTTTCTTTCTAGGCTGTCTGTTATACTGTCTTTATGCCAATACATTTTGATTACTATAGCTCTGTAACACAACTTGAAATCAGGATGTATGATGCCTCCAGCTTTGTTTTCTTAAGATTGTTTTAGCTATTGAGTGTTTTTCATGGTTCCATGTAAATCATGGGATTCTTTGTTTTTTTCGGATATACCATTAAAGTTTTGAAGATATTTCATTGAATCTATAGATTGCTTTGGATATTATGAACATTTAAACAATATTCTTCCAATCCAGGAGTATGGAATATCTTTGCATTTATTTGTGACTTATTTTCATTCATTGTTGTCTTATAGTTTTCAGAGTGCATCTCTTGTACCTCCTTGGTTAAATTTATTCCTGGGCATTTTATTCTTTTTGATGCAATTGTAAATTGGATTCTTTTTTCTGATAGTTTTATATTAGTGTTGAGAAAAATTTTTATTTCTTGATCTTCTATCCAGCAAGTTTAATGAATTCATTTATTAGGTCTGACAGGATTTTTAAGTGGTGGAATCTTTAGGGTGTTGTATATATAATGTCGTCTGCAAATATTGAAAGTTTTACTTTGTAATCTGAAAGCCATTTGTTTGTCATACTCACCTAATTAATTGCTCTGCCTAGGACTTCCCAATACTATATTGTATAAGTAGCAAGAGTGGGCATCCTTGTCTTTTTATGGATCTTCGAGGAAAAGCTTTTAGCTTTTCACCATTTTGTTAGCTGTGGATTTGCCATATATGACCTTTATTACATTGTGGTCAGTTTCCTTTAAACCTGCTTTATCAAGAATTTTTATCATAAATGAATGTTGAATTTTATTAAATGTTTTTTCTGCATCTATTCAGGTGATCATGGTTTTATCTCTTTTTTACATTTATCCATTTCAAGAGACAAGAGTGTAAGCAGGGGGAGGAGCAGAGAGAGAGAGGGAGAAATAGAATCTGAAGCAGGCTGCAGGCTCTGAGCTGTCAGTACACAGCCCACTGCGTGGCTCAAACATGCAAATGAGATCATGACCTGAGCGCAAGTTGGATACTTAACTGACTGAGCCACCCAGGCACCCCGAGATGATCAAGATTTTTAGCCTTCATTCTGTTAATGTGGTGTACCATCTCAGTTGATTGGCAGATATTGAACTGTCCTTGCATCCCTGGAATGAATCCCACTTGATAATGGTATATGATCTTTTCAATTTGTTGTTGAATTTGGTTTGCTAATATTTTATTAAGCGACTATATTTCTAATGCAGTGTTGCAATTTATCTCACACTAAGACGTAATGTGTATTTCATGTTGTCCATGTGAGTATGGTACTGATACTTAGAGTATGGTTACTGAGTTCAGCCTTCGTGTACTACCACCATGTGCTCTCTGGAACTCTATTCTTACACCAGTTTGCTGTATTGAAGCTTAGGTAGAAGCTTTATTTACATAGCATGTCACTTCATTTCTATTTGTAACTAGGCTAATAAATAAACTCAAAAACCCATGAAGAAATCAGATAAATCTAAAACTTTAAAAATTATATGTGAGTATAAATACCTAGCAGACTCTCAAATAATGCATCTGAAGATCCAGTTTCAGACTGTCCAGCTATTTGGTGGAATAATCTTGCAATATCAAATAAGGAGATAAAGCACTCAAACGTCAGAAAGCTCAGCATTTGCCCTTTTGCATTGTGATTTGAGGTGGTAATAATATGGGGCTAGAGTTAAGAAAACTAGAGAAGATATCATAACTTTGCCACTTAAAAAACATTGAGTGTTTCTTAATTACCTTACAAATTCTAATGTGGCTAGTGTTTGTGTTTTTTTAAAAGAAACACAATACAGGGGCACCTGGGTGGCTCAGTCGGTTGGGCGGCCGACTTCAGCTCGGGTCATGATCTCGCGGTCCGTGAGTTCGAGCCCCGCGTCAGGCTCTGTGCTGACAGCTCGGAGCCTGGAGCCTGTTTCGGATTCTGTGTCTCCCTCTCTCCGACCCTCCCCTGTTCATGCTCTGTCTCTCTGTCTCAAGAATAAATAAATGTTAAAAAAAAAAATTAAAAGAAACACAATACAAAAGGGGAATTTAAAATATCTTGTATAGCTAAAGAAGCAGAATAAAGTAAGGATACATATAAACAGTGAATTATGAATTCTAACCAAATGGAACGTGTTAGGGGTTGTTAAATAGGTTATTTGCAGATTTCTCATTGCTTTGAAACCACTGCTCAGAAGTCATTTAAATTTGGCAATGGTCATGTTGTCTTCATTAATTATTCCCTCCCCAGCTTTAGTTCCTTCTATTTACTCCATCAACACATAGTTGCCTGTGGTACTTCACAAAAGTTCTGATATGAATAAGCTTGAATAGCTGATTGGACTTTTCAGAAGTAGGTATATGTTATATGATAAATACTTGCTTTTTAATGTAGAGCTCCTTCTCATCCTTACCCACTCTAGATGAAGCTATTCTTAAAATGATGAGATCTCAAATTAATATCCAGAGTCACTATATATCTGACCAGGAGATCCTTTCTCCAGGAGTAAAAAATGGTGTGAGTTAGCATAGTATATATGCTATATGTTATGCAAACCTCAGCAGCTTAAAGCAATAAATTTATTCTCACATTGCTTTCTCAATGCAGATTTTCAAGGGGCTTTGTTGCACATGTTCCTCACTCCAGGGGTTAGGCTGACAGGCTGCTTTTATTTTTAAAATTTTTAATATTTATTATTCAGAGAAAGAAACAGAGCACGGGCACAGGAGGGGCAGAGAGGAGGAGACACAGAATTTGAAGGAGGCTCCAGGCTCTGAGCTGTTAGCACAGAGCCTGATGTGGGGCTTGAACTCACAAACCGCAAGATCATGACCTCAGCCAAAGTCGGATGCTTAACCAAATGAGCCACCCAAGCGCCCCTGACCAAGGCTGCTTTTAAATACACAGACCATTTTCAAAGTAAGACACATAGCCACAACTAAATTCAATAGTGCAGAATGTAGAGCCTTCCCACATGTAGGGGCACCACATACTTTGAACAAGAAGACCGTTTCCATGCTGATAATCTAGCATAGGAGTTAATCTGCAAGATGAATTATTTCAATAACTAATAAAATTACACTTTCATTAATTGGAGTCTTTGAGGGAGTCCAATAAATGGCATGTGGTTCCCCATATGGGTGTTGAGTTGACTTAGAAAAAGGCGAGAGTCAGCAATTAAAAATATCACCATTACTAACGAAGGCTAGCTAGAAGACACAGCTCAGGAAGAAAGCCCAAATGGACTTGCTGCTACTTTCCTTAATTATACCGCAGGACAGCCCACAACAGAGAAAGTTTGAGTACACACTTAGATTGTACTTAGGCCTTTGCTTCCAACTGGTCCAAAAACAGAATAACCATATCCCACATGCTCAAGTTCTATGGTATTTTCACTCCATCTAATTGAGAAATGTGGATCAATGACAAACATTCAGTAGCAGAATGCTCACTGTCTCTGCACAAGAGAAACAAGAGGCCTCCTGGGCAGGAATATTAGGCTCCTTTCATATGGAAGAAAATGAGACAAAGGATTCCTGCCTACACTATATACTAACTTTAATCACTAGGATTTTGATTTTTGTTTACTCCTTCACTAAATTGCAGACTCCTTACACAACTAGCATCCTGAGTAGTTTTAAAATTCTAGGGGTGCCTGGGTAGCTCAGTCAGTTGAGCAACTGACTTCGGCTCAGGTCATGATCTCATAGTTCATGAGTTTGAGCCCTGCGTGGGACTCTGTGTGGACAGCTCAGAGCCTGGAGCCTGCTTTGGATTCTGTGTCTCCCTCTCTCACTTCCCCTCCCCTGCTCATGCTCACGTGCATGTGCCCGCTCTCTCTCAAAAATAAACATTAAAAAAAAATCTAAAAAGTCATAAATACTTGTTAAATGTCATACTATTTTATAACAATCACCTCAAAAATCAGAATCAGAGTGATGATAGCTACCTTTATTAATGGAAGAATTCTATACAGACTTTTAAACTTTATTAAATGCAATCATTCACCTTGTAATTTAGTGGAACTCCATCTTTAAAAGTAAAATAAATATTGAAGAGAATGAAAGCTTTTTGATAATATACATCATTAACATTTCTCATAGCTAGATGGCCTTATATAATGTAGAATGGAAGGTATGCTATGGGGAAAAAGTAAAAAAAAAAAAAAAAAAAAAAAAAAAACCACCCCACTCCAAGTAGATAAAGAAACACACGCATGTGTGATTTCCAAGTTAAAAAGGAGACAAAGCATTTTTACCCAAGATATGAGGGATGACCCAGAATTCTATAAAATAGATTTATGGAATACACATTAATTTTTTAAATGTTTATTATTTTTGACCGAGAGAGCATGAGATCATGACCCGAGCTGAAGTCGGACACTCAACTGAGCCACCCAGAGCCCCTGGAAGACACATTAAAATGGCAACATTTGAATTATCAAACTGAAACTTGAATACTTTAATATTTAACTTTATGAAAAGGAAAATATTTCAATACAACAAAACCAGGGCTGCTTATTCCAAGTCTGTGCTGGTAGCTGACCAGACCGAGAGCTTAAATAAAATTTACCTTCATTATGTCTTTTCATAGAGACACTTTTTTGCCACGTGCTAATCCATAACTTAAAACATAATTCTAGTGTTAGTAATTATTAAATTACTGATAGCAGTAATACTAATGCCACAGAATAACCAAACTTCAAACAACTAACAATATGAAGTGTTTTTTGACATGGAACTCCTAGAACTCTCTCATCGCTGATGGAATGCAAAATGGTACAGCCCTTTGGAAAACTATCTGGCAGTGTCTTGCCTACCGCACCTTACCATGTGCACCTTACATACATCATACAACCCAGAATTCCACTCTTAAGTTTTTACAGCAGAAAAATCTTAAAAAGTGTCTGCAAAAATACTATTATAATGTCCATTGCAACATTACTCAAAATAGCCAACAATGGGGAATAAAAATATCTAGTATCCATAGACTGTTAAATGTATAAACAGAATATGATATAGCTACACTATTGGAGTACTATCTCCCAATAAAAATGAACAAACTACTGATAAACACAACACAAACGAACATCAACATTATACTAAGTAAAAAATGTCAAACACAAAAGACTACAGAAAAGGCAAACTGTAGTGGGGAAAAGATGGCTTGAAAGCAGTGCTGAAAATTTTCTATACCTTAATTATAGTAGTAGTTACGCAAGTGTACATAGTTGTAAAAATTCATTAGCCCGTACACCTAATAGGTGAATCATCTTTTGTGTAAATGATATCAGTAAATTTGGGGGAGGGTAACTTCACTAATCAACTATAAAACAATAGATTCTACTGTAGGAATACTTAAAATCGGGCACCTGGGTGGCTCAGTCAGGTAAGCCTCCGACTTTAGCTCAGGTCATGATCTCAAGGTTGGTGCATTTAAGCCCTGTGATGGGCTCTGTGCTGACAGCTCAGAGCTTGGAGCCTGCTTCAGATTCTGTCTCCCTCTCTCACTGCCCCTCCCCCACTAATGCTTTGTCTGTCTGTCTGTCTGTCTGTCTGTCTCTCTCTCTCTCTCTCTCTCTCTCTCTCTCTCAAAAAAAATATTTAAAATCATAAAATTGTTAACTTAAAATATCATGTTAAACATTCCAAAAAACTTCAATGGTATTTTCAGGTATGTACAATAAGGAAAGCACATAAGTAAATGATAAAAGAATAATGAATATTAGGGCCAAATATTGATCTCTGTATATAGAGTCCTTTAAAAATTTTTGAAATATATAATGGTGAGTCATCTAGTAGCACTAAGTAAAAGTGTGGATTTATAACACACTTGTGTCTTATAAACACAAAATATTTTAAAATATAGAATGGAAATATTTTGAAAATCAAATGCATAAAGCTAAGGCTTTTCTCACATAACCAGACTGTCTACTAAAAAACTGTGTTAACACTGGAAAAACTAAGATCAATACTTTGAGTTTATATGATTACCTTAAATCACTAATCCATTTAATCCTTAAATCTCACTACTAAAATCTTAGCACTATTAGAAAAATTTTAATGTTTATTTTTTAGAGAGGGGAGGGGCAGACACACACACACACACACACACACACACACACACAGAATCTGAGGCAGGCTACAAGCTGTCAGCACAGAGCCCAACACAGGACTTAAACTCATAAACCATGAGATCATGACCTGAGCTAAAGTCAGACACTTACCTGACCCAGGTGCCCCTGTACCTCCTGTTTTGAAACTGTCCTCTTATCTCTACTTCACTATTCAGATTACCATCATTTCTTGCCTAGATATCTAGTTTGGCATTCTAAAAGATCTTTCTGCCTGTATTCCCCTCTTACCACTCCATTCTTCACAGTGTAGCCAGAGTAATACGCAAGCACCTTGCTTCCTTCAGAAAGTCTCCCCTGAATTCCCCATGTTTGGGTAAGTTGGTTTCTGTGAATCTATGATATTCTGTAGTTCCTTGATCATGGCACTAATCACACTTTGTTATGGACTACTTATTTGTATCTCCTGATAGATTGAGTTACATAGGGACAAAAACTCTGCCACTCTTAACTTTTGTATCCCTTGTGATTTGCAAAGCTTTGTACCAGTAGTACCTGTACGTTAAATATTGAATCAATGAATGAATAGATGAATAATTTCTAATAAAAGTAAGTGAATGAACAGATGAGTAAGCAGTAAAACCAAGAACCTACTCCACAAGAACCATCGTTTAGAATATATAACATGTTTAGGATTAAAATGAAGGCTTTCTTAGGCAAATCAGATGGAGAAATCTGAACATTAAAGGGCCTAGTTTGGTACCATAAACTAATTTGGGAGAGACATGCCCAGACATTGAGCAGCGGCAGGGGTCTGATTAATGGAACATAGCCCCAGTCGTTCTGGATAACTTGGCCACTAGTGAGCCCATTTGGTCTTCAAGTGCCAAGCCATTATCTTTAATCTGGTTCACAAGTATCAGCCCTGGGGTGTCAACCAGTGGGTTCTCACTATGTTCCAGATGAAGTTGTGTTGCATCAGGAAGGGTTTAATCCTCTGTGAACTTGGTGCTACTTCCTTGCCTGGAATTTACTTTTTTATTTACTGGGATCATATTTCTCCCCAACTTTGGAACTGAGGTTTTTATATCTTGAGTGGGAATCCATCTACATTTTTCACCCCCCCACTCTGTTTCTCCTTATTTAGCAAAGCAATGTAAAGATAAACTGAAAATGTAAGTCTAGTGGACAAAACTTCTCATAAATAACCATCCAAGCAAAAGCAGCTCCCTGCCCTCCATGACTTCTCTCCCCCAGTTCACCTCTCCCTGCTGCATACCTGCTGAGTTCTGTGTAGATTGTTATTAATACTCAAATCAGTTTTCTAGGTGTGCAGGATGGTTTAGTGTTGATCTCACTGTATTTTCCAATAAGTATTCAGACTAGGCAGTTCTTAGTATATTACTTCTATAAGCAGAGCATCCAAAATAAAAGCATTGGACTCTGACAGTTTTTTCTACAGGGTACCTGTTTTTCAGAAAAGATGAAAAAAAAAGTCATTCTTTTCTTCCAAAAAAGTACAATACGATGCATGAAGAGAGAAAGATACTGAAAAGAGACATTTGTCAGATTATGAGGGCTTTCTACATTTCATACTAGCGAGTTTGGACTTCATTGACTAGACAGTATATAATCAGAAATTTTTATGCAGAAAATGAGAGGTGATTAAATAGAGTCTCAGGAGGACGTTAAGCACTGTAGATATAAAATTAAGAAGCCTACCATAAAGCAATTTCCAGAATTATTTAGTTCTGAGATAAAAAACAAAAAACTGTTCTTATGAAAATGTTTTCCTTCCCAAAAAGAAATTTTTAAGAGGGTTTGTTTTACCTTATTTTGTGTTTTGTTGGCTAAAAGAAGCCTTTTAAGATGATAGAGATTAGTGAACCCCGTTTCCCTCAGTGGTATTATCAATTGCTTAGTACTACAAAGGAAAAAGAGAAATTTAAGAGAATTGTCCACATAAGGGTGACTCTGTTACTTAGCTGTAAATTTTTAAATGCTTCTTTTTATTTTATTTTAATTTTCTTTTAAGGTTTATTTTGAGGGACAGAGACAACATGAGCAGGGGAGGGGCAGAGAGCAAGGGAGACAGAGAATCCCAAGCAGGCTTGGAACTGCCAGCGGGGATCCCGCCCAACACGGGACTTGAACTCACGAAACCATAAGATCATGATCTGAGCTGAAACCAAGAGTTGGACCCTTACTGGCTGAGCCACCCAGGTGCCCTATATAATGCTTCTATTTTCTTTTTTTAAATTTTTTTAATATTTATTTTTGAGACAGAGACACAGCATGAGCGGGGGAGAGGCAGAGAGAGAGGGAGGGAGACGCAGAATCTGAAGCAGGCTCCAGGCTCTGAGCTGTCAGCACAGAGCCCCACGCGGGGCTCAAACTCCTCAATTGCGAGATCATGACCTGAGCTGAAGTTGGGCACTTAACCGACTGAGCCACCCAGGTGCCCCGTTTGCTTCTATTTTCTAATTTTTCATCTTCCAGATTTCATCTCAGCTTAACAAACTTATTGACACCATATCAAATACACAGTGATACTTAGAATATTTTGGTCTTTCTCTACCTGGTGAAGGACACCTTTTGGGACTGAAGTCATTTTCTCAACAAACAGGCTTAGAGGAAAGACTAAAAAATAAAACTGTAGGACTTCTTGGGACTTCTGTAAACACTGGCAAATAACATTCATTTGTCCTCTTAGCTTTTAAGTCTTCCCTAGAGTTGGTCATTCTTTCTTTTCTTTTTTTTTTAATTTTTTAACGTTTTTGTTATTTTTGAGAGACAGAGCATGAGCGGAGGAGGGGCAGAGAGAGAGGGAGACACAGAATCCGAAGCAGGCTTCAGGCTCTGAGCTGCCAGTACAGAGCCAATACGGAGCTTGAACTCATGGACTGTGAGATCATGACCTGAACCAAAGTCAGATGCTTAACTGACTGAGCCACGCAGGCACCCCCAATCATTCTTTCAAATGATTTCTAATCTTGAAAGGAATTTAAAATCTTAGTTTCAAAGTACTATATGCATGTGAACAGAACCAATAAATTATACTTGCTACCATACTTAGGGGAGAAGTTATAGAATTTTTAATCAACTGTCCAGGGCAGAGTTGGTGGTAAGGATCATTACTGAAGGTATAAGAACAATCTTCCCTTAGAAGTAGCCTGATTGGAAGTGAGCAGATTATTGGCTGTTTCTGTGGATCCTCCTGCCTCTAACCCTCAAAGGGTTAGAATGCTCTCAGAGGAAAGGTAGATCTGTCTGGAAGGTAAGCTAACCCATGCAAGTATAGCTTTGCAAATTGTCAGAGGGGGAGGAGATGAAGAATAAGGGTGGTTGCTGTCCATGGCAATCCAGCCAGATATCTTCGAAGCTGAGCCTGTGTTATAAAACTTTTCAATGCTGGCAGGTAAAAACAAAGTATATTTAGAATTTGGGGTACAAATGCTACCCACACTGGATAAGCACTGAGGCAGAAGTTGTTGGTGATAAGAGCCAGTTACTTGGTGTGGATAGAAGCCTCAGGACACTTAATCTAATTCCAGAGAAACACTGTGGAATACAGACAGGATATAAATTTGTAATAAGTCTGTTGTCATCTGGTTAAATGGAAAGAATTCACAGATAGGCTCAAAGGACACGATAGGTACTTTTTCATGGAACTCTTTCTGAAATATTACTGTTTGTATTGTAATTTCCTGACAACTAGAAAATATATAAAATATCACCATTCTAAAATTTTGCTACAACTTTAAAATTATTAACTAGAATCTTCCCATGTACACTAATTTCCTTAATTAGAACTGGATGAGAAATTCCTCATCAGTATTGTTGAGAAACGTGCATCTGATGCAGTGTTTTTTTTTCTTCAGCACCTAGAAAAATTCTAGGCACTTAGTTGGTGCTCAATAAATATTTAATGAAATGCCTAATTGTCTACATATGTCCCAATATATTAGCTGCATTATAAGTCAAACTTCTCAGAATCTTGATTTTTTTTTTTCCAGACTTAAAAAAAAAAAAAAATCGGTGTAATTCCATCTTGAAGTATCCCAATCCTTGGAAGCAGCCACATACTATACAATAAATACTGTGATCTAAACCTAGCAGAATAAATGTGAACTGTGTGGTCAGGAAAGAGCATTCAAACCCCATGTGCAACTTGCTGATTTGATACCTTGAGCAAATTTTGTGAATTTTAGTGTCTTAATATTTAAAATGGATAGAATATCAGTCTCACATTATAAAAGAGATTAATATAACACTTGAAAAGTTACTGGTAGGGGCGCCTGGGTGGCGCAGTCGGTTGAGCGTCCGACTTCAGCCAGGTCACGATCTCGCGGTCCGTGAGTTCGAGCCCCGCGTCGGGCTCTGGGCTGATGGCTCAGAGCCTGGAGCCTGTTTCCGCTTCTGTGTCTCCCTCTTTCTCTGCCCCTCCCCCGTTCATGCTCTGTCTCTCTCTGTCCCAAAAATAAAATTTAAAAAAAAAAAAAAAAAAAGTTACTGGTACATGTTACACCACCAATCACCCACACCACCCCCATACCTCAATATCTTTCCTGCCTCTCCACTGTTTCACCAGCACTACTTAACCACAACCCCCTCCCCCACGCCAACATCTCCAACAGGTCCTTGCCCTTGTTCTTCCTTAGGAACATCAACTGAGGCAATATATAGGGACAATACCACAAGAAGTGTCTTCACCCTCTAAACATATTAATGTATTTTATTTTAGAGTTAGAGTATGCAGGGAAGAAGGACAGAGGGAGAGAGAAAATTTTAAGCAGGCTCCATGTGGAGCTTGATGCAGGGCTTGATCCCACAACCCTGGGATCATGATCTGAGCTGAAATGAAGAGTCAGATGCTCAACCTACTGAGCCCCAATTAATATTTGATTAAAATATATTTAAAGTAGATATGACCTACAGATATCTTATTTTTCTATGACAGTCTGTTTTGAAAACGACAAAGATGAAAAGGCTCATATACCTTAATGCAGAGCTATTCACAAACAAACGTATTATATTGGCTTGGCTTATAAAGCAGAATGCAAAATGTTTTCCCAACTTTTGTAATTGCAATAGAAAATTGAGCCATAATTTGTTCCATCTTTCTAAGCAGTCATAGAACTAATATTCAAGAAGCAAAAATATTAATTTCTATACTTCATCAGAAAATAGTTAATAAAAGATAAAAATGATCTTTTAACCAAAACAAATATAAGAATTACTGGACACTTCAGTTCAAAGTAATTCAAGCAATGATGACTTGAAAATGGTTTTGCTTTTATTGCCCTAACAGGTTGTTTTGACAGCTTTGAACCCACAAGATAATTATACAATTCCTCATGTCTTTTTGGCTATATGAATATAGCTACAAATGCTTCCAGGATAAATGCAAAGGCTTTGCAGGACTGAATAAAAATGCAATCTCTAAAGAAATGGCATTTTAGAGTATAACATCCTTCTTTCATCTGACAGGATGATAGGAAGAATGTTTTTATTTTTAATAATTCATGATTGTAAATGTATTAGCAGTTTCTTAGACTATCTTCATTAGAAACACAACTTTAAAATTATCACACATACTCTTTGCATCTCGTTTATACCTAACACCAATAAAAAGGACCCATTTTAATGCTGTTGGCCACTAAAAAGTCTGTGACCTAAGCAAAATTACAACTCACTCCAAGAACAGGATGGCTCTGCTCTAAGTCTTTTGGCAAAAGCTAGGATTTTAATGACCTTAAACAAGCAGGGCAAGCAGTCACATTGCCTGAGAACTCCAGAGCTTTTGCACAGTTTATTCTTGTTGAAGCAAGCTAAGGCAAAAGCTTTGGCAGCAATATGAACATGGGGCAAAGGGTTTCAAGTGGTTATTTTTTTGCATGTAACTCCTTATGGCTGGGTTAAAAAAAAAAAAGGTGTTTATAGAGAGCTTTGCCTGGGGTATTGTCAGATCTCTTTCCCTGGATATAGTACAAAGAAAGGAGTCCTCAGCTGGCGTTTTTTCTAATTTGTACCTAAGTCCTTCTAAGAACATGAAGAGCAAGTGTGTGACTGTTGAGGGTAGAGTATAACTTCCAGAAAACTGATCTTTTCCCTTGGAGTCCTTCAGAAATTAGAAGTGGGGACAGGGAGAGAATCACCACCTACCCCCAGGTCCCATTGTGAGAAGACTTATATATGTTCAAAAGAACATATATGTTCAAAAGAGAATAATCAATGTAAACATCATTGGTTTTCAAACCTTACTCTTAGCTTAAGCAAGAGTAAGATGGTACATAAATGATCAAATATAAATGAGATAATGACATTAATGAAGTCATCTGCAGCATCAGAAACCATGATGGGTCATGAGGCAAGGAAAACCCATGTAAGTGCTACCCTGGCTCCAATGGTACCCAGTGAAAGTGTTACTGGAAGGAAGGAATACCAGTATATAATACTTCCCAGTGCCATCCCCCCTACAGTCTAGCACAATAGATAGAAATGTCAGGATCACCTCTTAAATTTCACAGAGGTAAATCCTGGTGAAAATTTGTTTAAAGTGATAAAGCTAAAGGAATAACTATGTCCCAACACAACCTAGAATTCTTCCAATAGAAATATAATTAAATTTTTTTCTCAGTGAAAAACAAAAATAGGAAAGAAAACACACATCTTAATGGCTATTTCTTACATATCAATGAGCTAAACAGTGGAGATAAAACCATTCACAGAAATAGAATTCCTGCCTTCTTAGAATCCGAGGAGTATATCAAGATGGCGGTCATAAAATTCTGCACAAGTACTAATAAAAACAATGTGTCCAGTTGTGCAACTGATTAATTTCAGCTAACATCTTCATTCAAGGTAAAGGTACTGTCCTCAGGGAACTTTCCAGATTATTAGAGATCTATGCCCAAGTGATAGGAAAGGTAGCCTATTACAAAGACCACATAAGGTATATAAAATTAGATGTACATCAAACTGAGAATAAATCTTCAACTGGAAGATGACTTTTATGAAGATTCTACTTTTGCAGGGTCTTAGAAAATAGATGGAATTCTTAGGAAGAACAGAATAGAAGCATGGGCTGGAAGGCAGGAGAAATATTTTAACCTGAACAAGGTCCCCCTTAACAGGTGGAATCCTCAAAAGAATCGACCCTTTTCAGATGTGTCTCAGGGCCTCTCAAAATTTTTGATGCATAGAAATGCTTTTCCCTTCTTGAAAATACTCCCTTTTGTCTTTCAATGCATCATTCAAACTTTCCTTGAACCACTAGTGGCTCATTCTCTATTACTTTTTAGGGTTATTGTTTTTTTCTTTTTCTTCGGTTCGTGACCTAATGTTGATGTTCTTCACAACTCCATTCTTAGCTCTCAGACTCTGTCTCTTCAGTTCTTACTCCACATACCCTCCCAAAGCAATCTCATCCATTTCCATGGCTTCCATTTCCATCCGTATGCTGATGACTCCTACATTTATAACTTAAAACCAGGTCGTCTTATTGAGCTCCAAACATATATCCTTTATTCTACATCTGTATTTGGATATTTCAAATCCCTTCAAGTACGCGTCCAAATGGGAATCTATCTTTCTCTGTCAAGGACTGTGCTTCTCTGGTATTCTCCTATCTTAATAAATAGCATCTGGCCAAGCCTGAGATCTTGGTGTCATTGTTCACTTCTTTGCTTCTTGTATCCCCATTACCCTCAGGAAATATTCAAATGTGAAATTATTTACTTCATTTCCACTGACTCCATTTTCATCTAAAACTCCATATTTCACAGGAGCAGTTGTAAGAGCTGGCCCCCCAACTCTAGTTTCATACTTTTTAAGTCCCCCTCTGTCCTGCAGCCAGTAAGATAATATTAAAATGTAAAGTTGTTCATGTCATTTCCTGCTTAAATCCCTTCAGTGGTTTTTCCATTGCACTTAGCATGCTTATGTTCATTAACACATCTTCTAAAGCCTTCTGTAATTGTCTCCTGCCTAGCTCTATTTCTCACCATATCCCCCTCTCATAGTCTGAGATCAAGCATGATTAATATCCAACGGTTATTTGAACACTACACTTTCTCACTGGTCTATGATGCTCCTCTTCATATATACTGTTCTCTCTATCCTTTTCCCATTCCCATGACATTTCTGGTTAATTTTCTTTACTTCTTCAGGTGTCAGATGAAACATTACTTTTTTAGTAACATCTACACTCAGTCACTGTAAATACAATCCCTGCAATTTAACATTTTTTTGGTAATGCTCTTCACAATTTATTGCATCTACTTGTAAATGTCAGTTATCCCCAAATATAAGCTCTGTTAAGTCATGTTAGAGGTCTACTTTGTTCAAAACTATATCCCCAGGGTCAAGTGCATATTCTGGCACAGAATAAGAATTCCATGCATTTATTACTCAATGAATAAAGGATAAATACTCATTTTTCATAAGAGCATTGTGGGGGAAATACAGAGCTGCACTAGAAAGATAGGTTGGAACCAAATTGTGAAGGGCCATTAATGCCATATTAAAAACGTAGATCTTATCTGGAAATAAGGAGACCCATCCACACAATACCCAAATTATAATAAGGCAGGAAAATGTAGCAGATTTTAAACAGCCTGCCTAGAATAATCTAGAAAAGTTTATGCATATTTTAAAAAGTGAGACTCCTGAAGCGCTTCTTCAGAGTGCTATTTATATTTCCCCTCAGGCTCCAAGTTACAAAGTTAAAATATGGCTTAAGGACAAAAATTCCCTGTTAAAACTGACTTCTTGCTCTGAAGATAAAATTGATTTTTGAGCAAGTAAAGTGACCATTTTTACCAAGACCATTTGTGTTATGTATGCTTGTGTGTGAGCATTGTGTGTCTTAATTTTTATTCCCCTTCTCCTAGCCTACAAAATATTTGTATATGTGTATTCTACGAACTAAACTAAGCTGGCTCCCTTTCTAGCCTTATCCAACCTTTTCAATGTGTCCTAACTCCCAGCCACGTGATTCTATGGAGTCGCATGAATTTGAACACCTATTCCTTCTGTCCAGAATATCTTCCATGTTTGCTACTATCCTTCACATCTTCCTAGACCCAGGTTAAGTCTCCTCTTCTACGAAAACTTCCTTAACTTCTACTCTGCAGAAAATGAATTCGTTTCTTCTTCCTGTTCTCAATAAAATATATGTATCACTGTTAAAAATTGTTTCATATTTTGTTTTTCATGCACCCAATGTCCCCATTGTATTGAGTTACTTTAGTAAAGAGAATCCCAAAAGACATTATTCAAAGTGTAGTCCCCAACCAGCACACTTGTGGGCTTGTTAAAGATGCAGACATTTAGGCCCCAATCCACAGTATGAAATATTACCAGTTTATTTTTAATCACAGAAAAGTTTGAAAAGTATCTAGTATGGTTAACTCTTAAAAGATCAGTACAGGCCTACTTTATGGATGGATTAGTTCTAGAAAATCTGGGAGGAGCATTCAATGCACTCATCAGTGTACAGATATGGTTTGGGAATTTATCTCCAGGTACACAGTAGATAACCTGGACAATGTTTTAAATTTATGGAGCACAAATCACTAAAGGCCATAAAATGATGAGACTGATGCATACCTGGAATTCTTGACAGAGAATGTTAAAATATTCTGCAAATTGAAGACCTTTTTAAAAATCACTATGACTCAACATATTTTGGATTAGGACTATTTCACTCTGCTCAAATACTTACTTTCTTTCCTGCATATTTTCTTCCTCTCCTTCCTGCATAAATTTATATATGGAACTTAGTTAACTCAGACTGTCAGCTGGTAAAACTGTCTTCAGAGAAATATGTGAAAGTATATTAAATTCAAGGACAGGAACTTGAAGGATTGGTGGATTATGAGGCACCACACAGTCCAAAAAACATCAAGAACTGTAATTCTAGTGGGGCTTTGAACAAGGTAAGGACCACAGAAAGGTAGAAGAATAGAGGTCAACCTGTGAAACTTCCAGATTCTTCCCCGAGTAGAAATGAAATTACTTCAATTATTTTCAGTCACTGAGGCCAAGTCTTTCTAAATTCCAGAATGGTGTTTCACCCCTCATGAAAATCAAACGGCACTGAAATAGAGGCAGCTGAGGACATCTCAAAGGACAAGACATGAACAAGCAAGGGGGCTGACACAGAGATAAGGAAAGAAATGATGAGTTTGTTTTCTTTCTGTGAAAGTTTTAATTCCCACATTTCCATTACTTAATGTGTCATTAGTTTTCAGCAGTTGGCAAACTCAGAGCATTCCGACATTTACTTTAAAATTGGTAGTCAACACACAATACATCAGATTTTTATATTGCCTCAAAGGAAAATTCTCAAAAGAAATCTAAAGCTTTACCACAAATTTCCCTTGGGAAGTTGATCCTAAAGTTTTAGATGCCAGCATACACTCCTGACCAAAGTTATAACTCCAGAGGTTACGATGACAAAGGCTGATAAATCTGGCTACATAATCCAGACACAAATTATGGTGTAAACAATGATGGGTAACACTTGTCATTGCCTGTTGAATAAAGGTCAAATCCTCAACCTGGCATTGAAGGTCTTTATAATATGACCCCAGTTTAAATTTTCAATCCTCATTTCCACCACATTGCTACACTCTAAACAAAGTAGAACAAACTGTGTTCTGTACATATACTTAGTGATTTTGCTTAAGGCTCTTTTCACTTGGGATTTTCTTTCTTCCCATATTTCTGGATCTAAAACTTAGGTGTTGAAGACCCAGAGCAAATGAAACTTCCACTGAGCCTCCAAATATCCCTAAAAGCTGGAAATGCACTCTCCAATTTCATACTCTGTAAGCTTTACCTCCTACTTAGGTCTGTGTTGAAGGCAACTTGACTGAAAGTTTCTTAATAATGGTAAAGTAACCATCTTTGTGTTCTTGTTTGTAACTGACACAGTGATTTGTACCGTATGGAATGATTATAAGTATTTAATCAAATAAGAATGTTACAACCTTTTGGTGGTGTTCTCCCTTATATCATTTCAATTTTTATCCCCTTTTTCCTCTAAAATTCCATAAGTCATCACTGCAACTTGTTCCTCATAGATTTCTTAGGGGAAACTGGGCTAATGCATAGCCTAATTTCCTTTGAGTAACACTAGATTATATTCCTGGCCCAATGCCAATACCTGAAATTTAGTTTGCATTTAATAAAATTTGAAAAAATCAATTATCCTGCCCCCTGCGCAAAAAAAAAAAAAAAAAAAGTCTAGCATTATTAGCATAAAGTTATGGAACCACTTTGGGACTTTGTTGGCTATTTCTACCTTCTGGCATACCCATTGTCTCTAGATACTACCAAGTGTTCTTTTTCTTTCCAGCTTTGAGATACAATTAACAGATAATACTGTGTGAGTTTGTGTACAGTGTGATGACTGGATGCATGTATATATTGATAAAATGATTACCAAAATAAGATTAGCTAACATGTCCATCACTTCATGTAACTATTTTCTCTGAAGTAAAATTACTTTTGGACACTTTAAACTACGTATATAGTATTTTAACTATAGTGACCATGCTATGTGTTAGATCCTTAGAACATTTTCATTTTGTAACTGAAAATTTGTAGCCTTTAACCAACACCTTCCCATTTTCCCCAGCCCCCAGTAACCACCATTCTATTGTTTCTGTGAGTTCAGGTTTTTTAGTTTCCACATATGTGAGGTAATACAGTATTTGTCTTTTTCTGTCTTACTCAGCATACTACCCTCAAGATGCATCTGTGTTGTTGCAAATGGCAAGATTTCCTTTGGATGACCGGATAATATTTCATTGTGTGTGTATGTATATATGTGTGTATATATATATATATATATATATATATATATATATATATATATATATATGTGTGTGTGTGTGTGTATAAAACTATGATATATATCACACTTTTTTCATTTATCTATCAAAGGTCACTTAAATTTCCATACCTTCCTTGGCTGTTCTAAATAATGGTCTAATGAACTTGAGAGAGCAGGTATCTTTTTAAGATAGTAAATTTTCTTCCTTAAGATAAATACTCAGAAGTGGAATTGCTTGATCATATGGCAGTTCTATTTTTAATTTTGTGAGGGAATTCTATACTGTTCTTCAGAGTGACTATACCCATTTACATGCCCATTAATTGATGCACAAGAGCCTCCTTTTCCCCATATCCTCGCCAATACTTGCTAGTTCTTGCTTTTTGATAATTGCCATTCTAACAGGTGTGAGGTGATAGTGTAGTTTTGATTTCAATTTCCCTAATGATTAATAATGTTGAACACCTTTCCAGATACCTGTTGGCCATTTGCATATCCTCTTTGGAAAAATATCTATTCACTTCCTTTTTTGGGGGGATGCTGTTTGTTTTTTCTTTTTTTTTTTTTTTTTTTTTTTTTTTTTTTTTTTTTACTATTGAGTTATATGAGCTCTTTATATATTTTGCATATTAATCCTTTATCATATACATGGATTTACAAATATTTTCTCATATTTGTAGGTTATCTTTTTTATTGTTTCCCTTATGGTACAAAAGCTTTTTAATATAGTCCAACTTATTTTTCCATTTGTTGCTTTTGATTTTGGTGTACTATCCATACAATGATTGCCAAGACACATATTAAAAGGCTTTCTTCCCTCATATTCCCTTCTGGGAAACATGGTTTTAGCCTTATGTTTACATCTTAAATCCATTTTGAGTTTTTGTAAAAGAAGGGTCCAGTTTCATTCTTAATGTAGCTGTCTAGTTTTCCCAACACCATTTATTGAAGTACTGGTATCAAATATTTATCACTGTTGAAGACTATTGGCTCCCTTGTCAAATATAAGTTGATTGTATATGCATGGGTTTATTTCTGTGCTCTCAACTCTTTTCAGTAGTCAAAGTGTGTGTTTTTATGCTAGTAGCATAAAATTTTCACTACTGTAGCTTTACAACATAGCTTAAAAATAAGGAAGTGATACCTCCAGCTTTCTTTTTCATTCTCAAGAGCGTCAAGGCTGTTTGGCATCTTTTGCAGTTTCACAAAAATTTTAGCATTCTTCTTGTATTCCTGTGGAAAATGTCATTGGAATTTTTTTAATGTTTATGTAATATGAGAGAGAGCGCGAGTGCATGAATGGGGGAGGGGCAGAGAGAGAATCCCAAGCAGGTTCCATGCTGCCAGCACAGAGCCTGAGGAGAGCTCAATCTTAGGAACAGTGAGACCATGACTAGAGCAGAAATCGAGTCGGACTCTTAGCCAACTGAGCCACCCAAGCATCCCCCATTGGAATTTTGATAGGGATTGCATTGAATATATAATTGGCTCTGGGGAGTATGGACATTTTAACTATACTCTCCTGATTCATGGACATGGATATCTTCTTATTTGTGTCTTCAATTTCTTTGAATATCTTCTGGTTTTCAGTGTACAAATCTTTCCCCTCATCGGTTAAATTTGTGCCTAAGTATTCTAATGTTTTTGATGCTTCTGTATACGGGATTGTTTTTATTTCTTTTTTAGATCATTGTTAGTGTATATAAATGCTACTGATTTTTTTCATGTTATTTGGTTAATTTATTAACAAATTAATTTATTAATTAATTCTGATAATTTATTCTGATAGTATTTTTGATAGTCTTTGGGGTTTTCTGCATATAAGATCATGTCTTCTGCAGATAGAGACAATTTTATTTCTTTCCAATTTTGATGGTTATTTTTTTTTCTTGTTTTAAAGTCCTGACTACGACTTCTCATATTATGTTGAATAATAGCGATGAGAGTGGGCACCCTGATTTTGGAGAAAAAGATTTTAGCTTTTCACCATTGCGTATGACGTGAACTGTGGGTTTGTCATGCATGGTCTTTATTATGCTGAGATATGTTCCTTCTATATTTAATTTAAGGGCTTTTATCAAAAGGAGTGAATTTTGTCAAGGCTTTTTCTGTACCTATTAAGGTGATCATATGATTTTTGTTCATCTTTCTATTAATGTGGTGAATTACATTGATTTTCTTGTGTCAAACCATCCTTCTATCTCAGGGATAAATCCCATTTCTCATGGTGTGTGATCATTTTTAAAAGTTACTTAATTAGTATTTTGTTGAGAATTTTTGTATCTATATTCACCAGGGATATTGACCTATAGTTTTCTTGTAGTGTCCTCTGGCTTTGGTATCAGGGTAATGCTGGCCTTGTAAAATGAATTTGGATGTATTTGCTATGCTTTTAAGCTTTGGAAGAATTTTAGAAGTACTGGCATTAATCATCTTTAAATATTTGGTAGAATTAACCAGTGAAATCATCTGGTCCTGGGATTTTATATGTTGGAAAGTTTTTGATTACTGCTTCAATCTCTTTAGTTGTTAGTGATCTATTCTGATTTTTATTTTTTATTCATTCTTGATAGGTTGTATGTTTCTAGAATTCTGTCTATTCTGTATTATCCATTTTGTTGGCATACAGTTCTTCATATTATCCTATTATCCTTTGTATTTCTGTAGTGTCAGTTTTACTATCTTCTCTCATGCATAATTTTGTTTGCGTCCCCCCCTCCTTTTTCTTGGTTTCTAGCTGAAAGTTTGTCAGTATTGTTTATTCAAAAACCAGCTGTGGGGACGCTTAAGTGGCTCAGTTGGTTAAGTGACTGACTCTTGATTTTAGCTCAGTTCATGATCTCATGGTTCATGAGATAGAGCCCTCTGTCAGGCTCAGCACTAACAGTGTGGAGCCTGCTTAGGATTCTGTCTCTGTCTCTGTCTCTCTCTCTCTCTCTGCCCCTCGCTTGCTCTCTCTCTCTCTCTCTCTCTGCCCCTCGCTTGCTCTCTCTCTCTCTCTCTCTCTCTCTCTGCCCCTCGCTTGCTCTCTCTCTCTCTCTCTCTCTCTGCCCCTCGCTTGCTCTCTCTCTCTCTCTCTCTCTGCCCCTCGCTTGCTCTCTCTCTCTCTCTCTCTGCCCCTCGCTTGCTCTCTCTCTCTCTCTCTCTCTGCCCCTCGCTTGCTCTCTCTCTCTCTCTCTCTCTCTCTCTGCCCCTCGCTTGCTCTCTCTCTCTCTCTCTCTCTCTCTGCCCCTCGCTTGCTCTCTCTCTCTCTGCCCCTCGCTTGCTCTCTCTCTCTCTCTGCCCCTCGCTTGCTCTCTCTCTCTCTCTCTGCCCCTCGCTTGCTCTCTCTCTCTCTCTGCCCCTCGCTTGCTCTCTCTCTCTCTCTGCCCCTCGCTTGCTCTCTCTCTCTCTCTGCCCCTCGCTTGCTCTCTCTCTCTCTCTGCCCCTCGCTTGCTCTCTCTCTCTCTCTGCCCCTCGCTTGCTCTCTCTCTCTCTCTCTCTCTCTGCCCCTCGCTTGCTCTCTCTCTCTCTCTCTCTCTCTGCCCCTCGCTTGCTCTCTCTCTCTCTCTCTCTCTCTGCCCCTCGCTTGCTTTCTCTCTCTCTCTGCCCCTCGCTTGCTCTCTCTCTCTCTCTCTCTCTCTCTCTGCCCCTCGCTTGCTCTCTCTCTCTCTCTCTCTCTCTGCCCCTCGCTTGCTCTCTCTCTCTCTCTCTCTCTCTCTCTCTGCCCCTCGCTTGCTCTCTCTCTCTCTCTCTCTCTGCCCCTCGCTTGCTCTCTCTCTCTCTCTCTGCCCCTCGCTTGCTCTCTCTCTCTCTGCCCCTCGCTTGCTCTCTCTCTCTCTCTCTCTGCCCCTCGCTTGCTCTCTCTCTCTCTCTGCCCCTCGCTTGCTCTCTCTCTCTCTCTGCCCCTCGCTTGCTCTCTCTCTCTCTCTCTCTCTCTCTCTCTCTGCCCCTCGCTTGCTTTCTCTCTCTCTCTGCCCCTCGCTTGCTTTCTCTCTCTCTCTGCCCCTCGCTTGCTCTCTCTCTCTCTCTCTCTCTCTGCCCCTCGCTTGCTCTCTCTCTCTCTCTCTCTCTCTGCCCCTCGCTTGCTCTCTCTCTCTGCCCCTCGCTTGCTCTCTCTCTCTCTCTCTGCCCCTCGCTTGCTCTCTCTCTCTCTCTCTGCCCCTCGCTTGCTCTCTCTCTCTCTCTCTCTGCCCCTCGCTTGCTCTCTCTCTCTGCCCCTCGCTTGCTCTCTCTCTCTCAAAATAAACTCTGTTCCATTGATTTTTTTTTCCCTGTTTTTCTAATCTGTTTTATATTTGCTCTAATCATTTTCTTTCTTCGACTAACTATGCACTTTAGTTTTCTAATTTTTTGAGTTATAAAGTTCTTTATTTGATCATTTATTTTCTCTTAACGTGGACATTCATCACTGTAAATTTCCCTCTGAAAACTGCTCTTGCTTAATCTCATAAGTTTTGGCCTGTTACATTCATATTTGTTTGAATATTTGTGATTTCTTCTTAGATCCACTAGTTGTTCAAGCGTATATTATATACTTTCCACACATTTGTGAAGTTTTCCTTTTTCTTGTTGATTTCTAGCTTCATACCATTGTTGGGAAAGATACTTGATATGATTTCAATCCTCATAAATTTAAGATTTTCTTTGTGACCCAAAGTATGTATCCTGAAGAACAGTCCATGAGTACTTGAGATTAATGTATCATCTTATGCTGTTGGAAGAAAATATTCTATATGTGTCTTTTAGGTTCATTTGGTTTATAGCATTATTCAAATCCACTATTTCCTTGATTTTTTGCCTAGATGCTCTATTCAACGGGAAAGTGGGGTACTGAAATCTCCCACTATTGTATTGCTCAGTTCTGTTAATATTTGCTTTAAATATATAGGTGCTTCA
Source organism: Neofelis nebulosa (assembly GCF_028018385.1). Classification (NCBI taxonomy): domain Eukaryota; kingdom Metazoa; phylum Chordata; class Mammalia; order Carnivora; family Felidae; genus Neofelis; species Neofelis nebulosa. The sequence continues at coordinate 24,222,096 of NC_080795.1, read as the reverse complement.
ATGCTGGGTGCAAATGTATTTACAACTGTTGTATACTCATAAATAATTGGTCTTTTTAAATCCCTATATAGTGAACTTCTAAGTCTGTCACCAAGTTTAAAAGTGTATTTTTTCTGATTTAAGTATAGTGACTCCAAGTCTCTTGATTAGCATTTGCACGGAATGTCTTTTTCCATTACTTCATTTTCATTCTACATGAGCTAAAGTGAATCACTGGTAGACGGCATATTTTTGGATTTTTTAAAAAATTCTTTTAGCCACTCTGTCTTTTGATTGGAGAATTTAGTCCATTTAAATTTAAAGTCATAATTGAAGGTAACTAGTTACCACTGCCATTTTGTTAATGGTTTTCTGACTGGCTTTAAAATTTTCTTGTTGCTTCCTTTCCTTCAGTCTTCTTTTGTTGTGTATTTTTTGTAGTGGTATGCTTTAATTTCTTTATCTTTTGTGTCTATACTACAGGTTTTTTCCCTTGTAACCACAAGCAAAACCATGAGACTACATAAAACATGTTTATTTTAACATGACAGACCCTTATCTTCAATTACATATAAAAACTATACTTCTTCCCACATATTTTGTTATTAATGTTCTACTTTACATCTTTTTAAAAACTGAAATGTAATTGACCTACAATATCCTATTAGTTTCGGGTGTGCATCATAGGGATTCAATGTTTTTTATATATTACAAATGAACCCCATGGTAATTCTAGTTACCAACTGTCCCCAAAGTTGACTATATTTCCTGTGCTGTACATTGTATTCTCATGGTTTATTTATTTTAGAACTGGAAGGCTATACTTCTTAATTCCCTTTACTTATGTTTCCCACTCCATCACCTCTCACCTCTGTAAACCAAAAGTTTCCTGATTCTATGAATCTGCATCTGTTTTGTTTTTTTCAGATTCCACATGCAAGTGAAATCATGTGTTCATTTTTCTTTGACCTATTTTACTTAGCATAATGCTCTCTAGTTCCATGCATTTTGTTGTAAACAGCAAGATTGCTTTTTTTTAATGACCAAGTAACATTGCTGTGCCTATGTGTGTGTATATACACCCCATATCTTCTTTATCCGTTTATCTGTCCACAGATATTTAAGTTGTTTCCATATCTTGGCTGTTGTAAATAATAATATAATGAGCATAGGAGTACATTTATTTCTCTGGATTGGTGTTTTCATTTTCTTCAAATAAATACCCAGAAGTGGAATTGCTAGATTGCATTGCAATTCTGTTTTTAGAGACCTTCATCCTGTTTGCCATAGTGGCTTCACTAATTTACATTCCCACCAACAGTATGAGGGGTTCTCTTTTCTACAAATCCTCACCAACACTTGTTCTTTCTTTTTTTTCTTTTAATAGCCAATCTAACAGGTGTGAGGTGATATCTCAATATGATTTTTGTTTATATTAAAAGGTTGATCATCTTTTTATGTGCCCATTTGCCATCTGTAGGTTTTTAGAAAAAATCTATTCAGGTCCTCTGCCCATTTTGTAATTGGGTTGCTTATTTTTTAGATATTCTGTAAGTGCTTTATAATTTTGGATATTAACCCCTGATAAGATAAATCATTTGCAAATATCTTCTCTCATTCTATAGGTTGTCTTTTTGTTTTCTTTGTTTTCCTTCATTATGCAAAAACATCTTAGTTTGATGGAATTCTGTTTATTTTAGCTGTTGCCCTTGCCCTAAGACTGGTCCATAAAAATAACTGCTAAAATTGACCAAAAAGCTTCGGCCTATGGCTTATTCTACATGTTTTATGGCTTCTGAATTTACATTCAGAATTTTTAATTGATTTTAACTTTATTTTTGTGTATGGTGTAAGAGAGTGGTCCAATTTCATTTTCATGTAGCTGAATAGTTTTTTCATCTCAATTTGTTGAGACTTGTTTTATGTGAACAAATTTGCTGATAGACTTATAGAAGTCTCTGTGTGATGAATTGTTTATTTCTTGCTGCTTTCAAAATTTTTTCTACCTTTAACTTCTTGGTTATAATGCATCTTGGAGTATTTCAGGGTGTTGTGGTCCTTTGACTTTTCTGTACCTGAATGTCCATATCTCTCCCTAAAACTTGGGAAGTTTTCAGCTATCTATTTAAATAAGTTTTTCTGCCTCTTTCTCTCTTTATAAACTCCTATGACTTGGATGTTTATTAACTCTATGCTTTCTCATTTACTCAGAATTTATTCATTTTTTTTCCATTCTTTTTGTTCCTGTAGCTATTTTCAAGTGTTATAAGTTCACTGATTGTCTGCATGATCAAGTTCTTTTTGATGTTCTCTATTGAATCTTAGAGTTCTGTCATAGTCCTCTTCAGCTTTTGGATTAGTTTTTGGTTCTTTTTTATGGCTTTTACTTTATTAAACTACTTAGTTTATTCATGTGTTGTTTTTATGATTTTCATAGATTTCCATTTATTTGGGGTTGGTCACTAAATATTCTCTTTGATAATGTCCTGTTTGCCTGATTCTTCATGAATCAAGTAACCATGCATTGGTCTATGCATTGGAAGGAGAAAATACCTCTTCTGGTATTTCCAGACTGTTTTTGACAGGTAAGGATCTCCCATCAGTTCCCCAGGCTAGTGGAATTAGCTCTGGAATTGTAGTCATGCAGAGTTTGAGTCAATTTTGAAGCTCACTGGGTCTGCAATGGGGTGTGCAGTTGACAGGCTTGTTACCAGGGGTTTGGTCAGGTATGTATCCTGCCTGGCTTCTGGGAGGATGGGACTTCTCTCAGTGCCTAATTTAGTATGGTGGTGGTGGGACAGAGGTCTGCTTCAGGGTCCATACTTAAGTGCTCAGTCAGCAGGTCTGTTACCAAATGCATGTAGCTCTACCAGGTCCCTGGAAGAGCTCCTGCCTGGACTGGACACTGGGTGAATCCCTTGGTGGGAAAGGACTGGCACTGGACCATGGCTGAAAGGGGGTGGATCCAAGCCCCCAGGCTGTTCTGGTTCCACAGCCAACATTAAAGTCTGCAAACCCAGCTCTGGAGGCACAGGTGGACATGTCTCTTACCAGGTACCTTGGTTTTGAACTGTACCAGAGTTTCAGAATCTCCTACCTATAGCCCCAAAACTCCTACAAAAGAACTTTTATCTGTGCGTGGATGCCAAATTGTTACTCAGAAACAATATGTAAGGGGGATTTTTTATTTAACCATCTTTCCAATGCCACTCCTCTAAGTGGTCTTACAAAGTAGATAAATGTGGTAGATAACATAATGTTACTTCCTTAAAGATCATGCCATATACCCACAGAAGTATAGGTTTAACTATAATAAACCGCATAAGTCTTCAGTAGAATTTAACACCGATATTAAGCACTAATTATTATAATATTTGCTACCACTAATTGAAAATTATAGGACTTGAAAAAGGTTTTGAAGATGAAAATATATTGAGATGATTTTCCAAGAGTGTCAGATTATTTTGACAGAATATAAGCAAGAAAACATGTTATAAACTGTCAAATACTACATATTAGCAACAAGTTTCTCTTGCCTATGCCCCAACTATGATTTTGTGTACAGGTAGTGGTATCTAAACTTCTGCTTTGTTTTCTATGCCTAAATGAATATCTTACTGATAGCCTAGAGATCTAAGTCTTCAAATTCTGGGAATTGTCGATTTTTGTCCATCCTCCTCTCCACTTGAAGCCAATGTTCCATACCCGAACACGAGTTCCAAATTCCTAATTCCTGGACTTTTCAATACCACTTCCTTCCTATCTTCTAGTAAACCTAAATTTGCAGAGAAAGCATGTCTTCCAGAAGTATTAAAATACATAGTAAAGTGTCAAGTTTATCACACCTTATCAAAATTGTTTACATGTCTGCCTTCCCAATGGATTTTTAGATGATTAAAGAAAGGAACTTGCCAATTATTTGGTTCTCCATCTTTAAAGAGGCTTGGAACATTTAATGTGCTTTGATTGCAAATTAGTGAATGGCTGCATCAATCAGGTTTTTTTTTTTAATTTTTATTTTAGAAAGTATATTTGGGGGAGAGGGAGAATCCGAAGCAGGCTCCATCCTCAATGTGGAGCCCAATTCAGGCTCAATCCCATGACCCTGGCATCATGATCTGAGCCAAAATGAGATGCTCAACCAACTGAGCCACCAGGTTCCCCAATCAGCTTTTAAATGTATACAGCATTCATAAGTTTACAGAACATCATGTCTCCATTATGTCCTTTATCCTTTAAACAGCCAAAGGCTCACACCCCTCAATATGATTTTTTTAATTATCTTGTGTATTTTCAACTGCATACCAATGGATGTATCAGGACCATTAATAGAAGCCTAGAATTAGGGTAGTATCCTTAGTGGATTGAACTCCACCTGGCATTGATTGTGCAAACAGATACCTAAGAAGATGCAATGGAATTAGTATACTCTGGACCCTAGGGAACACCATGGCAATAAAGTATAATTCATACAAGTGACAAGGCAATGTAGAAACTAATCCTCCTATCAGGAAGTGAAAGTGGCATTCTGAGGAGGAGCCTGAGTAAAATATGGATCTAAATCAAAACAATAACTGCAACAACAACATAAACAGTGAAAGTAACTTACATATTCCTGGGATCAAAGCATTCAGTTCCTTATTTGTGCTTGACAAATACAAATTCCTAAGTAATACCACCACGGATGTCACAATGAATAATAACATAGATAAGAAGAACCTGATGTGAAATTAGGAGTACGGTGTGGGCAGTTGTAAGAGCGTAAACCTTACGAAGAAAAAAAAAAAAAATACCAAAGTTAAGTGCAAAGGTCAAATTAGGGGAAGGGTGGTAAAAGGTGAGAAGCAGCCATTAGACCCAGAGGACTTAAGATTGATTGGCTTTATTGTAGAACAGAGTATTATGAAAATAGAGTGAGCAGGGGTCTGATTATTAAGAGATTGGTATGCCATAATAAGCTTGACTTCAGAGAAAAGAGCCATGAAGATTTCTTCCAGCTCCCATTGTAATTATCTTACCCAAGTGAATGAAGATGTGGAAGTACATGACAACCTAAACATTCAGAATTTCATACAGAATATTACTAAAAGAATAACACCAAAGTCCTACCAAATACATATACATTCAGATGTGTAAATTTTATTTTAAAACTTGTAGCAAATTGGAATTTTGAGACCTGATTAAAATGTTTTAATTTCCAGAATCAATATGACTTTTTGTCCCTAAATAAGGTGGGTTTTTTTTTTTTTTTTTTTTTTTTTTTTTTTTTTAATCCATCCCTAAGTAAGGTAACAGCAGTCCCAGCTCCTCAGGACTTTAGGAATATACGAGCTAGGGAAGACTTACACCACTGCTTGCGCTGTAACAGCCTTTGGGAGAGGCATAGTAGGCCCTCCCCTAAAAGGAGCTACGGATGACAGAATGGGAGTGTAAACTCCAATCCCAAACTTGGGCTGTAGTGGGCACTATAACTACTATTCTGCTGGTGACATCCTGAGATCAAACATGCTCCTCTTATCTCCCAGGAAGTCTTGAGAAGAACTTGGGCAGCCATGCCATGGTCCAGGAGAAGCTAGAGTCTTAATGAGAGAAGACTTGTCTAAACCAGAAGTATAGACTGCTATGTAAACACATGTGGGAAAATGGCTTCATTGTGCTGCTGTAACACCTAACACGTAGGGTTCTCATCTTAAGTTTCTCTTGTCAAATGTGCTCAGTACACTCCTATATAGATTACGGAGGGCTTTTGAGAAGTCATTTCTATCTGCCCAAATTCTTTCCATCAATTCAAAGGGGCCATTCCTACCAACAGCTATTGAGATGTCTTTGACAAATACATGATTAACTAACTAGATTATGATAAATTGAATCTTCTATGTAAGAGAAGGTATAAGAATTTTAGGTATTTAAAGATCAAAAGATGAATATCTCCCTAATTTGTGCCAAAAGAATAAAAACAAATCTAGTAATTCTCAAAACTTTGAGGAAGGGGGAAAAAAAACTAGAACTGATTGCTTAAATATACCAAACATTTTCCCATCCATTCGTCTAAAAGCCACTGTTGCTATAACTATTAATGTTCTCCCAGAATTTGTTGGAAAACAAAGAAGCAGATGCATATTTAATTTTCCTCCTCCTCCACAGATGACCAAAGAGAGAGCTGGCTCACCAGGCACCAAAGGCCCATGTTTATTTTGGGAGTGCCCTGACTGGAATGAACTATGTGAGCAGTGTACCTTATATGTTCATTGCACTGTCCTCAGATTACCTTAATATGAAAGCTGTTTGTTCACAACTAATTATAATCCAGAAAACTTTATTTCTGAAATCCTGGGTCTGTGGGGAAATGGAGAAGTAGATTTTGCCTTAGGTACATTTGACCCTTTTAAATATAGATGAAAGTTTTATAGATATCCGGATGGTCAGTCTAAGGATCAAATGAGGGTAGTGAATATGAAACAGCTCATTCAGTGGCTGACATGTAGGAGCCATCAAATGGTAATTCCTTGACATTTCCCATTCTTTTTGTCAGTTGTTAGTGTAGCACAAAATACAGCAGATTGCTAAGAACATGCAGATGCTGTGATATGCCCTTTGGAGCTCATGCCAGGAACTTACATCCAACGTTTACTCCTTCCATTTCCAGATGGCTTGTTTCTGAGAGCTAAGTCGCATGTTTTCTCTAGTTATCTCTCCCTAGAGAATTCATTATCATAAAAAGATTTGTAAGCTGAAGTGCCTTTTTTTTTTTTTCTAAGAAATCTGTTTTGAACTTTTGTCCTTTGTCTAAAGATTTCTTCCTCTTGAGGGAAAGGCTTGCCCAAGTTTCCTTCTTAACCATTTCCTCTTGGATCTTTCCCCTTCCCTGTTCCTGGATGGAAAGATGGACCTTTGTGCTTGTCAAGACACCAACTATAGCCTGACTTTCCCCGCCCACACCACCAGCAGCAGCAACCAACTACCTGGAGAGAAAAGAGGAATTTGATTTTCAATTAGTTGATTGAATGTATCTGACTTTTGTCCCTTAAAATGGATATGGAGAAGAGAGTTCTTGGGAGCTTATCTAAAGTGTTCATTTTGAGCTGGAAAAAAAAAAAACTAAACCAAAAAATTAATATAGTTAGCATTATCAGGTATGACCAGAACATTTCACCTGTTTATCATTCTGATCAGATCTGAACTTCCACTTCAGATTCATTGTCCTAATTTATCCCTCATTTCTCTATGCTGCTGAGTAACTCTTTTCTCTGTCTATAATGTGCTTTCCCTCCTTCCTTCAGCTGGAGGAATCTTAGTGCATTTATTCATTCAACAAACATTTATCCAGGGAAATGCCTGGCTGGATGTGTGGGTGTCACCAGAACATCAGAAGGTGATGATGAGTTGCAGATGAGAGTAGTGGATATTGCCTGGGGAGAAATGGTCATTGTGAGAATGAGGCCAAGGATATTTCCTGAGAAACATCCACTTTCAAGCTTCTTGAAAGAAGGATCAACATTTGATATGTCTATTACTCATCACCCAACCGATTGACCGATGCTGTTTTCATGCACCAGCCAGACCCCTCCATCAGACCAGTGCACCATCCCAGGCTTCTGTGACGGTTGGCTTGCTGAAAGCTCACAGCTGCTCCACTTCTCCAAAGAATTGCCCTCTGCTGACAGGAGTCGATCTGTGCTCAAGAGAGGCCCACAGCCAGTGACTGACACCACAGTGGAGGACAAAATCCTGGCCCCCTTGCTCCTCCTGGACTACTTATTCCGCCCCCCCCACCACCACCCCGGACCACTTTCCTTGCCCTCAACTATAGTAGGAATTACCAACTATAGAAAACCTTACTGAAAATGATCTTCCCCAGTCAGGCTGAGGTCTCTGTGATGTACTTCTTGACCACCTCTCTTCTGTCATGACACTATGTTGCAATTGTCCAATCGTGGGTCTGTTTCTCCACTAAATTTGGATGTTCTTTGATATCAGGAATGTCTGGTTCACCTTAGAATTCCTAAAATCAAGAATACTTCCTGGCTCATAACCTTCATTTAATAAGTTTGCTGAGTCAAGAAATGAAGAAATATGTGAGTTGCTGCTAAAGAGCAGCAGCTTAATAGTTTACCTTGGCCTAAAAGACAGCATCTCTGCTATCAGATAGGTTACTTGCCAACATCTTTAATAAAAAAAATTGTGATGTGTAAATGCAAGAACATGCTAGGACAATAAATTAGTTTAATGAGAAAATGAACATAAAATCAAGACACTGGCTGCTTTAAGAGGAACTCCTTAAGCGTTAATTCGGTAAACTAATGAACTGGAGGAGATTCCCCGAAAACCCTTCATATTTTTTTCAAATCAAATACCCTCGGACTATCAGAAAATTATGTAGCCCCTTACTATAACGTCAAGCAAGGTACCGCGCTTCCCCCCCCCCCCACAAATTCTGTGCTTCCTGGGCCACCGCAGCATACTCAGTAATTAATTGAAATTATTTTCAGAGAAAACCCATCACCAAAGATCCCATAAGGCTTCTTTCTGCAATATCACTTTACATTGAATTGTGGAAAGGCCCTTCAATTCCACTGAATTCTATTTCTCTAAATACAACTGTTAATTACCTTTTTTATACCACTACTGAACTTCTAGAAAGTATGTTCAATTCTCAGAGTTGATAATCCTTCATTATTACCCAAGATTCCAAAACCACTTTTGTAAGCAGTTTGTGGCCTTAATTGTGGAGATCCAAAACAATGAAAAGTCTCCCACCAAATGCCCCATTTTCTTGTTTGCTCATACCAAATACCTTTCACATTAAGATATCCACAAAAGTAGAAACCGTTGAAGACAGGTTTTTTCCCCTAAGCAGTGCTTCACTGACTCAAGCAGAACACAGCTGGGTTGACAAGAGACACCCACCACCATTTCAACCTTCACATCTACTAACTTCTGATAAAATATTTTCAACTTTCATCTTGAACACCTTCATATCTTAATTTTAAAGAATCATATTTTCTCTTTATTTCTCCAAATGTTTTCTTTTGTTTTTTGGTTTTTTTTGTTTTTTGGTTTTGGTTTTTTTTGCTTTGGACCATCCAAACCCTTAAATGATTATTTTCAGCTTTCATACAAGGGCCTTTGTCAAGAGAGTTCCTGAGTTCTCTGGATGCCTTATTTCCTTTGGTTTATGCTTCCCTCCTCTCTTTCCAATGTCCCATGGCCAAATTTTTTGTAATGGCTATTTGCTCTATTTTTTGACTTGTCCTTAATTCAGATATTACTCTCTCTTCCTCTTGACTGTCAACAATGATAATAAACGAGCAAGGCAATCAGAAGGCATCAATCCCACTTTAACCAAGAGCCATATAATTAACCAAGAGCCATATAAATCTCAGCACTAATGGAAAGGGGGAGGGAGCAATCCTTATCACAATACTGAAACATGAGTCAGCAATCAACCCAACCTTTTAGCAAAGTTACATGTCTATTTTAGCTTGATTTGAATTTAACGTCTTTTTAGATCCTTCACATCCCTGATTATGATTGTGTTATCATGTAAACAGATCATCTAAAAACTGGAGATTTAATAGTTTTACTAAGTATTCTAATTTTTAAAATGCTTAGGTCATATTTTAATTATAATCAGATGCCAGGGTGGATTTCCAAAGTACTCCCACATGTGTAAAACAGACACCTCCAATGTTAAATAATTAACCAAATTATTCAGGTGATACAATTTTTTAAAAAATTGAATAATTAACATGTTATTAGTTTTAGGTGTACAATGATTTAACAATTCTATATATCATTCAGTGCTCATCAGGATAGTGTACTCTTAATCCCCTTTATCTTTATCACCCATCCCCCACCCATGTCCCCTCTGGCAACTACCAGTTCTCTTTAAGAGTCTGTTTTTTAATTTCTTGTTCGTTTGCTTTTTTTCTTAAATTCTACATGAGTGAAATCCTATGGTATTTGTCCTTCTGTGACTTATTTCACTTAACATTATATTCTCTGGGTACATCCATGTTGCAAACACCAAGATCTCATTCTTTTTTATGGCTGAATAATATTCCATTGTGTATTTCTATATATACCACTTCTTTATCCATTCATCTATGAATGGATACCTTGACTATAAATAATGCTGCAAAAAACAAAGTGACGCATATATCTTTTCAAATAATGTTTTGGTTTTCTTTGGGTAAACACCCAGTAGAAGAAACACTGGATGATATGGTAATTCTACTTTGAACTTTTTGAAGAACATCTGTACTGTTTTCCACATTGGCTGCACCATTTACATTCCCACCAAGGGTAGACAAGTGCTCCTTTTTCTCCGCATCCTTGCGAACACTTGTGATTTCTTACCTTCTTGATTTTAGCCATTCTGACAGGTGTGAGTTAATATCTCCTTATGATTTAGTTTGAATTTTCCTGATGATTAGTGATGTTGAACATCTTTTCATGTGTTGGCCATCTGTATGCCTTCTTTGGAAAAACATCTGGGTCTCTCCCCCTTTTTAATTGGATTATTTGTTTTTTGTATGTGTTGAAGTGCTTTTTATGGACTTTTTATGGGTTTTGGCTGTTAACCCTTTATTGGATATATCATTTGCAAATATCTTCTCCCATTTGGTAGATTGTCTATTGTTGGTTTCCTTCACTGTGCAAAACCTTTTTTTTATTTTGGCGTAGTCCCAATAGTTTAATTTTGCTCGTTTCTCTTGCCTGAGGAGACACGTTTAGAAAAAAGTTTCTATGCCAATGTCAAAGAAATTACTTCCTATGTTTTCTTAGAGTTTTATGATTTCTGGCCTCAAATTTAGGTCTTTAGTCAATTTGAAGTTTTTGTGTATGGTGTAAGAAAGTGCTCCAGTTTCATTCTTTTGCATGCAGCTGTCCAATTTTCCCACCATCATTTGTTGAAGAGACTTTTTTCCCATGATATATTCATACCTCCTTTGTTGTAGGTTAATCAACCACAAAAGTGAGGTTTTATTTCCAGGCTCTTATTCCATTGATCAGTGTGTCCATTTTTGTGCCAGTATCAGTTTGTTTTGATTACTACAGCTTTGTACAATATCTTAAAATCTGAGATTGTGATACCTCCAGTTCTGTTCTTTTTCAAGATTGATTTATGTGGGGTCTTTTGGGATTTCATATAAATTTCAGAATTATTATAGTTCTGTGAAAAATGTTGGTATTTTGATAAGGGATTGCATTAAATCTGTAAATTGCTTTGGATTGGATGGACATTTTAACAATATTCATTCTTCCAATTAATGAGCATGAATATATTTCATTTGTGTCATCTTCAGTTTCTTTCATCATTGTTTTATAGTTTTTGGAATACAGGTCTTTCACCTCCTTGATTAAGTTTATTCCTAAGTACTTTATTTTTTGATGCAATTGTGAATGAGATTGTTTTCTGCTACTTCATTATTGTGTAAAAATGTAACAGATTTCTGCATATTTTGTATCTGCCACTTTACTGAGTCCACTTATCTGTTTTAGAAGTTTTTGGTAGTCTTTAGGGTTTTCTGTATATAGTATCATGTTATCCACAAATAATGAAAGTTTTACTTCTTAATTGCCGATCTGGATGTCTTCCATTTCTTCATCTTGTTTGCTTCCTGTGGCTAGGACTTCCAGTACTATGTTGAACAGAAGTGAGAATGGACATTCTTATTCCTGATCTTAAAGGAAAAACATCCTTGCCCATTAAGTATGATGTTAGTTGTGGGTACTTTGTATATGGCCTTTAGTATGTTGAGGTACATTCCCTCCTACTTTGTTGAGAGTTTTTACCATGAATGAGTATTATACTTTGTCAAATGCTTTTTCTGCATCTATCAAGATTATCACATGATTTTTATTCTTTCTCTTCTTAGGGTGATGCATCATTCTGATTGACTTGTAAATACTGAATCACTCTTACATCCCTGGAATAAATCCCACTTAGTCGTGGTGAATGATTTTTTTTTTTTTTTTTGATGTATGGTTGGATTTGGTTGGCTAGCTAATATTTTGTTGAGGATTTCTAGATCTATGTTCATCAGAGATACTGGTCTGTACTTTTTTTTTTTTTAATGTGGTGTCTTTATCTGGTTTTGGTATCAGGATAATGCTGACCTCATAGAATTAAGTTGGAAGTTTTACTTTGTGTTTTAATTTTTTTGGAATAACTCTTCATTAAATGTTTGGTAAAATTCACCTGTGAAGCGATCTGGTCCTGGATTTCTTTTGTTGGGAGTTTTGTTGTTGTTGTTATTATTATTATTACTGACTTAATTTCATTGCTAGTAATGAGTCTGCTCAAATTTTCTATTTCTCAAATTTTTTTTCTATTTCTCCCTAATTCCAATTTTGGAAGATTATATGTTTCTAGGAATTTATCCATTTCTTCCAGGTTGTCCAATTTGTTGGCATATAATTTTTCATATTCTCTTATTTGTATTTCTGTGGTGTTATTTTTCTTTCATTTATGATTTTTGAGTTCTCCTTTTTTCTTGATGAGTCTGTCTAAAAGTTTATCAGTTTTGTTGAATTTTTTGGAGCCAGTTCCTGGTTTCATTGATCGATGCTATTAGTTTTTTTTAGTCCCTAATTCATTCACTTCTGCTCTCATTTATATTTCCTTGCCTCTACTGGTTTGGTGCTTTGATCTTTTTCTAGTGCCTACAACTGTAAGATTAGGTTGTTTATTTGAGATTTTTCTTGCTTGAGGTAGGCCTGTATTGCTATAATATTCCCTCTCAGAACAGCTTTTGCTGCATTCCAAACATTTTGGATAACTGTGTTTTCCTATTCATTTGTCTCATGTATTTTTTAATTTCCTCTTTAACTTCTTGGCTGACTCATTCATTGCTTAGTAGCATGTTATTTAACCTCTATGTATTTGTGTTCTTTTCAGATTTTTTTCTTGTGATTGATTTCTAGTTTCATACAGTTCTAGTCAGAAAAGATGCATGATATAATTTCATTTTTAAAAAATTTATTGAGACTTGTTTAGTGGACTAACATGCGATCTGTTCTGGAGAATGTTCCATGTGCACTTTAAAAGAAAGTATATTCTGTTGTTTTGGGATGGATGTGAATATTTGTATGGTTGATCTGGTCCAATGTGTCCTTCAAAGTCATTGTTTCCCTGTTGATTTTCTGTCTGGATGATCTTATCCATTGCATACAAGGATGTTAAAGTCCTTTAGTATTATCGTATTACTGTAAATTTCTTACTTAACATCCGTTAATCATTTTTTAAACGTATTTAGGTGCTTTCATGTTGGATGCATATTGACAATTGTTACATCCTCTAACTGGATTGACCCTTTATCATTATATAGTGTCCTTCTTTGTCTCTTGTTAGTCTTTGTTTTAAAGTTCTGTTTTGTCCACTATAAGTATTGCTCCTCCAGCTTTCTTTCTGCTTGCATGATACATTTCTTTTTCCATGCCTGCACTTTCAATCTGTATCTTATAGGTGGCATGTGGATGAATCTTGCTTTTTTATACATTCAGTCACTGTCTTTTTAAAAGTCTATTTATATTTAATTATTAATAGGTATGTACTGATTGAAATTTTTTGGTAGTTTTATGATTGTTTTTATAGTTCTTCATTTGTGGTGTGATGGCTTTCTTTAGTGATATGCTGGGATTCGTTTCTCTTTATGTTTTTATATATCTATTAAAGGTTTTTAATTTGTGGTTAACATTAGGTTCCTATATAACATCTTATGTGCACAGAAGTCTATATTAAGTTGATGGCCATTTAAGTTTGAGTCCATTATAAAAGCACTAAATTTTTACTCTCCCCACACACATTTTGTGTATATGATGTCCTATAATTTTATTTTGTGAATCCTTTAATTGATTTTACTGCTTTTGTGCTTTAAACTCCATATTAGTTTTTTTTTAATTTTTTTTTTAACGTTTTATTTATTTTTGAGACAGAGCATGAATGGGGGAGGGGCAGAGAGAGAGGGAGACACAGAATCAGAAGCAGGCTCCAGGCTCTGAGCCATCAGCCCAGAGTCCGACGCGGGGCTCGAACTCACGGACCGCGAGATGGTGACCTGAGCCAAAGTCAGACGCCCAACCGACTGAGCCACCCAGGCGCCCCTAAACTCCATATTAGTTTTACAAGTGATTGATCTACTATTTTTATTATGTTTGCATTTACTTGTGAAAATTAGCCTTTCATAATTTTCCTACTGCTGATTATGGCCTTTTCTTTCCACTCAAAGAATTCCCTTCAACATTTCTTGTAAAGCTGGTTTAGTGGTGATAAACTCCTTTAACTTTTGTTTGTCTTAAACTATTTTTCTCTCCATCTCTCCTGAATGATAGCCTAACTGGGTAGGGTATTCTTGGCTGTAGGTTTTTTTTCCTTTCAGCACTTGGAATATATCATGCCACTCTCTTCTGGAATGCAAACTTTTTGTAAAAAATCAGTTGATAGCCTTTTGGGTATCCCTTATATGTATTGATTTTCTTTTCCCCCGATGCTTTTAGAATTCTCTTTAGTTTTTGCCATTTTAATTATTTTAGGTCTTGGTATGGACCTCCTTGGATTAATTTTGTTGGGGCTTTCTGTGCTTCCTGGATCTGGATGTCTATTTCCCAACATTACGAAAATCTTTAGCTTTGAATAAATTCTCTGCCTCCTTTTCTCTCTTCTCCTTGTGAGATCCCTAGAATGTGAATGTTACTATGCTTGATGCTGCTGAGTTCTCTCAACCTATCTCATTTTTTTTTCTTCCTGCAATTCAGCTTGGTTGTTTTCTTTTTTTTTTTTTAAGGTATTCACTCTTATTTTTTTATTTTTTTTCCAATATATGAAATTTATTGTCAAATTGGTTTCCATACAACACCCAGTGCTCATCCCAAAATGTGCCCTCCTCAATACCCATCCCCCACCCTCCCCTCCCTCCCACCCCCATCAACCCTCAGTTTGTTCTCAGTTTTTAACAGTCTCTTATGCTTTGGCTCTCTCCCACTCTAACCTCTTTTTTTTGTTTCCTTCCCCTCCCCCATGGGTTTCTGTTAAGTTTCTCAGGATCCACCTAAGAGTGAAACCATATGGTATCTGTCTTTCTCTGTATGGCTTATTTCACTTAGCATCACACTCTCCAGTTCCATCCATGTTGCTACAAAAGGCCATATTTCATTCTTTCTCATTGCCACGTAGTATTCCATTGTGTATATAAACCACAATTTCTTTATCCATTCATCAGTTGATGGACATTTAGATAAAACATACAGACAGCTTGGTTGTTTTCTATTACTCTGGTTGCTCATATGTTTTTCTGCTTCTAATTTATTAATGTAACAATCTTCTGATTCCCTCTAATATATTTTTAATTTCAGTTGCTTGTGTTCTTCATCTTTGATTTGTGCTTTTTTTTCAGTCTATCTCTTTGTTGAAGGTCTCTGAAGCTCTCCACTGTTAAGTCCAGTGAATACCTTTATGACCATTACTTTGAGTTTTTAATCAGGCATATTGCTTATTTCCATTTCATTTAGCTCTTTTGCTGTGGTTTTGTCATATTCTTTCATTTGAGGCCTATTCCTCTCTTATTTTGCCTCTCTGTATTTGTTTATATGTATTAGGAAAGTCAGTTATATTACCTCATCTTGAGAGTGGTGGCCTTATGAAGAAGAGGTCCTGTAGTGCAATGCCCCACGTTTACCAGAACCAGATGCTTCAGGGGTGTCTCCCATGTGTGTTGTGTGTACCCTACTTTGGTAGCTGACTTTAGTCCAGTCTTTAGTCCAGTCAGCTGCAGTGGCTCACTTTGTCTTTTATGGGCTGAGTTTTGTCCCTGTGTTGTTAAGAGGCCAGCCTAGGGCTGTCATGAGCTTGTATTTGGGCAATGTCAGCAGTCAGATCTGCAGAGCACTCTTCCTATGTTGTCCCCTGAGAGATTTTCATCAGTGGGTAGGACCTCAGACCCAATGTCTGCCCCCCATCCATCCGCCAGGGCTGTAGTCACACTAAACTTCAGAGCTCTTTCCTTGTGCCACCCCCTAGGAGGTTTTTGTTGGTGAGCAAGTGGCAGTCAGAACAGATGCTTGTCTCTAGTCCATATGCTGGGGTTGTAGTCATACTGAATGACTGGGCACTCTGTTTGCATTACCAGCTATAAGGTTTCGCTGCTGGGACTGTAGGTGCATTGGTGTGTGTGGTTATCTTCCCCTTTCCCCAGGGCAGGAGTCACTTTGGAATTGTGCCTATCCCTGGTGGGGCTGCTTTCAGGGTGTGTTGTGGAGGAAGCCTCTTTGGACAGATGCCTGCCAAGTGGAGTGGGATGGATGGAGCAGATCCAGGAAGAATGTAGTGAAAGGCATGCAGCATTAGCAAATTAGGTATAGAATGCCCTGGTTCCTGCAAGTGTCTGGCTATCTAGGCTGTGAGGGAGTGGAGGAGAAAATGACACTTG
Organism: Neofelis nebulosa; assembly: GCF_028018385.1. Lineage (NCBI taxonomy): Eukaryota > Metazoa > Chordata > Mammalia > Carnivora > Felidae > Neofelis > Neofelis nebulosa. The sequence goes on along the minus strand of NC_080795.1, from coordinate 24,205,687 downwards.
CCAGCTCTTTTTGCTCTTAGAGAAATCTTCTAAAGATTCCTGCCCCTCCAGAACATGTTCTGAGATTAGTAAATAAATTTCCTTCCCATATGCCCTAGGCACTTTTCAAACTGTTGATTCTGTGCTGTTTCTCAGTGGGGTTGCTGTGCTGGCTCTAAATGGGCAAGAACTCAGGTTCCAATTGCCCTGGAGCTAAGCCTGGTGATTTTTAAAGTACTTGGAGTTAAGCCTCGCTGATAGTAAAAACTCATGAGGTTAAGCCCAGCTGGTTTTCAGAGACAAATGTAATGGGGACTTGTCTCTCCAGTGCAAGTCTCCAGTGGCTGGGTTGCCTAGTGTGGGGTCTGATTCTCTCACTTCTCTTGCTTGTGGTGCCCCTTCCATTTGTGGTTAGTCTTGCCAGGGGTTTGGTTCTCAACCAAATGCATCCGTGCCCCTTCTACCCTTTTCAGTATGGCCTCCTCTCTATGATTAGCGGAGATTAGAAAGTCTGTTCTTCTAATCTTCGGGTCCTATTCTGAGTTGGTTGCACTGCTGTGGCTGTTACCTCAATGTGTCCATGGGACAGGGTGAGCTTAAGATCCTCCTACTAAACCATCTTTCCAGAAATCTGAGAACAAATTCACTTTTGCTTCTCCTTATCATTACCTATCTCATGTAAATTGGAATATGTTTTTTAATTTATTATATGAATTATCTAGGTAATCGCTTCAATTTCCCTTTTATAAAGATCTAGATCAAAAATAGAAGTGTTACCTGAAGTTTTCAAACAGGCATTCAATATCTATTCCACTGACTTTTTTTTTCCAGAATACTTCCATAATATCCAAATTGTTGATGTAATAATTCAAATTGGTGGAATTTTTATGAACCCTATTTTCAGTTTTCAACAACATTGATCAGCCATTGGTTAGGTGCTTATTAAATGCCAGTCCTAGAGATAAAATGATGAACAATAGAAGGATTTTCCTTGTTCTCACACAGCTTGCATTATAGAGTAGGAGATTTTAACAAATGATCACACCAGTGAATGAATACTTATAAAGTATAAGATTTCATAAAGGAAAGGCATATGACTTATTGAAAATATAGAACAGGATTCTGACTAGGCTGGGGATTTTTCTAAGATGGCGTTTGTTCTGAACTCTGAAAGATGAATGCAAATCAAGGAGGCTGAATGGAGTGACTGGCAAAATGGGATCATGATGGCTCCAGAGCAAAGATCAAGAAGGACATCAAAATCTTCAAAGGCTAGAGAATTAAGTAGAAGCTAAAACAAAGACCTTAAAGCCATATTAAAGATTTTTATTTTTTCCTAAAAAAAATGGTAAGCTGTTAAAGTTTTTAAGCAGGCTGTGTTTAAACCCAGTAGGCATTTGTAAAAGATCAGTCTGCCTGCAGCGCAGAGAATGTGTTAGGGTGCAGGGCAGTATACAGAGTAGGATGTTAAGGTGTAAAAAGGTGGCCTTGACCTTATAAGCAAGCACTGAAAATACTGAATGACAAAAAAATATGCAAGGAGATGCATCCAAATGGTGATAAGTCCTTTTCTATCACTGTTAGACAATTATAGCATTAGTAATATATAAAAGGTAACACACCTCATTACTTAAAGCCTTGGGGTTCAAATTTACATCCTAGACCTTTGTAATAGATCAGAGTCCAACTTTCCATTCTATGTCCTGAGGAAATTCTTTACACTCTCAAAGGAACTGGTAAGATTTTTGTCTGGGAACCTTCTTATTTCCATTCACAGTAATGATACTCCTGATAGAGAATGACCCAGTCTCTGTACCTCAGCCCACTAGTGTGTGATGGATGAGTTATAAGTTGCTGCTAAGAAGTGACCTACTCAGTTCTTAGTGGCCAAGTCCGGTCCTAGGGTGTGGAAAATAGGGGCAAAACCTTATTGCTGCCAGCAGCCTTCTCTGAATAGCCTAGAAAAGCACCCCAAGAGGAATCGGCTCCAGGGGTGGGGGTGGAGGGTGGGGCCTAGTGATTCCTACTGGCAGAGAATGGAAACAAAATCCAGCACTTGTTGCTTCGGACTGAGGTTCTGAGTGAACCAAGGAGGAGGTGTTACATCCAGGCACCCACTTCAGCAGCCAGCTGCCCGTGGTTGCCACTGTGGGCCTGGGGTCATGAAGCTGCTTAGAGAAGTTCCTCTTGCCAATATCCAAGGTGTATGCCTATGGTCCAAGGAGTGCTAGTGTGGATATTAGGGGAAGAAAGGGAGCCTCATTTGGCCTCCTATAATCATGGTTACAGGTATTCAGACCAAATATTTATCTTGGCATTTGGGCTAATTTACCAATTAAAAGCATCCAAGGCTGGTGTGATTGTTCCTATACTGCATGCATGAGTATTATAGTTTCATCATTAATTTGAAATACTTGATGTGAAAAAGGATGGAAGATCAATTTGTATTATAAGAACCTTTAACATTACACTCATCGATGAAAAAAAGTTTCAGTAAAATATAAAACATGATTGCAGTTCGAAATCTTTAAGCGGTTGGGACACCTGAATGGCTCAGTAAGCTAAGCATCTGACTTCAGCTCAAGTCATGATCTCATGGTTTGTGAGTTCAAACCCCATATTGGGCTCTGCGCTGATAGCTTGGAACCTGTTTGGGATTCTCATCTCCCTCTCTCTCTGCCCCTCCCCTGATTGCACTCTCTCTCAAAAAAATAAACTTTAAAAAATTATTTATAAAATCTTTAAATTGTTTCTCCCAAGTTATTAAAATTTATTAACTGCTTATATAATTCCTTAATGATGTCTATCAGGATTTGGGGATTGGGGGGATAACCATCAAGATAGGAATTATGTGTAAGCCATTTAAAATATAAACAAAGGAAGCTAAGTTTTCTCCAATGTTGACCTTTTATCACAAGCTTATATCATGTATTCCTTTGAATTTCATATTTTAGTTTTCATAGTTACATGTCACTAAATGCTGTACAGACACTTTCAAATCTCTCCTAGTTTTTATGAAGTGCTCTATCATTTTGCTGATTTTGAACTTCGAAAAGGGAGTTCAGTTCCCATAATGGCAGATGGCAAGACCCAAAAAGAAAAAAAAAAAAAAAAAACCTTATTTTTACTCCTGGACCCATATAGTTTGAGAATACATGTATTCATCCTTTTCTATGTTCATCTGTGCCTGCGCAATTTTCCTTGATCTCCCTCCATACCTCCTTGAAAGCTAAAGTTCCAAAAAGAGAATCCTATTTCCTTCTTCACATTTCTGGTTGAGTTATTTTAGAGACTAAATGAGAAAGTATATGAAATACCACAGGCAACTGTGATTAGAAAGAACAAGGCTTGGGGCGCCTGGGTGGTGCAGTCGGTTAAGCGTCTGACTTCAGCCAGGTCACGATCTCGCGGTCCGTGAGTTCGAGCCCAGCGTCAGGCTCTGGGCTGACAGCTCGGAGCCTGGAGCCTGTTTCCGATTCTGTGTCTCCCTCTCTCTCTGCCCCTCCCCCGTTCATGCTCTGTCTCTCTCTGTCCCAAAAATAAATTAAAAAAAAAAAAAAAAAAAACAAGGCTCAAAATATTTCAGTGTCAGGAATGTATAATGCAAATGCAACCTAAATGCAAAGTGCCATGATGCCTCAAAGGAAGCACTAAGAGAAAATGCCTTATAAATATGAATCTAAAAATATCAAATTCAAAAGGTCAATCAGATACATTTACAAGAATTTTTGGATAATTCTTGTAATGTATAGTGTTTATTCAATGCATGTCAATATGCAAAATCCAGAAAATTCCTCACTCTTGTAAAAGTTCAGGTAGAAAATAGTTGCAGATCTGGGCTTTAAAAAATAAATGAAGGGGCACCTGGGTGGCTCAGTTGGTTAAGCGTCGGACTTTGTCTCAGGTCATGATCTTGTGGTTCGTAAGTTCAAGCCCTGTGTCAGGCTCTGTGCTGACAGCTCAGAGCCTGGAGCCTGCTTCGGAGTCTGTGTCTCCCTCTCTCTCTGTACCTCCCCTGCTCACACTCTGTCACTCTCTCTCAAAAATGAATAAACAGGAAAAAAATCTGAAAAGTCAGTGGTGTCCTTAATAACGTGAGAACCTGATTAGTAGCAAATGCTTCATTTCAATGACTGACTTAGGTTCCACAAAAATCCTCCAGTGTATTTACAGTGAGCCAATCTAGTCACACCACACAGGCTACCCAGAAAAAGATCAAGAACATGTATGAAGTGAAATCAATCCCCCTTGGAACTTTGGGCAAATTGACATAAGCCCAGGAATTTGGCTGTGGCAACAGTGATGTTGAAGAGAATGATATGCTTTCAATTTGAAGATAATCAGTTGGCCATTGGGTGGTACCCTAGAAACTATACAACATGTTTGTCACTAATTGTTCCCAGAACAAAAGGGAAATCAGTTGGACCAAAATGTCCATGATTTCCATCTTTGCCAAAGTTCAAATATATATTAATTCTCTTCAAAGCTTTGCCAATTAGTCACAAGTTGGCTCTTTTTGGTAGGGCTGTAAATAATTTTTGGAAAGATACTACAGTTGGGATGCCAAACAATGGGGAGTATAACCATAGCAAGCAATGTTTGGCTCAGTGCTTTTGAGATGGGTAAAAGGAATTACCTTTCTAATTTCATGATTAAAAATTTTGCTAACTAATTCTGATAACTCAAGCAATCTTAGACAAGATTTCTTTCACTGGCCTAATTAAATGTTCATACAGATCAAGCAATTCACTTAGCACTTGAGATAAAGTCCTAATATAAAGATTCTATTCTGAGACCTGGGAGAAATGAGTCACAGACCGAGTTCATTTCTTTTCACATATTTGTAATCTTGAATAAATCCTTAAACTCCCCAACTCTTTGAGTACTCGATGTGTTGAGAGTAGGTTGACCACAGCCCTAGAGAGATAAGACCAGCTTTATGTTGATACCTAACTTCATGGAGGATGTAGTGCTTTAAAAACCTTAAAGATGAGGAAGATTCTGACAGGTGGAGATGTAGAAGAAAGCTATTCTTAAAGGAATAAATTCTAAAACCCGTGAATGGACTGTTAAAACCAGTAGTCTTAGTTCTCTTGTATCAGAAGATAAGGCTTTACAAGTGCAAAGTTAAGAAGTGAGGCTGGAAAAATAGGATTAGCACTATACTTCAATAGGCTCTGAAATCACCAGAACCTCATTCTGTAGGCCAAGAGAGTCAATCAAGTGTTTTGACATAGGAAAATATCAGCAATCAAACCACGTTTCTTTTTTCAAGTGATTAGACAGAAATTTGTAGGAGATAATAGGTTAAACTAAAAGTAAGAATATAAGTTTAAGATGTGGTATTTAAAAAATCTTAATGTGACATCATGAAAGGCTGAATTAGAGCAGTCACAACACTAGAGAAACAACAGTGAATGTAAGATTTGAAGTGAGAGAATCAACAGAATGTAGCAACAAATTAGATAAGATGAAGACATAAAGAAGAAAGTGTGATAGGTGTTCAGCCTAAATGACTGGAAGTTGGCGTAACTATTAATACAATAAAAGAAAATCTGGCTTGGGGCTTCTGGTTTGGGAGATGAGAACTCTTTCTGAGACTCTAAGTTAAAGATATTGATTCCAAACAGAAATCCTTAATACATAGAAATTCTCTTCTGTGGCTCAGGACATGATTTTGCTGTGTTAAGGTGGTGATAGCAGCTGTGAACTGGAAGGGATCATTAAAGGACCCAGCAAAGGAGAGGTTCAAGGACACAACCTTGAAACACATCTATTTGGATCAGGAAAAAATAGACATATAGAACAGGATAGAGAACCTAAGTCAGAAGCCAAGTTAACTATAGTAGCACCTCTAAACTCAAGATAGGAGGCAATGGATTGGACAGTGAGAAAGCCAGACTGCATGGAACTAAGCTTAGGTGTGTATCAGAGTGAAAATCTCAAAACAGACTTGCCCTTCCAAAATTTTGGGAAGTGGGAAAAATAGGGATAGAGCAAAGCTTGTTGAGGATATGTCAAGTATGTGGAAAGTTTTGGAATTTTGGGTGAAGAAAGAAATAAGATTGGGAAGATTCCTTCTGACCCTTATTAATATTCATTTGCCAAATATTTACACAGTGCCCTCTATGTGCCAGGTATAAATCTAGACACTTGGAATATAGTAGTGAATAAAACAAAGTCCCTGTCTCCATGAAGCTTTTATTCTGAGATGGAGAAAAACAGTAAGCAGACCAACGTATCAGAACACTATAGTAATGAATGCTACGAAAAAAATAAGGCCACAGAACAGAGACTGGTGGACAGGTATGATTTTGGATAGAGTGGTCAGGAAATACTTATAAACAATTGAGAGAAGAAAGCCCTGAAAGAAGCTTCTAGATGTGCTTAAAGCCATTGGACTGTATAATGTCACCGGGGAAAGAGAACAGAGAAGAGCCCCAAGTTCTTAAAAGTATGGCACTCCACTGCTTACAGCTAGAGATGAGTTTTAAGCAGCAAATGAGGTAAGAAACAGAAGTAGAAAAATCAAGAAAATTGTATCCCAGCGGTGCTTAATAAGACAGGATAATCAACTTTGTAAAATGAGGATTATGGAAAGTAAAATCCATAAAGGCAGGGTTTTTTTCCGCTTTTATTTACAAATCTCCAAGTTGGCATATAGCATATGTTCAGTAACATTTGTTAGACCATAACCATAATCACATCACTGGTGATTAGGTCAAGAGCAGTTTGGGTGGTATAGTATGGTCAAGTTGAAGACACAGTTAGAGAGGAGAAAGCAGAAAAACCAAGTCTTTATCTGTGTTCTTATGTGTTTCCTTCTTAATTACCAGAAGGCTTGCCATATATCCACAGTGCCGAGAACATGGTACATGTTGAATTATATTTTTATATAAATGAAATACAAAAACTGCAAACAGGGACAGAAAATAGGACAATTTTGTGGCTACATGGGTATAAAGTACTCAGCACAGAGGCAGATTCTTGAGAAGATGGTGAGGTGTGATATAAGCATATAATCTAACAAACATAGTAGATATTTATAGATATGAAATATGGAGGAATCAAAATATTAGAGAAGATGAGAATGAAGATGTCAACATGGAAAAGCTGAAATGAGCTAGTTATTAGAAAAATATAGATTATATTTTGAACTGCTGAGTTTAAAGAGTGGGTACAGTATGATGTAATTGAAAAGCATGGGACTAGGAGGAAAGAAGCCTGTAGACTATGCCTGACTCTGTTAGTAACTAGCTGTGTGACTTTAGGACAGATTCTGCCAGATCTCAATTTTTCTCATCTGAAATATGGGTGAGGCACAGTGGACTCCAGTTCTTCTGGCTGCAATAATCTTTGATTCTATGAGAAGAACTTGTACACAAAGATGACCTTCTCTAAGGGCAAAGTTAGTGCTAGAGCCGCAAATGTGGGTATAATTAACAGGAAGGTAACAGTTGAAGTTCAGCGATTATTTGAGTTTTGGATGGTGACTAGAACTCCATGTGTCATTAACTGGCTCCACATGGAGATTTAACCACACCCTTGGCCTCCTTCCCATTGTTCTCTGACCTATTCACTTGGCCAGTGCTGGCAATGAAGAAGCCCACAGTTAGAGAACAGCTGTTCTTAGGAGGGGTGGGGAAACCACAACTGACAGAAGAAAATAAGACAATAGGGAAGTGAACACTACACCTCAGGAGAAACAAGAATCAAAATGGTTCTCCCTTGAATGCCTTAGGCTATGAGGAAATTTTACTGAAGAATAACTTCATAAGATTTAGCCTCATGGCAAAAATCGTATTCAATCCATTAAAAAAAGATAAAATGTCTTCTGTACATGTGTCAATGAGAAATCCACATAATTCTCTACTAAGGACATGTGGATTTGGATTTTATTTACATTTCTGTGACTTATTTGTTGAGCACATATACAGATTAGAAAAATTTTGAGGGTGTAGCAAATTTAGGCTTTGCCTAAAATTTTCCTTTCCTCCAGTTCACTATGTCCCATCAGTATGTATCTCAAGTAACAGGATAGTCAGATGATAGATAATTGTCACTATCCATTATATGTAATTGTCTTCTACTTGACTCATTAAAATTTTTTAATGATATGTATACATATTCTATTCTATATATATATATATATGGAATATGTATCTAATATGATGGGTAAGTAGATCTTTTATGTTCCACATTCAGAGAAGCATAACCACTAGAAAAAGGAATAGGAAGTTTCTCTGAGAACCATGTTAAACCCTTGATTTCTGTAGAGAAAAAAACCCATTAAGTATCTGCTGTATGAAAGGCCTGGGAGAGATATTTTGGAAGCACTTATAACAGACTGAGTTCTAACAGCTCACCTCCATATGCACATGATTGGAACTAGTCATTTGCAATGATATTACTGTATAAGACAGGAACTTATCCTATTACAACTTCTATTATGCTACCATAATATTTTCTGACTGCAAAAATAGTGTAATCACATGATGATTAAAGTTTAGATGATAATGAAGACTAAAGAGAAAAATAGAAAAATAGAGATACAGGGTTAGAGAGAGCCCAGAGAGATAAAGGTATTCATGAAAAGCAAAGGTAATGGGATAAAGGAGAACAGTGGGAGATTATAATTCACCTTAACTTTCTATTCGGCAAACATTTAAATATATTTTATCTAACATATTTATATAAATATCAATTGTATTCCCAGATACAATTATACAATATGCAAATACACAATATGCATGTTCTACACTAAGGAAATTAAGATTTGGTAGTTATATTGAGCAGACCCTCAATAAATTTTGCTGAAATAAAAGGGAGAAACCATAGAGGAAGACCGGGAACCACTGTATAGCCGTTCTCAATCTTTTTGAATCGGGAAGGAAAGTCCTAGATACCTATAGATTCATCTAAAAACACAAGATAGACTTCTGAGTAAACTGGCAGAGTGAATCCAGGTCCAGAGACCCTCTTTGCCCAATAGCTGATGAAAACATACAGAAACAAAGCTGTTAAAATTTACAAGCAGTTTCTTTAAAAAATTTTTTAACGTTTATTTTTGAGACAGAGACAGAGCATGAACAGGGGAGGGGCAGAGAGAGAGGGGGACACAATCTGAAACAGGCTCCAGGCTCTGAGCCGTCAGCACAGAGCCCAACACGGGGCTCGAACTCACGAACCGTGAGATTGTGACCTGAGCTGAAGTCGGACACTTAACCAACTGAACCACCCAGGCACCCAAACCATCTCTTTTTATATATATATGATTTTACATTTTAATTCCAGTATAGTTCACATTCAATATTCTATTAGTTGCTGGTGTGCGATATAATTATTCGACAATTCTATGCATTACTCAGTGGTCGTCATGATAAGTATACTCTTAATCCCCTTTACAAACATCAGTTTGTTCTGTAGAGTTAAGAATCTGGTTCTTTGACTTGTTTTCTTCGTCTGTTTTGTCTCTTAAATTCTCTTACCTCCTTCCCACCCAGTTTAGTGTCTCATACAGAGGAGGGAAACTAGTCATGTTTACTAGCCTAAACACATGTATTTTCTCTTGACAAATGGTAGATAGCTATTCTGAGTTTAAAACAATGAATATGAAAAACAATTGATTTTATTCCTATCATTCTTGAATGCTAAACTGAGGTTAATGGCTCTCTACAGTACTGTGTACTATTCATACAGTGCCAGTCATTATGGAGATGCTTAAGTATATTTTGAAAACCAGGAGAAACACAATTGATGCATTTGTAGTTTCCACTCTCCAGTCCTTCAAATCTCAAACCAGAGATTTCAATCTAAACTTTTACAGCCCTCTGACTTAAGCCTTTAACCCGTGAAACTGCCGATAGCCTCTTTTATCAACAATGATCTCCTTTTGCTTCCTTTTTTCAAGGTTTCACTGTATGATTCAAACAGCTGTTTGTCCTTTATAAGACTTCTCTTCCCACACAGCACAGCTGCATTCCCAGATCTTTCCAACCTTCTGCCCTAGCTCTGAATCTTTCTCTTGGCTCCACTTGCTCCAAAGTCTGCACCTGTGCTTTGGACCTTGGGATCTCACAGGAACTGGAAAGGAACATTGTATTTTTAATAGATACATCTTAGATTATTTTCCTGATTTTACCCCATCACAGGAAAAAAAATAATTGTAACATATTAAATGAGTTTTATATCATAAAATCACTTTTAAGACTTAGGTAGAACTAGCAAGTAAGCTATTAAGACAAATGGTTCATTTTCCAACCACTATAAAGAATAGGACGGTTGGAAAAAATAATTTTCTTCTATGGCTAGTCAGAGCATAACTTATGCTTACATTAAATGTAAACCATGGTTGGTTTCAGAATTTACACACACACACACACACACACACACACACACACACACACACACAAAACTACCTAGTAGTGAGCATGGGCTGTGTCCAAGCAGAAGGCAATCAGGGTAGAGCACTCATTCACCAACTACAGCCATTCTCTCAAGCCCAAGCTGAGGTATACTGACTCTCCATTAAAATCCTTGCTCTCTCACCTCAGAGCAAGCTTGGATAGAAATAATTGAGCCATAGGTACTAAAATGTAATCATATGACAAGTGCTGTAATAGTTCAAAATATTTCCCCTACTACCATTTCAAAATCAAGTCCTGTCACCTATTTCCTAATTTTGGTCTTAATTTTTGATAACTGAATCAAAACAGCATTATGAGAATATAAATATGTAATTTTGAATTTTACTGATTTGAGAAACTCAAATTTGGCGAACACGTTCGTTCCAATTTTAGCAGGCATCCAAGTTACCTGGAAGGGTTTTTTTTTTCAAAGGTTTTTATTAAGGTATAATTGTCAAACAAACTGAAAGTTTATACAATTATACACACACACACACACATATATATATACACACACACACACACACATATATAGGTATATATGTAATACGTTAAATCATAATCAAGATAATGAACACATTACTCATCCCCAAAAGTTTCCTACTGCCGTAGTATAATATAATGTCTCCTTTCTTTCCCTTTCTGCCCAGCCCTTTTTCCATTGCCACTGCCTTCCCAGGGAACCATGAATCTGATTTTCATCACTATGTATTGGTTTGCATTTTCTGAAGTTTTATATAATGGAATCATATAGCATAGTTTCTTTATTTGGTCTGGCTTCTTTCACTCAACATGATTATTTTTCAGATTGATCCATGTCCTTGCATGCATGAATAGTTGATCTCTTTTTATTTCTGAAGAGCATTCCCTTGTTTAGCAATTTAGCGACAGTTTAAATGTGTTTAGCAAATAACCAGTTAATAGACATTTGTTTGTTTACAGCTTTTGGCTCTTAAAAGTAAAGTTGCTATGAACATCCATGTATCCTTTTTCTGGCCACGGTCTTTTCATGAGTAAATTAAAAAAGAGCAGAAGGTCTATATCGTATGGTAGATTCATGCTTAATTAAAAAAAAAACTGGCAAGTTCTTTTTCGAAGTAGCTGTGCTATTTTACATTTCCACCAGCTGTGTATGAAAGTTCTAGTTATTCCACATCCTCTCAATACTTGGCATGGTCTTAATATTAGATGCTTGTAATAAGCATGTAATAGTATCTCTATTTTGCATGTACCTAGTGAATATTGATATTTAGTATTTTAATGTATTTATTTGCCATCAGATATCTTCTTTGAAGTATGTTAAGATAATTTTCCCAATTTTAATTGTTTTTCTTTTCTTATTTTCTTTTTCTTTTTTTGAGTTTTGAAAGTTGTTTTATATTGTCTAGATACAAATTCTTCAGTCAGATGTGATTTGCAAAAACTTTCTCCTAGTCTGGCTTTGTCTTTTCAGTGTCCTAATACTGTCTTTCTAAAACTTCTATTCTTCATTATATTTAAGTTGAGTTTCTCAATATTTTCTTAATGGGTCATGTTTTTAGGGTCATGTCTTCACCTAACTTCACCTAAGTCAGTGTTGAGAGAATGTTAACCCATTGTGAGAATACAAATATATAATTTTGAATTTTACGAATTTGAAAAACCTAAGTCTGGTGAACTAAACTTTGATCCAAATTTTGACAGGCATGAGCATAAACTAGAAGGATTTTTTTTTTGAGGCTTAAGGTGTAATTGACAATAAACTATATGCTTAAAGTGTACAATTATATATGCGTGCGCGTATATGCACACATATATATACCAATGAAATTATTACCATAATCAAGGTAATAAACATACAACCAAGATAACAAACATATCACTCACCCCCAAAAGTTCCCCACTACACTTTTATAAATTCTCCTTCCTATGTTTTCTTTTAGATGTTACATACTTAGATCTATTCTCCATTTTGAGTTAACTTTTGTATATGGTGGGAGGCAGACACTGAAGTATTTTTCTTTTTTTGCATAGGGATAGCCCAACTATAGGCAACATTTATTGAAAAGACCATCTGTTCATTGAATTGCCTTTGAGACTTTGTCAAAAAATCAATTAACTATAGATATGTGAATCTATTTCTAGATTTTTTTTTTATTCTGAAGCCAATATCACACTATTTTGATTACTGTAGCTTTATAAAAAAATTATTGGTCATGTAGTAAAAGTTCTCCACCTTTGCTCCTCTTTTTCAAACTTATTTTGACTGTTGCGGGTTTTTTGTATTTCCATATGAATTTTAGAGCATGTTCATTTTTGTTAAGGGCCTGCTTGGATTTTAATAATGATCACATTGAATATATAGATCAATTGGCAGAGACTTGATATCAGAACAATATTGTCTTCCAAACTATGAACATGCATCTCTTCATTTTTTTTCTTTCTTTTTTTTTTTTTTTTTTTTAGCTTTCTTAAAATATTTTTAGGCAATAGTTTATAGTTTTCACTGTATGGTCCTTACATCTCTTCTTAAAATTATTCTTAAATTATTTCATATTTGGGGATGTTACTATAGATAGTATTGAATTTTAATGTCAATTTACAACTGTGAGCATATAGGAATGCACTTGAATTTTGTATATTAATCTTATATCCTGCAACCTTGCTAAACTCACTTATTAGTATCTTTTGTAGAGCCCATAGACTTTTCTTTGTAGATTATTATTTTTCCTCCTGAATAAAGGTCTGCTACTTCGCTTGTGATATCAACACTTAATACTTTTTTTCTTATTGTAGTGCACTAAAACTTCCAGTATGATGTTGAATACACAAATGGTAAGAGTGAACATTCTTAGCTTTCTCCTTATCTTATGGGGAAACAATTCAGTCTTTAACCATTAAGTGGCATGTGCCAGTAGAGTTTTTTTATAGACGCCCAGAGCAGGTTGATGATGATTCTTGGTAGTCCTAGTTTACTGAGAATTTTTTTTATTATTATTGGTAATGAGTATCGGATATGTTGAATGCTTTACATCTAATGAGATCATATTGTTTCTTTAGTTAGTCTGATAATTTGGTGAGTGAGATTGATAGTCAAATGTTGAAATAACTCTGCATTCTTGGGACAAATCATATGTGATCTTGATATATGATCATTGTTATATGTTAGATTTGATTAAAATTTTGTTAGGAAATTTTACATGCTCTTGAGGAATATTGGAGTGCAATTTTCTTTTGTGATATTTGATTAGTTTCAATGTCAGAGTAATTTTGGCATTGTAGAATTTATTGGGAAACATTCTATGTTTTAATTTTCTGGAAGAGTATATACAGTATTAGTATTTCTTGATTAAATGACATAATTTCCTAGCGAAGCTATATGGGTCTGCAATTTCCTGTGTGGGAAGAATTTGAACTACAAAGTCAATTACTTTACTTACTGTGGGATTATTTGAGTTATCTATTTCTTAATTAAGTTTTGGTCTTTCAAGATACTTATCCATTTCATGTAAGTTGCAAAATTTATTGACCTTTTAAAATGATATTCCTCTATTTTCCTTTTAATATTCGTGTATTATGTAATGGTATCACCTTTCTCAATCTTAATACTGGTAATTTGTATCTGCAGTCTGATGTTCCTGGTCAGGCTGGCTAAAAGTTTAATTTTATTGATCTCAAATAATCAGCCTTTGGTTTTATTAATTTTCTCTAATTTTTGTTCATTATTTTGTAGTCTTAATTTGTTTCATAACAAAAAATACTTCTAGTGTTATTTGCTCTTATTCTAGTTTCTCAAAATGAAAGCTGAAGTAATTTCAGTCCTTTTCTAATATAGGTATGACGCCATAAGTTTCCCATTAAGTGTTGTTTTAACTGGACTTCAAAAATTCAATATGCTGTATTTTCATTTTCATTCACTTAATACTTTGTGATTTCCATTGCCGTTTTCTTTGACCCACAAATTATTGGGAACTACGTTTATAGTTTCAAAATATGCAAGGATTTTTCAGGGATTTTTCAGTTATTAGTTGTGGTCTGACTTGAGTCTGGACTTTTGACTCAGAACATGGTCTATCTGGGTAAATGCATAGTGTATCCTTGAAAAGAGTGGATATTCTTTCTTTTTTTTTTTTTTTTCATGAGTTGCTCTATAAAAGTCAATAAGATTAACCTGGTTGTTAGTGTTATTAACACTTTAATATTATAACATTTTTTTTTGTCTGTTGATCCTATGAAGTATTGAGAAATAGGAGTTGAATCCCTGAGTAAGGTTATAGATTTGCCTGTATCACTTTGCTATCCTATCAGTTTTGGTCTTGTATATGTGGAAGCTCTGTTAGTAGGTGAATAAATGTTTAGGATTGTTATGTTCTCCTGGATAATTCATTCTTTGTCACAGTGAAATAGTCATATTATCCCTGTATTTTTATGCTCTGAAAGAGTTTGTGTAATATTAATAGAGCCACTCCAGCTTTCTTTTTCATTAGTGTTTGCCAGGTAAACCTTGCCCCATTGTTCTCACTTTTAACTTATTTGGGTCATGATATTTAAAGTGGGTTTCTTACAGAGTATATATAATTGGATCTTTTTATCCAATCTTTCAATCTTTCAATTTTTTGTCTTTTAACTAGGGAGTTTTAAATCTTTACATTTAATAGGATTACCGATATGGTTGGGTTAAAATCTACCATGTCACTATTCATTTTCTAATTGTCCTATCTGTTTTTTGTTAAGTTTGTCCTATTTTTCTGCCTTCTTTAGGATTGAGGGTTTTTTATTTTTACCTCTTTTTCTTTCCAGCTACAATCTTTGTTTTTGTAATTTTAATGGTCACTTTAAGATTTATAGTATAAAATTTTTTTTTAACTTAAACCTTCTACTTCAAGTGATACTATACTTGTTCACATATCACAAAGAGCCTCATAATTACATTCTTTTCCTTTCCCCTCCCGGCCTCTGTACTTTTGTTGTCACACATTTTACTTGTGCATATCTTAAAAACTTCATATTTCATTGGTACAATTTAGTTGATTATCTTTCACTAAAGGGATATAAATAAGAAAATGACATTTTATATTTACCCCTGTTGTTACCATTTCTAGTGATCTGTATTTCTTTGTGTGCATCCAGCTTGTGATTCATTCAAATCTGAGTTTTTGACTATCAAAATATTTTTTTTCTTTGTTGAACTCTTTTATTACAAATTAATTATTTGTAAGGCACTAAAATGTCCTTACAGTCATATTGCAGCTATTTTCCTCATTGCTCTCCCAAACAGACATTATTTTCAAAGTGACTTATTTCCAAGTCTTTTGTCAACTAGACCTACTTTAGATTTCCTTATAAAATTCATGAGGGAACTCATAAATCATAAAATTAGAGGGTGATTCTTAAAAAGAAAACTCTTGGGGCGCCTGGGTGGCGCAGTCGGTTAAGCGTCCGACTTCAGCCAGGTCACGATCTCGCGGTCCGTGAGTTCGAGCCCCGCGTCAGGCTCTGGGCTGACGGCTCGGAGCCTGGAGCCTGTTTCCAATTCTGTGTGTCTCCCTCTCTCTCTGCCCCTTCCCCGTTCATGCTCTGTCTCCCTCTGTCCCAAAAATAAATAAAAAACGTTGAAAAAAAAAAAAAAAGAAAACTCTCAATCCTATTTCTAGTTATCTCCTAAATATCGCAAGACCATAATGAATGAGAACTTCTCAATGATTCATTGTGAAATGCCCTAAGGAATCAAATCAGAGGGCAGTGATGTTATATGTTCCCCTGCTTAGCTCCAGGTTGACTCCCATCGTCCTCTGGAGTCTGTACTTTGTCCATATTTGTGAAGTTCTTTTGTCATTTTGCAAGGTTTCTCCATGGACAGATTTTGCCATCTGTGTTATATCATAGCTAATTAATACTAAAATTCTATCTGTTTTTTACCCCATTATGTAAAAATGGTATATAAGTCATGGTATCCTAAAATTACAGACTTTGCAGCTTTGGAGAGAAAGGAGGTAAGAACCCCAAAGAATCCCAAAGAAGAGCTGTCCATTAGAGCAATAAAATCAGGATGCAATGAGTCTGTGTGACTCATGATTAGGAGCAGCAGAATGTATTAAGACATAGTGACAAAAAAATAATTAAACAATCATTTCAAATGTGAACACTGATTAAAAGTTAGTAGAGCAGAAGTTCCAAAATATATAGTTATTGATTTGTGATTAATCTGCTTTTCACATGTCTGTGAAGTGTGCTTCCTGGTGAGAAGATGCAGGGATTTATTCATTTAAATGTGATTAATAATGCTCCTGAATAGTACAAGAGAAGCCAGTCAGAATCTTATAAGAGTAAATAGAGCCAGTTAATGCCAGTTCACATCAAATATTTATTGTTTTGCTTTCCTGGGTATTTTGCTTTATCTCAAGGGATCCAAAAAAATGGTAATACTCAATTCCTATTCTAAAATATACTATAACTTAGTAAAAAACAAACAAACACATAGTAGGCATTAAATATTTGTCAAAACATGAATCAATTTTAGTGCAATACAAAATTTGATCAATATATCAGGAGATTCATGGGGGAAAAGAAATACAAAGTATTCCAATTGAAAGCATTAAAGAAACTTCCTGAAGAACTGGATCTTGAGATGTAGGGTGATTTCAACATGTACAGATGAAACACTAGGACAGTCTCTTTAGGAGAAAGGGAAATGTCTACCATTCACAGCCTACATGTTGTGTTGTGGTCACATTCTTATATACAATAGCAAGAACAAAGACACAGAAATGAGAACAGGAAGAAGAGTTCCCAGGAATGGGAAATCCCAGCTGGAATGTCTGAGACATAACAAAGTGGATAAAATTTAAATGATTACAACCAAACAGTAGTGGACTAGGAATTTAAGATGAAAATATTTAGACTGTATTATAAAGAATCTTATATAAATACACATAAATTAAGAATACATGGAGAAAAGAGAACAAATTGGCTAAGTTAGAGGAATAATAGAGATGTTCAGGCAGGGCCTGGAATATCACTTGTTTCCTTCAAACAGGAAAAAAAAAACCTAATTCATGGAATATTGGCTTAAGTACTCACAAGATTCCTGCCTCCCTGGTAGAAAACAATTGGGCCTAGACTAAATACTGTGCTGGCTCTTGCTAACAAATCTTAAAAGGAAGACCCAAAAAGACCAAGCTCTTTCTATGTAGCTTAACTACATCCTAAAACAAAGCTCAAAATATATATGACTACAAAAATATCCAGCACCAACAGGATGAAATTAAAGAATGAATAAAATTAAGAATTATAATCATGCAAAGAAAGAAAATATGACCCCTAAGGAGTAGAAAAATCAAAACCAAACCAGAATGGACCTAGATATCAGAATTATTAGACAAGGACAATAAAATAATTGTTTTCAGTTTTACTTTATTTTCCAAAAAGCCAGTTTGTCATTTCATACAGATTTAATAGGAAGGTATTTGCCACAGCCAATGTAAGCAAAACCAGATTTCAAATCATAGAAAAATCATGTATTTAAGGCGTTTTAAATGAAGTTACTATTCATATAGAATTTTACTTCATTCTGACTTTTAAAAATGTATTTAATCTTAACTTTTCCTGGAATTAGTGGAAGTTCTTAATAGCAGTTCTCAGTCTTCCTTTTGTTTGTAATGTCTTGCTTGTCCTAGTACTTTTGTTCAAAATGTCTTTTTAGGATATCCCAAGTCTTCCCAAGTAGGATGAAGTTTAGAAAAATTTTCTCTATCAATACCTACTCCATATGGTAGACAACTTGTCATTACTTAACTGTCTGACAAAATGGTATCGTGGAAGTTGTAGTAGTCTCATGTTCAGGGGGCAGGGCTTATATCCCAGATGTCAAACTAAAATTCCATTCTTAGAGCAATTAACCCAAGACTGTAGTTTCCAAACTGGGCTGCACACTAGAATCACCTGGAGAAATTTTTACAACATGCAAATAATCAGGTTCTACACCAGATCAATCAAATGAGAATCTTTGGGAGTGGGGCCTGACCATTAATTTTTTTTTTAAGTCCCAAAGTGATATGTGGTCCAGGTTAAGCCTTGAGCCCTAACTTCTCTAGTCCTCAATTTGCAATACCAAGAATAATATATTTTTCATTTATCTCTTAAGCATTAAGATAGAAAAAAATATATCATGCCTCAAAACCTATAAAAGCATTTCTCATATTCAGTTCTTAAAAAATAAATTCTGGGGAAAAGTCAGTTCTGTTTTTGATAAAGGAACTTTCGTCTTATTTTCTAAAAACATTGAAGAATGCCTAGGAATAGGTGAACCAGTGATTTTTTTGTTGTTGTTTATTTGGACAAAGAGCATGAGCAGGGGAAGGAAGGCAAGAGAGAGAATTGCAAGCAGTCTCAGTGCTGTGAGCACAGAATCTGAATGGCTGATTCAGGGCTTGATCTCATGAATCATGAGATCATGATCTTATCCAAAATCGAGTTGGGCCCTTAACCAACTAACAACCCAGGTGCCCCTAATTGAGTATAATTGATACACACTGTTACAGTACTTTCAAATGTACTACACAGACTTTAATTCTATGTTATGCTCACGACAACTGCAGCTACCTTCTGTCACCATCCAATGCCATTACGATTACAATACCATTGACTCTATTCCCTTTGCTGTACCTTTCATCCCTGTGACTTACTCATTCTATAACTGGAAGACCATAATTCCCACTTTCCTTAACCCATTTGCCATTCTCTTACTTCCTCCTCTCTGGAAACCACTCTGGATCTGTTTCTGCTGTGTGTGTGGGTGTGTGGGTGTGTGTGTGTGTGTGTGTGTGTGTGTGTATTCCTTTGCTGTGCAGAAGTTTTAATTTTGATGAAGTCCGTGTACTTTATTTTTGCTTTTGTTTCCCTTGCCTCATGAGACCTATGTAGTAAGAAGTTGCTATGGCCCATGTCAAAAAGATTACTGCCTGTGTTCTCTACAATTTTTATGGCTTTTCCTACCTCACATTTAGGTCTTTCATCCATTTTAAATTTATTCTTTGTGTATGCCATAAGAAAGTGTTCCATAGCAAGTAATGGTATTTTGTTGAGAATAGGAAATAAAACTTATAAAGAAACAAATACTTTCATCCAAAAGGAATGTTAGTTAGTTCAGCCAATAATTAAAACATTTTTAACCTATATAGGTCGCTCTTGAGCCCTGTGATGCTGCCTTGTCAATAAAGAGTTCAATTCCAAGGTAATGATCCCAGTGCAGTTAAAAAGACTTAAAGTTAGAGCATCTCAAAAGAGATTTATAATGTTTTAAATATCTTTTTTTAATATCTAGTTTTGAAAGCTAGAGAGAAGGGTCAGAGAGAGAGGAGACAGAGGATCTGAAGCAGGCTCTGTGCAGACAGCAGAGAGGCCCATACAGGACTCAAACTCCAGAACAGTGAGATCATGACCTGAACCAAACTCCGATGCTTAACTGACTGAGCCACCCAGGTGCCCCTTAAATATCTTTCTAACAAATATCAGGTACACGTGTGGCATTTCCAAGAACCCCTTTGCGTAGCTTGTTAAAGGGACATTTCAATTTGGTATGTATTTGGGCACCCTAATTTTTTGGTTTGGATTCATCTGGTAAAACAATTGTATCTACAGTTTTGATGTATTTATTATATTTGCTCTTCCTTTTTTGAGTTTCACTGTCCTTGAAATTAGGTGGCCTTTTAATTTTGTCCAGTTTTAGATATAATTGACATATACATTTAAGGTATACAACATAACTATTTAATTTATTTATGTATTACAAAATGATTACCACAAAAAGTTTAGTTAATATCATCACTCACTTTGTCACAAATTTATTTTTTCCTGTGAAGAGAACTTTTCAAAATCTAGTCTTCCATGTTGTGTAGTACATCCCCAGAACTTACTTATCTTAGTAATTTTTTTTATCACCCAATTCCCCCACTCCCCATACTTTGCCTCTGGCAAACAACAAACTTGATGTCTATTTCTATGAAATTTTTCCCCACGTATAAGTGAGATCATGGAGTATTTCTTTCTCTGTTTAGCTTATTTCACTTAATATAATGCCGTCAAACTCCATCCAAATGGAAGAATGCTCTTTTTAAATGGCTGGATAGTATTATATGTATTTTCTTTATCCTTTCATCCATCAACTTGTTTCTTTAGTTTAACTATTATGAATAATGCTGCAATGAACATGGAATACATATATCTCTCTGGGACAGTGATTTCATTTCCTTCAGATATACGTGCAGAAGTGAAATTGCTGGATCACATTGTAGTTCTATCTCTACATTTTTGAGGAACTTCCATACTATTTCCCATGGTGCCTGCATAAGTTTATATTCCCACCAACACTACATAAGGGTTTCCTGTTCTCCACATCCTTACCAGCATTTGTAACTGCTTGTCTATTTGTTTGTTTGGGGAAATGGGGCAGAGAGAGTGGGAGAGAGAGAACCTAAGCAGATTCCGTGAGAAGGGGGCTCGATCCCACTACCCTGGAATCATGACCTGAGCTGAAATCAAGAGTTGGATCCTGAACCAATAGCCACCCAGGCTTTTTGATAATTTTTGATGATTTTTATTGTAACAGGTGTGAGGTGATATATCATTGTGGTTTTGATTTGCATTTCCCTAGAGATGTTGAGCACCTTTTAATGTACCTGTTGACCATTTGTATGTCTTTGGGAAAAATGTCCATTCAGGTCTTTTGCCTATTTTTGAATTAGATTATTTTTTGCTAATGAATTGCATAGGTTCCTTATATATTTTAACACCTATCAGAAGTGTAGCTTGAAAATATTTTCTCCCATCACAAAAAAATGCCTTTTCATTTTGTTGATCATTTCTTTTGCTGTGCAGGAGCTTGATATAGTACCACTTACATAGTTTTGATTTTTTTTGCTTGTGCTTCAAGGATCAGGGCCAAGACCTATGCCAAGAAGTGCTTCCCCTATATTTTCTTATAAGAGTTTGGTGTTTTCAAGTCTTACATTTAAGTCTTTAATCCATTTTGAGTTAATTTTTATGAATGATGTAACATAGAGGTATGGTTTCATTCTTTTACATGTGAATATCCAGTTATCCCAACACACCATTTATTGAAGAGACTTTTTTCCATTGAGTATTCTTGGTTTTCTTTTCAAATCATGTCATCTGTGATTAGAAAACATTTTACTTCTTTTTTTTTCCCAATTTGGATGTGTTTTATATCTCTTGACTGATTACTCTGGCTAGGATTTCCAATATGTTGAATAGGAATGGTGAGAGTGGGCAAACTTGTCTTTGTGATCTTAGAGGTAAGTCTTTCAACCTTTCATTATTGAGTCTGACGTTAGGTATGGAGTTGTCCTACATGGCCTTTATTATACTGAGATACGTTTCTTCTATACCTAATTTGTTGAGTCTTTGTCATGAATGGATGTTGCATTTTGTCAAATACCTTTTCTGCATCCATTAAGATTATCATGATTTTCATCTTTCATTCTATTAGTATGGTTTATCACATTTACTGTATGTTGAACCATCCTTGCATTCCAGAATGAAACCACTTGATCTTCGTATATAATCCTTCTAATGTGCTACTGAACTTGGTTTTCTAGTACTTTATGAATTTATGCACCTATATTTATCTGGGATATTGGCCTGTAGTTTTCTTGTAGTGTCCTTGTTGGGCTTGGGTATTGGAGTAATGCTATCCTTGCAAAATGAGTTTGGAAGCGTACCCTCCTGCCTCTTCAGTTTTTTGGAAATTTGAGAAGTAAAGCCATTAATTCTTAAGTGTTTTCTAAAATTCACCAATGAAACTATTTAGTCCTTAGCTTTTTTTGTTGGGAATTTTTTGATTATTGATTCAGTATCCTTACTCATTAGTCTTCTCAGATTTTCTATTTCTTTCTAATCCAGTCTTAATAGGTAGTTAGTTTCTAAGAATTTATCCATTTCTTCTAGGTTGTCCAGTTTGTTGGCATACAGCTATTTATAATAGTCTCATGATTCTTTGTATTTCTGTGTTATCAGTCTCCTCTTTCACTTATAATTTTATTGGTTTGGGTCCTGTCCCTTTTGTTAGTACAGCTAAAGATTTGTCAATTTTCTCTTCAAAGAACCAACTTTTAGTTTATTAATCTTTTTTTTAAATTGTTTTCCAATTCTTTATTTCAATTCTGTTCTGATCTTTATTTCCTTCCTTATGATAACTTTGGGCTTAGTTTTTTCTTTTTCCTAGTTTCTTCAGGTGTAAAATGAGATTGTTTGAGATCTTTCTATTAATGTATGTATTTAGAGCTATTTATTTTTTTTAACATATGAAATTTATTGTCAAATTGGTTTCCATACAACACCCAGTGCTATTTAGAGCTATTTAAACTTCCCTCTTAGAACTGTTTCTCCTATATGTTCAATATTTAGTTTGTTTTTCTTTGTCTCAAAATAATTTTTCCTTTTAGTTTATTTTTTGACCCATTGGTTTTTCAGGAGAGTGTTGTTTAATTTCCACATTTTGTGAATTCTCCAGCTTTCATTCTATTGATTTCTAATTTCATACCATTGTGGTCAGGAAATAGGCATGGTATGATTTCAGTCTTCTTAAACTTGCTAGGAGTTGTTTTGTAGCCTAACATATGGTCTATCCTAGAAAATATTCCATGCATTTACTTATCAGAAGTATATGTATCCTGTTCTTGTTGTATGAAATGTTCTGTATATGTCTGTTAGGTCCATTTAGTCTATGGTGCTGTTTAAATCTCTTTTCTATTTGATTCTGTCTGGATAATCTATCCATTGCTATGAGTGGAATACTAAAGTTCCCAACTATTAGTGTATTGCTGTTTATGTCTCCTTTTATTTTTGTTGGCACTTGCTTTATATATTAAGGTGCTCCAATCTTGGGTGTATGAATATTTATAATCATAGCTTCTAGATGGATTGGCCCTTTTATCATTATATAATGACCTTCTTTGTTTAATTTGCTCATGGATTATTTTCTTAATTTTGTTTAACTATCTGTGTTCTTACAGTTTACTGAACACTTTTAAGAGGATTTTTCTGAATTTTTTGATAGTTCATAGGTTGCCATTACTTTAGGGTCAGTTATTGGAGCTTTATAAGTTTCCTTTGGTGATGTCATGTTTAACCAATCTTTTGTGGTCCATGACTTCTTATGTTGGTATCTGTATATTTGAGCAAGTGATACCCTCTTTCAGGTTCACTTTGGCAGAGGCATTCTTTCATCAGTCAACTCACCTTGGGGTTCTGGATGAGTCAGCTGGTAGTACCCTTGGGCAGATGGGACTTGCTATCAGGGTCTATTCTGAGGCAAGGCCACTGCCTAAGCCCTGAGGTGAAGGAGAGTGAGTTGTTGCTGGCTAGAAATAGTTAGATAGGACTGTTGGCTTGGTTCTCTGCCTGAGCATGGCTACAGAAAAAACTTTGTGGTTACCTGGATTCTCTGGCCAGGCTTCTCATTCAGGTGGAACTAGGTATACTCAGTAGTAAGTGAGGCTCTGAATTAGCTTCACTGACCAGGAAGGGTGGCAAAATTGGCTTGTTTGGGAACCCAAGCTGGGCATAACAGAACATGAGTCCCATGACCAGATGAGGTCACCTGCTTTGCTCTGAAGACAGGCAGAGCCACTGGCAAGGCTCTCTGCTCACAGGTCACTATAAGCAGTTGTAAGTGACCAAAGTCTCAGATGAAAACTGAGCACATGACAAAATGACCCAGAAAGTAAAAAACCATGTGAAGGAACCAAAAAAAGATGAGCTTAGAAAACTAGCAGTAATAGAATGAAAGTTTAGGTAGATACGTGGTCATGAGGAGGGGATGGAGAATCTAGAAGAATTTTCAAAACTCAAGGGACAAATTAAAATGAACATTTTTCTGGAAAAGGAGATAAGAAACACAGATGGTAGACAATATGGCCCTATTTCTTTGAGAAATGGACTCTGGTATAACATAGAATCCCCTGAGACTTGTAAAAAATGATCAGAATGGGAAATTCAATAACCTACACAGGAAGGGATTTTGAGTAAAAATGTCTGCCACGTGTTAGATATATAATGCAATTGAACAAGATTCCATAGGTCATTTTTCACACACCAAGTAGAGACATTGTATTTGGACTGTTGTGTGGAAGCCACTATGAGCAGCTGTACAAGGAGAAAATATTTATCACAATGGTTTAAATTTATTTTTGGTAACCTGAGTTCTTGTAAAAATCATAATTCATTTTTTCCTCATATATAATTGTGGTAAATGAATGCCTTGACAAATTACCTTAATTTTTTTCTCAATACACCTCTTATATCAAGTGTAACAAATGATGCCTTTTATATACCCAGCATTCTTGAAGGCCTTCCCAGGACTCCTTATCACATCATGGATTCCATTCCAAATCTTGCTGTTTGCACTATGGATTGCTGTTGAGAATATATCCAGAGAAGGTAGCAATAAAAGTCAATACATTCTGTGAATCCCTTGGTTTTATTGGTATTAGACTTAATGTCATCAGTATATCTATTATGTATCTGCTACAAATTAGTCAAGCAGAAAACCTATATGTATAGTTTTCTAGTTCGTCTAATGAGCCATGTTATTTCATTCTTTTAAACCTATGTTTACGTTGGCTTCTGCCTGAAAGAGTATCTACGAACACCACCCTCCTCTATTTCCCTTGGTCTGGTATCACCTATTCAGATCGCCTTTTACAGAAATCCTTTCCCTGACTCCTCCAACTTAAATTGACTACTTAACACTTCTACTGTAGTGTTGTAGTTGTTGTTTACATGTCTGTTTCCCCACATACTGACCATATAAGATCACAAAGTCTTAGAAGGCAGATGTATGCTTTATCTTTGCTTATCCTAAGTCTATTAATGCTAGCACAGTGCTTCATAAATGTTATGTAAAAGTTATTGGTAAATAAGGTATAAAACTTTATAGTTTATCAAACACATCATCACATTTTGATGTTTCTATATCACAGATACCTAGGGAAAATATCCTGCATCCTGTTGACAGCTAAAAAAATGAAGGCTCAAAGTATTGTTTTGTCCAGGTTCCCAGAACTAATATGGAACAGATTTCACAAGTCTTAGTGCACTGCTCTACACAACATGTTGCTTCTCAGTGTTCTAAACCACCTCTCTGTGGAGAGCTAGATATATTTTTTAAATGTATTTTAAAAATGCAAATGGTTTTGGCATAGCTAGCTATATATTATCTGCTACATATATTTGGATCTGGAAATACCTTTTTAACTCCACATTTGAAGTAAGCCTTGCCAGATCCAGCCAGTCACATGAGCCTGAATTAATCTTAACATCGCACATTATAATATCTGATGTGTACTCCAAACCAAAATACCTCATGTAGTTTGTTTTGACTTTCGAACTGTTTGATTTTCAACAGATGATTTGATGTTTTCTTGTTTCCACCCTAAGTTGAATGCTACATGCCATATAAGAAGAAGGTGTTCCTAATACGGAGGCCAGATATCACAGACACAGAAAACAGAAAAGGGTCTCATGTTCCTGAATCAGAGCTTAAACCTTGACCAAAGACCTTGTTTTAAGTAATAGGAATTGGTGTTAGGTTAAGAAGTGATGTTACAGAAAAGAAATAACTCCACAAACAAATGCCATTTCATTATAGATGTGGAAATAAAACTGTACTTTAGTCAAACAAACCTTTACTGATTGTTCTAGGTGCACAAATGAGAGGACCATTAGCAACAGCTCATTGTAACTCTTCTCTCCTTGGAACCTGAAGTGAGTTTGCCCCAGGATTCTGAACTAGAATTAAAAAGCAAATCTTGGGTTTGCTGATGCAAGTTGTGTACTTAATGTAGCTCTGTAATGAATGAAAGTTCCCACCTAGTATCCCCAAATCATCAAAAACATTGAGTCATCTGCAATTCAAGATGAAAAATTTTTTAATTTTAAAATATTTCATTATTTTAATTGAAATATAACTGACATAAAATTTTATATTAGTTTCAGGCATACAACGTGTTGACTCGCTAATTCTATACATTACTCAAGCCTCACCACAATAAGTGTAGTTACTGAGGTGCTTGGGTGACTCCGTCAGTTAGGCATCTGACTTTGGCTCAGGTCATGATCTCACAGTTCCTGGGTTTGAGGCCCACGTTAATCTCTACAGCTCAGCACCTGGAACCTGCTTCAGATTCTGTGACTCCCTCTCTCTGCCAATCCCCCATTTGTGGTCACTTTCTCTCTCTCAAAAATAAACATTAAAAAAAAGTGTACCTACTATCTGTCATCATAAAATGTTATTACAATATTGACAATATTCCCTCTACCGTATTTTCATTAAAAAATTTTTGTAACTGTGACTTATTTTATAACTGGAAGTTTACACCTCTTAATCTCCTTTATCTGTTTTGCCCATCCTTTACCAACCTTAGCAACCACCAGTTTTCTATATTTAAGAATCTGGTTTCTGTTGTTCATTTGTTTCATTATTTTCCACATGTAAATGAAATCATATGGTATTTGTATTTCTCTGACTTAATTTCACTTAAATATTCTCTAGGTCTAATTACATCGTCACAAACAGCAAGATCTCATTCTTTTCTATGACTTACTAATACTCCATTACACACACACACACACACACACACACACACCACATCTTTATCCATCCATCTATCAGTGGACACTTGGGTTGCTTCCATCTTGACTATTAATAAATAACGTTTCAATAAACATAATCATGTATATTTTCAAACTACTGTTTTTGTTTTCTTTGGGTAGATACCCAGTAGTGAAATTATTGAATAATATGAAATTTCTATTTTTACTACTTTGAGGAACCTCCATACTGTTTTTCCAGAATGGCTACACCCATTTACATTTTCACCATCAATGCAGAGCATTCCTTTTTCTCCATGTCCTCTCCAACATTTGATATTTCTTGTCTTTTTATTAATAGTCCTTCTGACTAATGTGAAGTGATCTCTCATTGTGGTTTTGACTTGCATTTCCCTGATGATGAGTGATGTTGAGCATTTTTTCATGTGTCTGTTGGCCATCTTTGTTGTCTTTGGACAAATGTCTATTGGGTCCTCTTTATTTAAATGGATTGTGTTTTGGTGTTGAGTTTTGTGAGTTCATTATATATTTAAATATTAATACTTTATTGTATTTATCATTTGAAAATATCTTCTCTGATTCACTAGGTTGCCAATTATTTTTTTGTTGATGGATTCCTTTGCTGTGCAAAAGCCTTTTATCTTGGTGTAGTCCTAGTAGTTCATTTTTGCTTTCTTTGTCTCAGGAGACCTCGCCATAAATATGTTGCTAAAACAAGTGTCTAAGAGATTATTGTCTATATCTAGTCTCATATTTAGTTCTTTAGTCCGTTTTTAGTTTTGTGCATAGTGTAAGAAAGTAGTCCAGTTTTGTTTTTTTTGTTTTTTTGCATGTAGCTGTTGAGTTTTCCCAACACCATTTATTGAGTATACTTTCATTTCCTCATTGTTTATTCTTGCCTCCTTTGTCATAGATTAATTGACCATATAGGTGTGGGCTTATTTCTGGGTTCACTCTTATGTTCTGTTGATCTATATGTCTATTTTCTTGTCAGTACTATATTGTTTTTAATACTACAACTTTGTAGTGTATCTTGAAACCTGGGATTATGATACCTCCAACTTTGTTCTTTCACAATTTTGCTTTGGCTATGTGAAGTCTTTTGTGGTTCCACACAAATCTAAAATTTGAAAATCCTAGACTCTTTGAAAAATGCCATTGATATTTTAAAAAAATTGTTTATTTTGAGAGAGAGCAAGTGAGCAGAGAGGGGCATAGAGAGAGGGAGAATTAGAATCCCAAGCAGGCTCCACACTGCCAGTGCAGAACCCAGTGCAGGGCCCGATTCCTGATCACAAACCATGAGATCATGACCAGAGCCGAAATCAAGAATCAGATGATTAACTAACAGAGCCACCCATTGGCATTTTGATAGAGATTGCATTGAATTTGTAGATTGCTTTGAGTAATATGGACATTTTACCAATAATAATTATTCCAGTCAATGAGTATGGTGTATCATCTTTCCATTTGTTGGTATCATTTCAATTTCTTTCATCGGTGTCTTAATTTTGAGAGTATAGATCTTTCGCCTCCTTGGTCAAATTATTCCGAGGTAGTCTATCTTTTCTAGTGTGACTGTTAGTGGGAATACTTAATTTCCCTTTATACTACTTTATTATTAGTGTACAGAAGTGTGACAGATTTTTGTATATTTGTATCCTGCAACTTTACTGAATTTATCAGTTCTAATAGTTGGTTTTTTTGGTGGAGTCTTTAGGGTTTTCTAGATCTGTCATCTGGAAATAGTGGCATTCAACTTCCTTACCAATGTGGATGCCTTTTATTTCATTTTTCTTGTCTTACTGCTGCAGCTAGAACTTCCAATACTATGTTGAATAAAAGTGGTAGGAGTGGACATCCTTGTCTTATTCATGATTTAGAGAAAAAAACTCAGTGTTTCACCTTTGAGGATGATGTTAGCTATAACTCCATTTTGTTGAAAGTTTCTGTCATGAATGTTGTACTTTGTCAAATGATTTTTCTGTATCTATTGAGATGATCCTATAATTTTTACCCTTCCTCTGGTTAATGTGATATATAACCTTAATTGATTCGCAAATATTAAACCACCTTTGCATCCCTGGAATAAATCCCACTTGATTTATTGGGAATGATTTTTTAATGTATTGTTGGATTTGGTTTGTTAATATTTGTGAAAAATTTTGCATCTATGTGCATCAGGGGTATTGGCCTGTTATTTTCTTTTTTTGCAATGTGCTAATCTGGTTTCAGTATCACAGTAATGCTGTCCTCATAGAATGAATTTGGAAGTTTTCCTTCCTCTTGTATTCTCTAGAATATTTTGAGAAGAATGGGTATTAACTCTTCTTTAAATATTCAGTATAATTCACCTGTGAAGACATCTGGTCCTGAACTTCTGTTGTTGTTGTTTTTTTTTTTTAACTCATTCAATCATTACCAGTATTTACTCTGTTCAAATTTTCTATTCATTCCTGACTCAAGTTTAGAAGATTCTAAGTCTCTAGGAATTAATCCATTTCTTTTGGATTGTTCAATTTAATATATAACTTTTCATAATATCTTATAATTTGTTGCATTTCTGTGGTGTTGGTTACTTCTCCATTTCTGATTTTGAGTCCTCTTGATCAGTCTGGCTAAAGGTTTATCAATCGTAACTTTTCAAAGCACCAGCTCTTGATTTCATTGATCTTTCCTATTTTTTAAGTCTCCCTTTCATATTTCCACTCTAATAATATTTTATTCTTTCTGCTGGGTTTTGGCTCACTTGTTCTTTTTCTAGTTCCTCTAGGTATAAGATTAGATTGAGATGTTTCTTCTTGAAGTAGGCTTGTATTACTATAAACTTAGAACTGCTTTAGCTACATCCCAAAGATTTTGAATCATTAGGTCTTAATTTTTCTTTGTGTATTTTATTTCCTCGTTGATTTCTTTGGCACACTGGAGAATGTCTCACGTGTACTTGATAAGAATGTATATTCTATTTGGGGATGGAATATTCAATATATATCTGTTAAGTCCATCTGGTCTAATGTCTCTTTCAAAGCCACTTTGCTGATTTTCTGTCTGAATGATCTCTCTATTGATGTCAGTGGGTTGTTAAAGTCAACTACTATGATTTTATTACTGTCAATTTCTCCTTTATATCTGGTAGTATTTGCTTTATGTTTAGGTGCTTCTATGTTGGGTGCAAAGATATTTACAGCTGTTAGACCCTCTCGTTGGATCTTCTTTATCATTATGTATTTCCCTTCTTTGTCACTTGCTACAGTCTTTGTTTTAAAGTCTATTTTGTCTGATATAAGTGTTGCTACACTGGCTTTTTCTTTTTTCTGGCTTCCATTTGCATGATATGTTTTTTCATCCCTTTCTTTTTTGTATGTATTTGTCTTCAGGTCTGAAGTGAGTTTCCTGTAGGCAGCATAAAAGATGTGTCTTCTTTTTAAATCTACTCTCCTTATTTCTTTTGATTATAGTATGTAGTCCATTTACATTTAAGATAATTTTAGATAGGTATGAATTGCTATTTTGTTGTTTTCTAGTTGTTTTTACAGTTTTTCTATTCCTTTCTTGTTTCTTCCCTTGTAGTTTGATGGCTTTCTTTAGTCTTGTGCTAGATTCTTTTTTCTTCATTTGTGTGTGTGCGTGAGTGTGTGTGTGTATCTAATGTTTTTCATTTGTGGTTACCATTGGATTCATATATAACTTATGTGTATAGCACTCTATATTAAGTTGATGGCTTAGGTTCAAATACATCTAAAAGCACTACATTTTCACTCTCCCCTCCACATTTTATGTATACAATAACATGTTTTGCATCTTTTTGTGTATCCCTTGGCTAACTAGACATAAGTGATTTGACTACTTTTGTATTTTAATCTCTATACTGGCTTTATAAGTGATCTAATTTTACCACGTTTGCTTTTACCTGGGAAATTTTTCCCTTTCAAAATTTTAATTCCAGTTATGGCTCTTTCTTTCCACTTAAAGAATTCTCTTTAACATTCCTTATAAGGCTGGTTTAGCAGTAATGTACTCATTTAAATTTTGTTTGGAAAACTATCTCTCCTGCTATTCTGAATGATAACCTTGATGGGTAGAGTATTTTTGGTTACAGGTTTTTTCCTTTTGGTACTTTGAAAATTTCATGTTACTCTTTTCTGGCCTGCAAAGTTTCTGTTGAAATGTTGGCAGATAACCTTAAGGGGGTGTTCCCTTGTATATAACTATTTTCTTTTGTTTTGCTGCTTTTAAGACTCTCTCTTTACCATTACTTTTTGCCATTTTAATTATCATGTGTTTGGATGTGAAGCCCTTTGTTTTATCTTATTAGGGGCTCTCTGTGCTTTCTGGATATGTTTCCTCCCCAGATTTATTAAGTCTTCAGCTATTCTTCAAATAAGTTTTTTGCCCCCTTCTCTCTCTCTCTCTCTCTCTCTCTCTCTCTCTCTCTCTCTCTCTCTCTCTCTCTCTCTCCTCCTGCTTACATCCCTATAATGAAAATGTTATCATACTTGATAATGTTGCAGAATTCCCATAAACTATTCTCATTTTTATACTTTTTTTTTCTTTTGTTGTTTAGCTTAGTCACCTTTCCATTACCCTGCTTTCCAGAACACTGGTCTGCTGTGCATTATCTAATCTTCTGTCAATTTCCTCTAGTGTATTTTTTGTTACTGAAATTTTCAGTTCTGACTGGTTCTTTTTTATATTTTCCATCTTTTTGTTGAAGTTTCATGGAGTTCATGCATTCTTTTTCAAATCCAATCAGTACCTTTACTGATGTATTAGGTAGGTCAGCTCTATCTCAGTCTTGAAAATCATGGCCTCGTACACAAAAAGCCTTTGAGTGCCCTATAGTACAGTACCCCTGGTCACAAGAACCAGAACTTCAGGTGTTCTCTCCTGTTGTTACTGAGCTGCAGTTGCCTTCAGCGTAGTTAGTTGCAGTGACCTACTTCATCTACTGTGAGCACCTGGGGCAGAGTTTGCTCCCTGCACTGTTGGTTGAGAGGCTTGTCTGCAGCAGCCACAAGAGGATTAGGTACAGGGGCAGCAGTCAGCCTGGCTGTCTGTGATTAGCATCTCTGCAGGCACATTGAAGGGCAAGGCCAGCTCCCTGCACAGCCAGCTACGAGGTTTGGCTATAGGAACTGTGGGGCCGGTATTGATTTTTATCTCCCGCATCACCTGGGCAGAAGTCACTTGGAATGGCACTAGTCTGGCTCGGGCTTCTTGCTGGGTATGGCACAGCAAAAGCTGCTTTGGAGGGATGCCTACTGAGGGCAGGTTTGATGGAGAGTATCCCAGGGGAACATGGGCAGTGCTGTGAATGTGCTAGCAAGGTGGTATATGGAGAGTGTTAACGCTGGCTCCAGCAAACATCTGGCTCTCTAGGCTGGCAGAAGGAAAAGAAATGGATTCTGCCATCACTTTTGTTCCCAGGGAAGTCTCTGCCTGCAGCACCTGTCTGAAGATTAGTCAGTAATCTCCTTCACATATACTGCAGGTGCTTTTCAAACTGCTGCTTCTGTGCTATGTGTTGGATGAGTTATTAGTATGCTGGCCCCTTAGGTGGGGGACTCTGTTTCCTATTACCCTCCGGCTCTCCAGAATTAAAACCACTGATTTTTAAAAGCCCCCAATCTTAAGCCCAACTGTTTTTAAAAACCAGACATTATGGGAACTCCTCTTCTCATTGTGGGTCCCCAGTGCCAGGGGTGCCTGGTGTGGGGTCTGATTCTCTTGTTTCTCCAGGCTTGTGATGTGCCTCCTATTTGGGGCTAGTCATTCCAGAGGTTTGGTTCTCGATTATATCTCTACCCCTTGTACCCTTTTCTGTGTGGCCTTCTCTCTATTAGCTGTGGTAGATCTATCCTGCCAGTCTTTGGGTCATTTTCAGAGTTAGTTGCATAGATTTGGCTGTCACCTTGGTGTGTCCATGGAACAAGGGGAGCTCAGGATCTTCCTACTCTGCTATATTTCCAAAGCTCCTATTTCTCAAAGTTAAACATTATTTTTAAGCATGAAGTAAAAGGTTCAGTATAAATGAGTTAATTCTTTGTCCTTCTAAGTTTCCTCTCTGCCTAAACCTGGGATGTGCAACTGATAGTAAGGGAGAGAGAAAAAGTCAAATAGCCAAAAGTGTTGACTGATGTGCCTCTGTTTAAGAAAAGCCAATGTTAAAAATGTCTGTAGATAGGAAATCATTCAAAATAAATGAATTATAGAGCTTCATTCACTTCAGAAATGATTTTTCTCAAGAACTTATCTTCAAACAACAATTCTTCCAATAGATTTAAATACAAAGTTCCATTGACCTAGATTTCTTTTATACAGAAATATAGTCATTGATTGAATAACATGAAGTCCATGAAGTATATGTACAAAGAAGCAATATTAATAGCAACAATATTCAAAAGGTATTCTGAACTGCTTGGACATGGATTGCTAGTACACCCACCTAGTTCCTGTGGCTTATTTGTCATCAAGTGTGAAAGTGCTTCACACACAAACTAACCAAAGTATCTTTTAGTTGAAAGGAATCAAATAATAAAAGTCTGGAAACAAAATTAGAAAACATGGGCACTTTTATTAAATAAGTGGCACCTCCCAAGCCCAAGGTCTTCATGAGGGAAACCAAAACCCATGCTAGGAGTCTTGGCTCTTAAAATAAAACAAAAACAAAGTTTACTAATGGACTGAAATACAGACTCTTCTGTTTCAGTTCAATGATTATCTGCTACTCTCCTCCCTGCCTCCTTCCAGTCTCAGAAACTGTATTTCCAAACCAGGCTCAGACCAAGTATTTTCTTCCCCCCCTCTTTCTATCTGCTTCTTTCCCTGCACCTCAAATTGATTACTGTTGAGTCTCTGTGGCCAGTTTCCAAATTCCTCCCAGCCCTGATCTGTTTCCCAAGCTCAACATTTCCAATTATATATAGGACACTGAACATCACATGGAAAATTCCAAATGTCAAAAACAGAACATTGTATCCTTTTGTGATCCCTAGTTTGATCCCTGGATCTTGTTAATTATATTATTCCTAGTTCTCAAGGCTGAAAATATTGGAAATACTGTATTCTTTCTTCTCGACCATCTAAATGCTACCAAATGCTGTTAAATTGATCCATTCTGCACCTCTATAGTTGTTTTGGTGCACCCATTCCTCCTTTCCATTTCCATAGCTCTGCCTCTGGTGTAGGTCTTAACACCCTTTCCCCTGGACAGCTGTGAGTCTTCTGTGTTGTCTGATGCCTCCTGTAATGCTTTCTATGTGTGGCTTTTATATTAACCTTCCCACAACACAGTTCAATTCATAGATCTGTCCTCATACTTTCCTGTTTCTGGCACTTACTAAATGAAACCCTAAGTCCTTAACTGGATTAGTCAGAGTCCCAACAAAAAACAGGTGATACTCAAACTGGATCACTGAAGAAAGTTTAGAAAGTTTTTTTACTAAGTCTGGGCAGTGAGGAAGGAAAACAATCAAGTGTAACATAGGACTTTAAGGCTGGTGGAAATGGAAAGCCTTATTACCCCTAATCCTGAAAAGGCAAGAGGAAGAAGAAATTACCAGAACCTAGAGTAGTAACATATGCAGAGGGCTACCTTACAGGTGCTGTAGCCTATTGGAGAAAGACTCAATCTCCAGGAAAGAAAGTGGGAGAATAAGCCCCAGACCTCACTCCCATCCACCATGATCACTTCCAGTGTTTCCTGTTGGCTGACTTCAAATAGAATACAGTGACAAATGGAGAACAATCCAAACAAGGCAGCTACCTGCAGGTATAGAGTAGGAGAAGGTGGAAAGTGGATCTAGAGGGAGGATAACCAGCCTATTACCTTAATATTAAATGGCTTTCTGACCTAGCTTTATATGATGACTTCAATTTACCACAAATCCCCTTTATAATACTTCCTTTAATCAAGCCAAACTGTTGTCTTCTCCAAACAGATTTTTCTTTCTTTGTGACTTTTCTCATGTCCAAACTAAAAAAAAATAAATAAATTTCAGTCTTCTCCCATCCCCAAACACTTAACTTAGATGCTGTTAAGTGTGAATTTCATCACCACTTAATAGTTCTGACTCCAAACTTGCGTATCATTCTGATAGACTGTACTGATGATGTCAATTCTTCACTGTCCCCATTTCTCTGTGGTAGACTCATGCTCTCATACTGAGCTAGGCATGTGAGTAGTTTGAGGCAATAGAATAAGGCGGAAGTGGTGGTATACCAGTGCCTAGGCCTCCAGAAATCTCGTGCATCTGCTGAAACCATGAGAAGGACTTACCTGGGTTTCCTGCTTGTTCCAGAAGGAAAATGAGTGAACCATAGAACAAAGCCCACATTTAGATATGTGATTGGATCAGATGAACCACAGGTGCATGAGGGAGTTCAGCCAAAATCAGCTGGACCCTGCGGATGCATGGAAAATAATTGGTCATTTTTATACGCCGCAGGTTTTTGAGATTGTTTGCTAACCATATAACAATGATATGTTATAAACATCTTTCCTACTGTCTCAGAGAGATCACTTCTCCTTCCCAGTGTTACCCATCCAGCCCTGTCCTCAATACTATATATAACTACTCTTTCCACAATATTACTCTAGAAAAAAAAAAAAAAACACCTTTTTCCCCTCTCTAATGTCTCCTTCTCCACAGGTTATTTTTCCTCTACCTATAAGCATACCAATCTAGCCCACACAAAACTTGACCTTCTCACTGTGACAGGCAGAATTCTAAAATGAACCCTCATGGCCCGCACTTCACATATGCGTATGGGAGAGACCTGTGAATGTAACAATATCGGTCCTGTGATTCATTTATGTTATATGGTACAACTGACTTTAAGAATGGGAGATTATTTTTGATGAACCTTACCTCATTCAATGAGCTCCTAGAAGGAAGCTCTTTCTTGGGGGAAAGAAATGTAAAGTGAGTATGTCACCACACCCCAGCAGACTCTAAGCCAAGGGTGGGTGATAGTCTAGTGTGGCTGAAGAGAAGAGCTAGAGACAGTGATTGAGATATAGGTTTATTGATGAACTCATGTACAGGGAGTCCAGGAGCGACACACTGGACAAAGCATCTGCTACTGTGATTGATGTGTGCCAAACATGTAGCTTGCTTTTATTATTTTTTTAAAGTCTTTTTTTTTTTTTTTTTTTTGAGAGAGAGCACAAGTGGGAAAAGGGTCAGAGAGAGGGGCACAGAGGATCCAAAGCAGGCTCTGTGCTGACAGCAGAGAGCCTGATGTGATGAAACTCACAAACCATGAGACCATGACACGAGCCAAAGTCAGACATTTAACCAACTGAGCCACCAGGCGACCTACAACTTGCTTTTATAGTGTAGCCACTTAATCTAGCAACTATCTGTAGCCTCTCTCTCCTTGCATGGCCAGTGTTCCAAGAAGATCTAAGGTCTGCTGTCTGGACACTCTTCCTTACAAGAGAGGTGTTCTGAGTTGGTCACCCCAGAGCCCCTGAACTTAAATGCTGAACAACATGTTCTTCACATTCTGCTTCATCATGGGAATATAGAGGGAAGACGAGATCTCTACATTCTCAAGATAGTAATTAACAGGGACAGTCAGGGTGTGCTTGCACAAACAAGCTATTCAGCCATACCATACAAGTGAGACAGAGATCTAATACATGAGTTCTCTATGCTGGGCTTTGAAAACGGAGATGACCATGACAAGAAGCATGGGTGACCTCTAGGAGTGGAGAGTGGCCCTGTCAGCAAGGAAAGAAGGATGTCAGTCCTACAACCACAAGTAATTGAATCCTGACAACAACCTGAATGAGCTTGGAAGCAGATTCTTCCTCAGAGCATGCAGAAAGAAATGCAGACCAGTGAACACCCTAGTTGCACAACTGTGAGAAACAGAGCAAAGAACTCGGATAAGTTTTGCCTGGCCTCCTGACCTACTGTGAGATAATCAGCAACTATTGTTTCAAGCCTCAAAATTTGCAGAAATTTATTATGCAGCCATAGAAAACTAATACACCTCTCAGCTTTGCTTCTTACACAAGCTTCTTTTAAGTCATAATAAAAAAATTAATACATTTATACACAGCACAGCCAGGTACAAGTCTAAGTGTTTTACATACAAAACAGTTAATCCTCACGACTTTTACTGTGGTCATTTTCCAGCTAGGAAACTGGAAGTACAAAGAGGTTCATAACTTGCCCAAGGGCACAGCTATTAAATGGCAGAGCAGGTATTCAAACCTAGGCAATCTGTTTTTGAATTTATACTCTCAACCATTGTATGCCACTCCTCTACTCCAGTTAACCATTTACACCTCTACCTCTCCATGTGTGGTCGGCCCTCAAAACTCTACTGAAACTTCTCTGGCAGAAACATAGGGTCTTGCTAATTCTCAAGTCTAAACAACACTCCTCAGTCATTATCTTGTTTAACCTCCCTACAGCATTTGTCATTGTTTACCACTTTTTTCCTCCCTAAAACCCTCTTTCTGGTTGTCTTCCTGCCCATGGAAATACTTTCTTTGACACCTCTTCCCTAGCTCACTCTGTAAGTGCTGCTGTTACTCTTGATGTTACTCAGCTTTTTCACTGTATGGAAATTTCCGGACTGGCCTTCACGTTTCTCCTGACTTCAGCTGCCACCTATGTGCCTGTGCCATCCAACTAGCCTGCCATCCCTCTCTCCAGAATTCAGGTTACATGTTTCCAGCCAGCAAGAAGACAAACATAATTCGATGTCCTATCCTAAACACAACCCATCCCAGACACCCAAGATAAAAGTGCCTGTCATCTGCCTCAAATGCCATTCTCCTCTGTCACTGTTCCTAGCCTCCCTTGCCTTGAATCCATGAATTTCTTATTTCATGTTCCCTTCTTTTTTCTCAGAACCTGTTCTGCTCTTACCCCCAAATGATGGCCCACTTTGAAACTTACACAAAGTAATTTTCCCAGGATGTATTTCCATCTCTTAGATCCTTAGTTTTTACTAAGTGTCTATAAAATAATCAGATAAATGGACTTCTTTAAAAATAACTATTGTTCTCCAGATTAGCTGCACTTTAAGCAAATAAATCTTGACTTCCTATAAAAATTCTGAAGAAAAATGATGCTAAGCAGATATATATTCACGGAGGGTAGACAAAGAATTTTAGTGTATGTTCCTCAAATCAAACTTCAGTGATTTATCTACACCTTGCCCTATCCAACAGTCCAGCAAGACTGAGCACTCCAGAGCTTGGAATTCTGCTTCAGATATGTCCAGTTTCCAATAGTCTGCTCTCCATCTGTAAAATGTCCTCATAAGAACAGGGATCTAAACTGAAAATTACTTCGCCATAAAAAAACAAAATGAAATCTGGCCATTTGCAATGACGCTAATGGAGCTAGAGTATTATACTAAATGAACAAGTCAGTCAAAGACAAATACCATATGATTTCACTCATGTGGAATTTAAGAAACAAAACCGATGAACATAGGGGAGAAAAAGAAAGAGGCAAACCAGGAAACAGATTCTTAACTATAGAGAACAAACTAATAGTTACTGGAGAAGAGGTGGGGGGGGGATGGGCTAAATGGGTGATAGGGGTTAAGGAGTGCATTTGTTGTGATGATGTGATGAGCACCAGTGATGTATGGAAGTGTTGAATCGCTCTCTTGTACACCTGAAACTAATATTACACTGTATGTTACCTAGCTGGAATTTCAATAAAAACTTGAAAAAGATAGAAATAACCACAAGAAAACTAATAGTAATGACACTGAACTTAATTCCTGCCACTGCCATGAATAATGTTGAGGTAAACCCAAAGTTCATCTCTGTTCCCATCTGATGATAGTTTGAAGTAACTTTTTTCTGCTTATATTTCCAAAAATACCCCCTGTCTTCTGTTCTCTTAGTCTGGTATTAAGCCTAAAAACATATATCTACTTTTTTTTTTTTTTTAAGTTACTTGAGATATCGTTCATGATTCTCTCAGCACTCAGATATGCCACTTTATAGTGCGGTGAGGTAATTGCCTCTTTTCCTGGCTTTCCACCAGTGTGTCCCCCCCATGCTTACCTGTTTTGCCAACAGAATAGAATGGACATTCTCCAAGTAACAGGGGCCTCTTGATGGCTTCGTTCCCTTGAGCTCTGGCTACGCATCTGAAGTGAGTTCTGCACCTCAAGAAACTTAACATTGGTGAAAAATAGTATTTAAAGTACAAGGACTGGTTTACTCATGGAAGTAAACTGGTGTGAGCACATCAATTCTTTCAAAGCCTCAGGTGACCACTTGGTGTGTGACAATACTTTGCCCGGTTAACTAAATGTTGACCAATTGCCTTCAAAAGTAATAGACTCTAAATGATCACTTGGCTCTAAGAAGTTTACAATTCTATAGGAAATAGGCCTGAGTAACTTCACGCTGAGGGTCTTGATCAATAATCTTCCCTCAGCATAAAATTATAAAATTTAAGTTCTTTCTCCATATTTCCACACAAATATCTCTTTTTAAGTATAGTGAAAAGGTGCGTGTGGGGTGGGGGGGCAGTAGGTGATAATTAACCTAAAAGTATAAAAAGCCAAAATACAGTGGTGGAGGCTGTTTTAATTTAAGATTAACAAAATAATATGTTTTCTTCATTGTAATTAAAACGAAGTACTGGATTCTGGTCCTGTATCTATTATTTGTTAGCCCTGTTATCCTATTTATAAAATAAGCCTCCTCTATTAAATTAGACAATAATAGCTCACAGACTCAGGAGAAGAAAATGAGGGTATGGAATTGAGAACACTTGAGTCTTCTGTGAAGCACTCTACAAATGAAAGACGTTGTTACTGGGTAATCCAAAGGCAATATAACCTGCGTACCTGTCAAAAGCCACAGACCAGAAACCAATAACGACACTGAAATGGTCAAGTTTGTTTCTGCACATCAACAGAAAAGGTTCCTAAAATCAGATTTCCTTTCCACTTCTCTAAAGTATAGCTGAATTTAATGGCAATACTTTTCTAATCCATGCTTTATTTTCAAGTTGCTGCCTAACTGAAACCAGTTGTAACAATACTCTTGAGTGTGCAGATAAGAAATTCTGGGTTCTGAGTTGATGTTGGCTGCAAACCCCCTTTAAGCCCCAGTTCTTGCCCCTCATCTGCCTGCCTGCCTGCCACATAAGCACTCCCCTTGATGGAAAGCACCAGAGTCAGGAGCTCCTTCTTGATTCACAGCATCCACCAGTCTGAAACCACCTGCCCTGTTGGAACTACTCTGATTCAAACTCAGTACTCCTCTTCAATTTCACTTTTAACTTGACCTTCAACTCTCCTGGGAACCCATCTTCAATTGTGCTTCAGATTCTCTCCCTGTTTTTTACTTCAGACAACCGGTCCAGCTCAACTGACCTCAGGATCCCTCCATAGTGCATGCCATTTGGCAGCTTCCCTCCTTCCAGATTCACAGCAGACTTTACAGTGAGGCTGAGCAAGTCTGCCACACCATATGAGCTGTGTTGTTAAGTGATGCTCATGGGTGTCACGAGAACAGCCATCTTATCCAGCCTCATATACCTTGACTTCTGCTTTTCTATGCTTTCCCCAGGCCTTTGTATGCACTTGTTGGGTACACTCTATCACAGCCAAAGTACACAGGTGGTCACAGTGTTTCCCTCTGTTGACGTGGGCTTTCTACAAGCTTAACCCCAAGGCCAGTGTGTATCTGCCAAGGCACTGTAAAGCCTCCAAGCTAAGGGTGAGGTCATAGCTCTCTTGTGTTTCCCTTATGAGATAAACCACATCAAGCCTTTCCTAACCCGCCCTTTTGGCCCACACTTGTAAGTTACAGCCACGCATCTCTTTGCCAGAGGTGCTGGTGTCAGATGCTGGCTCTGAGAGAGTAGATCCTGTAAACTTGCCTCATCAGTAGGCTTTGAGGAATTACCCCAGGGAGCCAGATATGTACTTGCTGCTAGCTTGTTTTTCACAATTATTGTCCTCCTGAGAATGTCCAGGATTTCAGCCTCAGAGATAAGACAACTCTGTCTCTCAATGATATGCACTCTGTGCGGATCATTCTAGAGAAAGCAGAGGGTAATACAGATTCCCTGCCCCTACTTACTAGTCACCTGAGACAATGCTTACAGGTGATGGCAAATGTCTGAAGATGTAAAGGCCTCATCCTCAAGAAAATGACATCTGTTTTACTGACGAATAACATCTTTATTGTGATTTGTATTATAAACTTATTTTTTTAACAATACACTCTATTATAAACTTTCTTCCTTCCTAACAGCCCAACCTTACCACATTGTTAAGTGTTGCTGTTGTCAGGTTAGGGAACCTCCCTATGATTTGAATGAGTGAGTCAAGATCTCTCCCAAATTCACCTGTGTTCTGATGTACCAAATTCATAACATAGGGCTACTTACAGACACTTGTATGCAAAATGTAAACCTTGATGGCTTTTGTAGTTCCAAACTGACAGGCCACATTCTCCCACAGATTAAATGCTGCTTTAAAGGGTACTGCATGTCCAGACTTGTGTTATTTTTGGAAAGTAACTTAAAGAAGTCCTGGATATATTCCCTGCTTAATATACTGGCTTAGGGCAGAGCCTGTTAGCTTAGACAGAGCCCTAGATAAATATTTAGGTTAGTTAATGTAGTATGAGAAAGCCTGCAATCCAATTACTAAAAAAGGATGACAATGGCTCCTTAATAAGCCAGGCTTAGCTGAGTTCCCCGGTAAATGTAGAGATTCTAAACTCTTTGCAAAATAACTAATATTTATTAAATGTTTATCATGTGATAGTCACTGTTCTACATGTTTAATCCTCACACAAACCTCTGAAGGTAGGATAACAAGTCTATTGGGTAGGTACTATCATAGCCCCATTTTACAGATGAGCAAACTGAGGTACAGGATTAGGTCACATACCTAGCAAATGTGGAATCAGGATTTAAATTAAGAGAGGCTGAGTCCAGAGTCAGCTCACTTAACCGAGCCATACCTCACACCTCTGTTCGTTACATCAACTCTCATATTACTCCTTCTGTTAGCAGTCATGATTCAAGATGGCATAGGATATTCTTCCCCAAGGTCAAAGATAACCCACTGTATTCAGAAAGAGATCTTAATAGTAGGGAATCCAGGTTGTATCTAGAGCCCAATAAGTGAATACCATAGGTCCTGAAATGGAGAGGAAGAACCAATAGCTATGGTTTTATTTTTAGCAAAAAATTGCAGGTTCTGCCCGTGTTTATCACAGCACCCACTCATAATTGCTGATTTCTTAACATGGTAAACATATATAACTTCTAGTTTACCCCAGGCAATATAAAAAATAATGCTATAGCAATTTTGACACTGGGGGTGCAGTTAGGGCAGTCTATGACTCACATACATACTCATATCATCATTCCCCCAATCCTTCCCCAAGATAGTGAAGGGATATTGCTTTCCATTAGGGCTTCTTAGAGATCCTCTTAGAATTGGCCTTCCTAGACAAAAGATATATCCTGGGAGTAGTGAAGAAGACCCCAAGCATTCTTCACTTTCTCACCTCTTTCTCTGAGATCCATCACATGATTTTTTGAGAGACAGATGGACTGGGTGCTTCTTTTGGATGGAAGTGCAAAATTTGATCCTTGTGAAATCCCAGAAGTCCTAGAAAAATATTATCCAAAAATTGAAAATATTAAAGGAACAGAGTAAACACAGTTCTGTTGAGGAAATGCTATGCTGTATTTCCACACAGAAAGGATGTCATGCATGTCTATATGTTGGGACTCTTAAAACCCAAAGTTTGAGAAAATTCAGGATGCAAAGTATGGGTATAAGGTGATACCTTGTGTCGAAAGTCACCTGTTCTGATGAGATTGGGAAATAAAAGTCCAAAGACATAAATGGAGAAACATATTTGGGGACTATCTTTTTATGACTCAGATAGGATCCTAATAATAGATACATCACAAAGTAGGTTACTACTATCTTATTTCTATGTTTCCATAACTCCCTACACTTCATGTATCCTGCACTTTATTGGTTATTTAAATTTCCCATGAAACTCTTAAGGGAGTCTTGTTCATCACTGAGCACTCAGCCCTACCTAGCCCAGTACCCAGCATCTAGTGAGTGCTCAGTAAACATGTTATTGTGGACTGAATGTTGGAGTCCCCCCACACACACACACCCCGCCCCAGCTACATTCATATGTTAAACCCCTAACATCCAATGTGAGGTCTTGGAGAGGTAATACAGGTTTAGAGGAGCTTATAAAGGTGAGTTCCTCTTAGAATTGGTGCCATTATAAGAGAAAGAAACCCCAGAGCACATTCACCCCCTCCACCCCAAGCCCTGCCACCTCTCTGTCTCTCCATGATGTGAAGATACAGCAGAAGACAGCTATTTGTAAGCTAGGAGGAGGGTTCTCCCCAATTATCACATGGACTGGCACCTTGGATTTCCCAGGCTCCAGAATTGCAAGAAGTAGGTGTCTGCTGTTTAAGCCTCCCAGGCTATGATATTTTATTACAGCAGCCTAAGATGACTAATATGTATTCACTCACTGACCATGAATGAACAATAGCTTCTGAAGAGCTAGATATAAAATGCAAGTGAAAATAACTATATTTCCTAACGATGGCAAATCCTTCAGTTCCTTGCTTCTTCCTTATCTTACCCTGAAAATAAAATTCTCTGCATCCTTTAAAATACTGAAAGGTAGGACATGAAGGAAACAAAATATTTGATTGTCAAAGCAATCATACATATGAACAAGGAAATTAAGGTGGGTGTACAGGACAAGATGCAATAAAATGGTGACATTTACTGATACCAATATTGAGTCGAAGCCAAAAACACTTTTTTTATTCTTGAAATGGATCCGTTTTGTTGACGATACATTTTAAATAACACTTGAAAAATTACTTGATCTGCTAGTACACTTAAATTGTGTCAAAAACCAGTCTAATTGTTGCATTTAAAAATCTATTAATAAGAATAACACATCAGATGGACAGAGGGGAGTAAGCGAATGGCTTTGTTGCTTATTGCA
Organism: Neofelis nebulosa; assembly: GCF_028018385.1. NCBI lineage: Eukaryota > Metazoa > Chordata > Mammalia > Carnivora > Felidae > Neofelis > Neofelis nebulosa. The sequence goes on along the minus strand of NC_080795.1, from coordinate 24,161,674 downwards.
GATGAAAAGCATCTGCTTTGTTGACTTTGTTTAATTAGTATATTGCAACTTTCCATGGAGTTGTCATTTCCAATGTACCTGAAGTGATGAAAAACTATTTCAGCGACTTAGGATCTTATGCTCTGCCCTTAAATTATTCCTTTAACTGCTTTTTTTCCTCTGCTTAAATTAACTGAAAACAGCTTGGAAAGAACTCCAGAGTAACTTTCTGGTTCATCAGCCCCAGGATAGCCTTGCACCTACTGGCAGAAAAGTCATAGGAAGTTTGTATTCATTGTTCTGCAGTTTGGATCAATTAGAAATGTATGCCTTAGGCAATTCGATGGAGATTTTTCGGATTTATGTTTATTATGATCAAAAGAATAATTTCCCTTTGGAGTTGAAAGGATGCAAACCTGAGACTTCTGAAGTGCAAAGAGCAGGAATTCCTCTTTCAGGGTTTTGTACTTTCCTCTCCTGAAGTAGGAAAAATGATGGATGGATGGGTGGGTGGATGGATGGATGGATAACTAACCTGAAGCCAGAAACTTCTGGGGGCCACTGGTAATGAAGGAGCTCTATCTCTTTCTTAAATCAATCCAAGACAACAGCCTTAAGGAACTATGCAGAATGAAGGGGCCTGGAACAGTCAGTTGAGTTAGTGGTGCAAAAGGGAGAAACCATGTTGTATATAGTCTCCCTTCCATCATAATTTATGCCTTTTTCACTTTGGCTACAAATTGTTTATTTGTTCTCTGAACCCTGAGAAAGAATTATCACCCGATAAGGACTTTTTACTCTATCCACTGGGTTAGGCATTAAAACTAACAAATATTGGGCGATGAGTTCATTATCTCTATTATATAACCATGAAAAACCATAGACAATCAGGAAAGCGTATGTCTGTGAACAGGCTTAAACACATGCAGCTTTTCAATAAGTCCATGTGATGTGATTTTGAAATATCTTCAGGCATCAAGGTAATGAAGGGGAGCTATAAACAATAGAGAGACACTGGACCATTATCTAACCTCATAAAAAGTGAAGCAAACACACTTCTATATACCCCAAAAAGGTAGAATATGAACATATGAAAACATGTTTATATTCATGTGCATTTATATGCATGTGGTAGAATGATGTCTCTGACACTTTACAAATCCAGAGAAGGGGAGATTTACACTCATGTTGCCTATTACCTAATATCTAAGTCCTCAAACAAGCACAATAGCTTAAAAAGTGAATGTAAGTAGAAGAAACAATTCTCTCTTCCTTTCTCTTTTTATCTCCATTTAGTTTCAGTAAGTCAACAACTACTTAAGAATTCACTGTACCAAACAGTATGGAGAGTTAAAATGGAAAATGAAGGTTCAGTTTTCCCTAAAGTAGTTCACAAAATAATGGAATTAAAAGGACAGATATAAGTGATCTTTTTGTCTCAATCAGCTCAACAACCACAAGAACACCTGTTTAGGTGAAGAAAACCGCAATGGAGTGATCCATCTGCAAAAAAAAAATAACTGAACTTCTGCACAAAACTTGTGCAAGGTGGGGAGGAAAAGGAAAAAAGAGATTAAATTGACTTTGAGTCTGGGTTAAATAAGAAATAATGTAACTATATAAAATTCACTCAAATAGTAATATAGACTGTAAATGCAATATTATCAGCTTCTCGATTATTACTTATTAAACCACTCCTATACTCTTAGACTTCAGTAACTGTTGGCCCATACTACCTTTAACTGGAGGATTTAGATCACCTTAACTCCCATACAGGTTTCAAGGTCTATTCGTAGGTGCTGTAACAGAATCAGTCTATTTACTCCTACCTGATAACTTCATTATGTGGAAAGATCCCCACTGACATCCTCAGAACTTGAAAGCCTCCTCTATTCTCAGTTTTCATGATGAAGTTAAAGCTCAGAGAGCTGAAGTAACTTACCTAAGGAAGACTTGCTGTGGTCTAAATGTTTATGTGCCCCCAAAATTAATATGTGGAAATGCTAATTCCCAAAGTGATGGTGTTAGGAGGTGGGGTCTGCAGAAAGTAATTAGGTCATGGGGGTGGACCCCCCACTAATGGGATTACTGCTCATTTGTGTAGTGGGAAAGAGACCCTAGTGAGCTCCCTAGTTCCTTTTGCCATGTGATTTAACAAGAAGTCTGCACTCCAGAAAAGGATCCTCACCATGCTGGCAGCATAATCTCAGACTTCCAGTCTCCAGAACTGTGAAAATAAGTATTTGCTGTTTATAAGGATCAATATGTGGTATTGGCTATAGCATCCTGAAGGGACTAAGACAAGACTTGGAGTTAATAACAGATGCAGCAAGGCTTTGAAGCCAGGTGATCTGACTGCATAGGCCCTGATCTTTGTGCTACAAATTGGCCATCAACCCGATCTCTGTGTTTTTTGTTGTGAACATTCTAGACTTTCTCCCATCTTGAGTACTTTGCACTAGCTCATTCCTCTTCCTAAACCTCTCTTCCCCTAGTTCGCTGGGAGACAATTCATGGCCACCCTCAAATTTCTGCTTAAAGCCACCTCAATAATTCCAATCTTCACAACTCTACTTAAAATTACATCTCTTCACCCTGTACTCTTTATTTTATTCCACAATGCTGATAACCTCTAATACATAATTTACTTGTTCTGTTTCTGTATCTTTCTACACTACAGCAGAGGTTTAGACTTCTTTGTCCACTGGTGGATTCTAAGCCCTTAGAGCAGTGACTGGCAATCATGGTTCACAGCCAAGATACTCGACTTGGTCAATGGAGCAATTCACCTTGATCGAATTCACCTGTTATGGGTAAAGAAATGTAATTGAATATGCAAGGACCATGCATGTTGAATAACTTAATGTTTAAATAACTACCATAAAAGGGAACTCCTATGTCACATCTTCCTTAGACTGCTATGAGTGTTAGATGTGTTGTTAAAAAACCACTCTCTGCCCCTTCAATGTCTACAATTGCTCACTAGTCCTATTCTCCATAGCATGTGAAGCAAGCTTTCAAAGGAAGAATTTGGGAATAAAGGAACAGGATAAAGGCCCAGAGACAAAAAATTATGAGGAAAAGAAGGATTGGGTCAAAGAACAATACCTTTCTTATATTCACAGTTAATATTTCTCCTCATCTTGCCCCCATTGAATAACAAATGTGCTTATATTAGAATACTTTATTTCATCATAAACATTTATAATTCTGTTTATAATTTTGTACACTCTATCTTGAAATATATATACCTGTATGTAAACATATACCCACCATGTTAAAAGTCCCAGTGGTCCTACTACCATCACCACCAGGAGTCCCCTCTAAGATAAACCTTGAACAGAAATCTCTCCAAATATTTTTTACTTTCATGTAGTAATATAAAAATGTTTGAAGTTGATTCATACAATACATACTATTTTCAACTTCTTTTTTTCATTAAAACTTAGATATTTTACTATGCCTATAGTTAATTTTTTTTCAGTTTTGAGGTAGAATTGTTGTACAACAACGTATAAGGCTGAGGTGTACGTGTGTGTACAGCATGACTTGACCTAAGTATTTGTGAAATGATTGCCAAAATAAGTTTAGCTAACATCACTTCATAGTTACAAAAAAGCTTTTCCCCTTGTGATTAGAACTTTTAGGATTTACTCTTAATTTTGAAATACACCATATAGCTGTGTTAACTATAGTTGTGACATCATAATATGATCACCAACAGTTATTTATTTTTAACTAAAAGTTTTTAACTTTTGACCACCTTCCCCAAACTTCCCTCCACCCTTGAACAGCCAAAAATCTTTAAGCTTGCTTTTTGTTGTTTTTCAGATCCCGCATGTCAAATTGTACAGTAATTTTTTTTTTCTGTCCGACTTCATTTTGCATAATTCCGTCAAGGTCCATCCATGTTGTCACAAATGGCAGGATATCATTCTTTTTTATGGCTTAAGTATTGTATGTGAATATGTGTGTTAATCTTGATCCATCCATCTGTTTCCATGACTTGGCTACTATAAATTATGCTACAATAAATATAATATACTGACTTCATTTCCGTCAGATATATACCCAGAAGTGTAATTGCTGAATCACGTGGTCATTCTATCTTTAATTTTTTTTTTTTTTAATTTTTTTTTTCAACGTTTTTTATTTATTTTTGGGACAGAGAGAGACAGAGCATGAACGGGGGAGGGGCAGAGAGAGAGGGAGACACAGAATCGGAAACAGGCTCCAGGCTCCGAGCCATCAGCCCAGAGCCTGACGCGGGGCTCGAACTCACGGACCGCGAGATCGTGACCTGGCTGAAGTCGGACGCTTAACCGACTGCGCCACCCAGGCGCCCCTCTATCTTTAATTTTTGAGGCACCTCTATGATGTTTTCCATAGTGAGCACACTAATTTACATTTCCACCATCACTGCAACAAGGGTTCCCTTTCACATTTTGCCAACACTTGTTATTTGTTGTCTTTTTGAACGTAACCATTCTAACAAGTGTAAAGTGATAGCCTATTATGGTTTTCACTCACATTTCCCCAATGTTTAGTGATGTTGAGCAGATTTTCATATACTCTTTGACCATTTCAGTACCTTCTTTGGGAAATGTCTATTCAGGTCTTTTGCCCATTTTAATTGGATTATTTGGGGTGGGGGGTGCCATTGAGTTGTAGGTGTTCTTTATAGATTTGGGATATTAACCCCTTGTTAGATGTATGATTTGCAAATATCCTCTGTCATTCAGTAGGTTACCTTTTTGTTTTGTCAGCTGTTTTGCTCTGCAGAAACTTTTTTTTTTATGATGTTGCTCGTGCTTTGATGTCATATCCAAAAAAAATCACCACAAAGACCCATGTCAAGAAGCTTGTCCCTTATATTTTCTTGAAGGATTTGTGGTTTCAGGCCTTACATATAAGTCTTGAATCCATTTTGAGTTAATTTTTATGGGTGATGTTATGATAGGGAATCTAATTTTAATCTTTTACATGTGAATATCCAGTTTTCCTAGCACTATTAAGGAGACTGTCTTTTCTCCATTGAATATTCTTGACTCCCTTATCAAATATTAGCTGTCCATATATGTATGGGTTTATTTCTGAGCTCTCAATTTTATTATATTGGTTTGAATTTTCTTTTCCAGCACGTTTTGATAACTATAGCTTTGTAATATAGTTTGAAATCATGAAGTGTGGTGTTGTATTCATTCTCAGGATTTCTTTGACTAATGAGGGTCTTGTACAGTTCCATACAAATTTTAGAATTGTTTTTTTTCCCTAATTCTGTGGAAAATGCCCTCAGAATATTAATAGGAATTGGATTGAATCTATAGATGAATTTGGATAGTATGAACATTTTAATAATATTGATTGTCCAATCCAAAAACATGAGATTTCTTTCCACTTATTTCTGTCTTTAATTTCTTTTACCAATATCTTGTCATTTTTAGTGTCATGATCTTTCACCTCCTTGGCTAAATTTGTTAAGTATTTCATTGTTTTAGCTGCTATTATAAAATGGGTTTGATTTCTTTTTTAGATAATTCATTGTTAATGTATAGAAATGCTACAGATTTTTTGTATGTTTATTTTGTATCTTAGAACTTTTCTGAATTTGCTGATCTAGCAGATTTATACTGAAGTCTTTAGGGTTTCTAAATATAAAATCACATCATATGCAAATAGAGACAATTTTACTTCCTTTCCAATTGGTTGCCTTTTATTTCTTTTTCTTGCCTGATTGGTCTGACTAGGACTTCCAGTACAATGTTGAATAGGTATGGTGAGAGTGAGTACCCTTGTGTTTCTGGTCTTAGAGAAAATGCTTTTAACCTTTTACCATTGGATATAATGTTAGCTGTGAGCTTGCAATATATGGTCTTTGTCATGCTGAGGTGTGTTCTTTCTATACCTAATGTGTTGAAAGATTTATTATGAATAGATAGTGAATAGAAAATGCTTTTTTTCTGCATCTATTGTTACCACATAATTTTTATCTTTCGTTCTATTAATGTAACAAATGTATTATATTAATTGTTTTGTGTATGTTAAGCCATCCTTACAACCCAGGGAAGAATCTCACTTGTCCATGGTATATGATTCTTTTAATGTGCTGCTGAATTTTATTTGCTAACATTTTTTGGAGGTTTTTTGTATTTATACTCATCAGAGATATTAACCTATACTTTTTGTTTCTTACAGTATCCTTATCTGGCTTTGGTATCAGGGTAATGCTATCCTTGTAAAATGAGTTTGGGCTTGTTCCTTCCTCTTTAAATTTTGAAAGAGTATGAGGAAGATTGGCATTAGTTATTCTTTAAATAACTCACCAGTGAGGCCATTTGATCCTAGGTTTTTCTTTGTTGGGAAATTTTTTTTTCAATATATGAAATTTATTGTCAAATTGGTTTCCATACAACACCCAGTGCTCATCCCAAAAGGTGCCCTCCTCAATACCCATCACCCACCCTCTCCTCCCTCCCACCCCCCATCAACCCTCAGTTTGTTCTCAGTTTTTAACAGTCTCTTATGCTTTGGCTGTCTCCTACTCTAACCTCTTTTTTTTTTTTTCCTTCCCCTCCCCCATGGGTTTCTGTTAAGTTTCTCAGGATCCACATAAGAGTGAAACCATATGGTATCTGTCTTTCTCTGTATGGCTTATTTCACTTAACATCACATTCTCCAGTTCCATCCATGTTGCTACAAAGGGCCATATTTCATTCTTTCTCATTGCCACGTAGTATTCCATTGTGTATATAAACCACAATTTCTTTATCCATTCATCAGTTGATGGACATTTAGGCTCTTTCCATAATTTGGCTATTGTTCAAAGTGCTGCTATAAACATTGGGGTACAAGTGCCCCTATGCATCAGTACTCCTGTATCCCTTGGGTAAATTGCTAGCAGTGCTATTGCTGGGTCATAGGGTAGGTCTGTTTTTAATTTTCTGAGGAACCTCCACACTGCTTTCCAGAGCGGCTGCACCAATTTGCATTCCCACCAACAGTGCAAGAGGGTTCCTGTTTCTCCACATCCTCTCCAGCATCTATAGTCTCCTGATTTCTTCATTTTGGCCACTCTGACTGGCGTGAGGTGATATCTGAGTGTGGTTTTGATTTGTATTTCCCTGATGAGGAGCGACGTTGAACATCTTTTCATGTGCCTGTTAGCCATCCGGATGTCTTCTTTAGAGAAGTGTCTATTCATGTTTTCTGCCCATTTCTTCACTGGGTTATTTGTTTTTCGGGTGTGGAGTTTGGTGAGCTCTTTATACATTTTGGATACTAGCCCTTTGTCTGATATGTCATTTGCAAATATCTTTTCCCATTCCGTTGGTTGCCTTTTAGTTTTGTTGGTTGTTTCCTTTGCTGTGCAGAAGCTTTTTATCTTCATAAGGTCCCAGTAATTCACTTTTGCTTTTAATTCCCTTGCCTTTGGGGATGTGTCGAGTAAGAGATTGCTACGGCTGAGGTCAGAGAGTTTTTTCCTGCTTTCTCCTCTAGGGTTTTGATGGTTTCCTGTCTCACATTCAGGTCCTTTATCCATTTTGAGTTTATTTTTGTGAATGGTGTGAGAAAGTGGTCTAGTTCAACCTTCTGCATGTTGCTGTCCAGTTCTCCCAGCACCATTTTTTAAAGAGACTGTCTTTTTTCCATTGGATGTTCTTTCCTGCTTTGTCAAAGATGAGTTGGCCATACGTTTGTGGGTCTAGTTCTGGGGTTTCTATTCTATTCCATTGGTCTATGTGTCTGTTTTTGTGCCAATACCATGCTGTCTTGATGATTACAGCTTTATAGTAGATTGTGATGCCTCCTGCTTTGGTCTTCTTCTTCAAAATTACTTTGGCTACTCGGGGCCTTTTGTGGTTCCATACGAATTTTAGCATTGCTTGTTCTAGTTTCAAGAAGAATGCTGGTGCAATTTTGATTGGGATTGCATTGAATGTTTAGATAGCTTTGGGTAGTATTGACATTTTGACAATATTTATTCTTCCAATCCGTGAGCAGGGAAGGTCTTTCCATTTCTTTATATCTTCTTCAATTTCCTTCGTAAGCTTTCTATAGTTTTCAGCATACAGGTCTTTTACATTTTGGTTAGATTTATTCCTAGGTATTTTATGCTTCTTGGTGCAATTGTGAATGGGATCAGTTTCTTTGTCTTTCTGTTGCTTCATTGTTAGTGTATAAGAATGCAACTGATTTCTGTACATTGATTTTGTATCCTGCAACTTTGCTGAATTCATGTATCAGTTCTAGCAGACTTTTGGTGGAGTCTATCGGATTTTCCATGTATAATATCATGTCATCTGCAAAAGGCGAAAGCTTGACTTCATCTTTGCCAATTTTGATGCCTTTGATTTCCTTTTGTTGTCTGATTGCTGATGCTAGAACTTCCAACACTATGTTAAACAATAGCGGTGAGAGTGGGCATCCCTGTCGTGTTCCTGATCTCAGGGAAAAAGCTCTCAGTTTTTCCCCATTGAGGATGATGTTAGCTGTGGGCTTTTCACAAATGGCTTTTATGATGTGTAAGTATGTTCCTTCTATCCCGACTTTCTCAAGGGTTTTTATTAAGAAAGGGTGCTGGATTTTGTCAAAGGCCTTTTCTGCATCGATTGACAGGATCATATGGTTGTTCTTTTTTTTTTTTTTTTATTAATGTGATGTATCACGTTGATTGATTTGCGAATGTTGAACCAGCCCTGCATCCCAGGAATGAATCCCACTTGATCATGGTGAATAATTCTTTTTATATGCTGTTGAATTCGATTTGCTGGTATCTTATTGAGAATTTTTGCATCTATATTCATCAGGGATATTGGCCTATAGTTCTCTTTTTTTACTGGGTCTCTGTCTGGTTTAGGAATCAAAGTAATACTGGCTTCATAGAATGAGTCTGGAAGTTTTCCTTCCCTTTCTATTTCTTGGAATAGCTTGAGAAGGATAGGTATTATCTCTGCTTTAAACGTCTGATAGAACTCCCCTGGGAAGCCATCTGGTCCTGGACTCTTATTTGTTGGGAGATTTTTGATGACTGATTCAATTTCTTCGCTGGTTATGGATCTGTTCAAGCTTTCTATTTCCTCCAGATTGAGTTTTGGAAGCGTGTGGGTGTTTAGGAATTTGTCCATTTCTTCCAGGTTGTCCAATTTGTTGACATATAATTTTTCATAGTATTCCCTGATAATTGTTTGTATCTCTGAGGGATTGGTTGTAATCATTCCATTTTCATTCATGATTTTATCTGTTTGGGTCATCTCCCTTTTCTTTTGAGAAGCCTGGCTAGAGGTTTGTCAATTTTGTTTATTTTTTCAAAAAACCAACTCTTGGTTTTGTTGATCTGCTCTACAGTTTTTTTAGATTCTATATTGTTTATTTCTGCTCTGATCTTTATTATTTCTCTTCTTCTGCTGGGTTTAGACTGCCTTTGCTGTTCTGCTTCTATTTCCTTTAGGTGTGCTGTTAGATTTTGTATTTGGGATTTTTCTTGTTTCTTTAAATTTTTTAACATTTATTTATTTTTGAGACAGAGAGAGAGCATGAACAGGGGAGGGTCAGAGAGAGGGAGACACAGAATCTGAAGCAGGCTCCAGGCTCTGAGCTGTCAGCACAGAGCCCGACGCGGGGCTCGAACTCACAGACCGCGAGATCATGACCCGAGCCGAAGTCGGCTGCTTAACTGACTGAGCCACCCAGGCGCCCCATCTTGTTTCTTGAGATAGGCCTGGATTGCAATGTATTTTCCTCTCAGGACTGCCTTCGCTGCATCCCAAAGCGTCTGGATTGTTGTATTTTCATTTTCGTTTGTTTCCATATATTTTTTAATTTCTTCTCTAATTGCCTGGTTGACCCACTCATTCTTTAGTAGGGCATTCTTTAACCTCCATGCTTTTGGAGGTTTTCCAGACTTTTTCCCGTGGTTGATTTCAAGCTTCATAGCATTGTGGTCTGAAAGTATGCATGGTATAATTTCAATTCTTGTGAACTTATGAAGGGCTGTTTTGTGACCCAGTATATGATCTATCTTGCAGAATGTTCCATGTGCACTCGAGAAGAAAGTATATTCTGTTGCTTTGGGATGCAGAGTTCTAAATATATCTGTCAAGTCCATCTGATCCAATGTATCATTCAGGGCCCTTGTTTCTTTATTGACCATGTGTCTAGATGATCTATCCATTTCTGTAAGTGGAGTGTTAAAGTCCCCTGCAATTACCACATTCTTATCAATAAGGTTGCTTATGTTTATGAGTAATTGTTTTATATATTTGGGGGCTCTGGTATTTGGCCCATAGACATTTATAATTGTTAGCTCTTCCTGATGGATAGACCCTGTAATTATTATATAATGCCCTTGTTCATCTCTTGTTACAGCCTTTAATTTAAAGTCTAGTTTGTCTGATATAAGTATGGCTACTCCAGCTTTCTTTTGGCTTCCAGTGGCATGATAAATAGTTCTCCATCCCCTCACTCTCAATCTAAAGGTGTCCTCAGGTCTAAAATGAGTCTCTTGTAGACAGCAAATAGATGGGTCTTGTTTTTTTATCCATTCTGATAGCCTATGTCTTTTGGTTGGCGCATTTAATCCATTTACATTCAGTGTTATTATAGAAAGATACGGGTTTAGAGTCATTGTGATGTCTGTATGTTTTATGCTTGTAGTGATGTCTCTGGTACTTTGTCTCACAGGATCCCCCTTAGGATCTCTTGTAGGGCTGGTTTCATGGTGACAAATTCCTTCAGTTTTTGTTTGTTTGGGAAGACCTTTATCTCTCCTTCTATTCTAAATGACAGACTTGCTGGATAAAGGATTCTCGGCTGCATATTTTTCCTGTTTAGCACACTGAAGATCTCGTGCCAATCCTTTCTGGCCTGTCAAGTTTCAAAAGAGAGATCAGTCAAGAGTCTTATAGGTCTCCCTTTATATGTGAGGGCACGTTTATCCCTTGCTGCTTTCAGAATTTTCTCTTTATCCTTGTATTTTGCCAGTTTCACTATGATATGTTGTGCAGATCGATTCAAGTTACATCAGAAGGGAGTTCTCTGTGCCTCTTGGATTTCAATGCCTTTTTCCTTCCCCAGTTCAGGGAAGTTCTCAGCTATAATTTCTTCAAGTACCCCTTCAGCACCTTTCCCTCTCTCTTCCTCCTCTGGGATACCAATTATGTGTATATTATTTCTCTTTAGCGCATCACTTAGTTCTCTAATTTTCCCCTCATACTCCTGGATTTTTTTATCTCTCTTTTTCTCAGCTTCCTCTTTTTCCATAACTTTATCTTCTAGTTCACCTATTCTCTCTTCTGCCTCTTCAATCCGAGCCGTTGTGGTTCCCATTTTGTTTTGCATTTCGTTTAAAGCGTTTTTCAGCTCCTCATGACTGTTCCTTAGTCCCTTGATCTCTGTAGCAAGAGATTCTCTGCTGTCATCTATACTGTTTTCAAGCCCAGTGATAAATTTTATGACTATTATTCTAAATTCACTTTCTGTTATATTATTTAAATCCTTTTTGATCAGTTCATTAGCTGTTGTTATTTCCTGGAGATTCTTCTGAGGGGAATTCTTCCGTTTGGTCATTTTGGATAGTCCCTGGAGCGGTGAGGACCTGCAGGGCACTTCGCCCGTGCTGTGGTGTATAACTGGAGTTGGTGGGCGGGGCCGCAGTCCGACCTGATGTCTGCCCCCAGCCCACCGCTGGGGCCACAGTCAGACTGGTGTGTGCCTTCTCTTCCCCTCTCCTTAGGGGCGGGATTCACTGTGGGGTGGCGTGGCCCGTCTGGTCTACTTGCACACTGCCAGGCTTGTGGTGCTGGGGATCTGGCGTATTAGCTGGGGTGGGTAGGCAAGGTGCACGGGGGCAGGAGGGGCAGGCTTAGCTTGCTTCTCCTTAGGTGATCCACTTCAGGAGGGGCCCTGTGGCAGCGGGAGGGAGTCAGATCCGCTGCCGGAGGTTTGGCTCCGCAGAAGCACAGAGTTGGGTGTTTGCGCTGACCGAGCAAGTTCCCTGGCAGGAACTGGTTCCCTTTGGGATTTGGGCTGGGGGATGGGCAGGGGAGATGGCGCTGGCGAGCGCCTTTGTTTCCCACCAAACTGAGCTCTGCCGTCCGGGGGGCTCAGCAGCTCTCCCTCCCTTTGTCCTCCAGCCTTCCCGCTTTCTGAGCAGAGCTGTTAACTTATGACCTCCCAGACGCTAAGTCACGCTTGCTGTCGGAACACACTCCGTCAGGCCCTTCCACTTGTGCCAGCCAGACTCGGGGGCTCCGCTTGGCCGGCGAGCCGCCCCTCCGCCCCGGCTCCCTCCCGCCAGTCCGTGGAGTGCGCACCGCCTCGCCTCCCTTCCTCCCCTCTTCCGTGGGCCTCTCGTCGGCGCTTGGCTCCGGAGACTCCGTTCTGCTAATCCTCTGGCGGTTTTCTGGGTGCTTTAGGCAGGTGTAGGTGGAATCTAAGTGATCAGCAGGAGGCACGGTGAGCCCAGCGTCCTCCTACGCCGCCATCTTCCAACTGCCTCATGTTGGGAAATTTTTAATTAATGATTCAATCTCCTTACTAGTAATTGTTTTGTTTAGATTTTCTATTTCTTCCCAATTCAGTGTTGTGAGGTTGAATTTATCCACTGCTTCTAGGTTGTTGTTTTATAGTGGTTCATAGTAGCTTCTTAGGATTCTTTGTAGATCTGTGGTATCAGTTGTTAATGCTTCCTCTTTCATGTATCATTTCACTGATTTGGGTCCTCTTTTTTTCTCGGTCTAACTAAAGTTTTGTCAATTTATTTATATTTCCAAAGAAATAACTTACTATTGTTTTTCTGTTCTGTTTCATTTATTTCTGCTTTATCCTTACTATTTTTTTCCTCCTGCTAACTTTGAGCTTAGTTTGTTCTTTTTCTAGTTACTAAAGGTGTAAAGTTAGGTTGTTTATTCTTATTCTTTGTATTTTCTTGATACATGTGTTTAGAGCTATAACCTCTTTTAAAACAGCTTTTGCTGTACCCCATATGTTTTGGTATGTTTGTTTCTATTTTTGTCTCAAGATACTTTTTAATTTTCCCTTTAACTTCTTTAATCTGTTTGTCATTCAACTGAGTGTTGTTTAATTTTCATATATTTGTAAAATTCCAAATTTCTTCCTGTTGTTGATTTCTAGTTTCATACCATTGTGTTCAAAATATACTTGGTATGATTTGAATCTTCTTAATTAGCTAAGATTTGTGGCCTAAGATATGGTCTATCCTAGAAAATGTTCTGTGTATACTTGAGAAAAATGTATATTCTGCTGTAGTTAAATACAATGTTCTGTATGTATCTGTTAGGTCCATTTGGTCTGTGGTCAGAAAGAAATCCACTGTGTCCTTATTGATTCTCTTATCTGAGTGATCTATCCATTATTGAAAGTAGATTAATAAAGTTCCCAACCATTACTGTATTCATACCTATTTCTCCTTTTAGTTCTGTTAGTTTTTGCATTATATATTCAGGTGCTTTGATGTTTGGGGCATACATATTTATTTATATTGTCTTCATGGAATAACCTCTTTATCACTATATAATGACCTTTTTTGTCTCTTGACCATTTTTAACTTAAAGACCATTGCATTTGGTATAACTACCTCTGCTCTTTTTTGGTTGCCATTTGTTTGAAATATCTTTTTCCATCCCTTCACCGTCAGTCTATATGTTTCCTTAACACCGTAGTGTCTTATAGGCAACATATCATTGGGTCTTTTTTTTTTTATCCATTTGCTATTCTGTATTTTTGTTTGGAGAATTTTGTTTAAAATAATAGATGAGAGGTTACTATTGCCATTTAATTAATTGTTTTCTGACTATTTTTTAGATGCTTCCTCTCATACTGTCTTTGTGATATGATGACATTTTGTGGTGGTATACTTTGATTCCTTTATCATAACCTTTTGTGTAACTTCTACAGGCTTTTTCTTTGTGGTTACCATGAGGCTTACTTAAAATACCTTATATTTATACCACTCTGTTTTTGGAGGATAAAAAATTAACTTCAATAACATTTCTAAACTTTAATTTTTACTCTCCCCCAACACACACGTTAGTTTATTAATATTAAAATTTACATATTTTTATATGTGTATTCATTAACATAGTTATTATTTTGATAATTTTTTTAAACTTTTAAACTAGACTTGTAAGTGAATTACACATCGCTATTATCATATTAGAGAATCTGACTTTGGCTATTCTTACATTTACCAGGGAATTTTACACTACCTTTATATATTTTTATGATGTTAATTAAAATCCTTTTACTTCTGGTTGTGGGACTCTTGTTTGCATTTCCAGTAAGAGAGATCTAGGAATTTTGAACTCCCTTAGCCTTTTTTTTTTTTTTTTTTTTTTTTTTTTAATTTGAGAAAGTCTCTCTCCTTCACTTCTACAGGACAGCTTTTCTGGATATAATATAATATAATCTAGGTCTACAGGAGTTTTTTTCCCCAGTATTTTTAATATATCATACCATTTTCTCCTGTCTTGAAAATTTTCTGTTTAGAAATTCACTTAAAGTCTTTTGAGGGTTCCCTTGTATATGTCCTGGTACTTTTCCCTTACTTCCAAAATACTTTGACTTTTTTTTCTTCCAGTATTTTATTTAAATTCAAGTTAGTTAACATATAGTGTAGTATTGGTTTCAGGAGTAGAATTCAGTGATTCATCAGTTACATATAATACCCAGTACTCATCACAAATGTCCTCCTTAATGCCCATCACCCATTTATCCCATTCCCCAACCTACCTCCCCTTTCACAACACTGTTTGTTCTCTATAATTAAGAGCCTCTTATGGTTTTCCTCCCTCTGTTTTTATCTTATTTTTCCTTCCCTTCCACTATGTTCATCTGTTTTGTTTCTTAAATTCTACATATGAATGAAATCAAGCGATATTTTTCTTTCTCTGACTTATTTCACTTAGCATAATACACTCCAGTTCCATACACCTTGTTGTAAGTATGTATGTATCTATCTGTATGACATATCTTTACCCATTCATCAGTCAATGGACATTTGGTTTCTTTCCCTAATTTGACTTTTGTTGATAATTCTGCTATACACATTCATGTGTGCCCCTTCGAATCTGTATTTTTGTATCCTTTGGAATAAATACCTAGTAGGGCAATTCATGGATCATAGGGTAGTTCTATTTTTTTTTAAGTTATTTATTTTGAGAGGGGGAGAGAGAGAGAATCCCAAGCAGACTCCACACTGTCAGCACAGAGCCCTGATGCAGGGCATGAACTAACGAACTGTGAGATTATGACCTGAGCCAAAAATCAAGAGTCAGATGCCTAACCCACTGGGCCACTAGGTGCCCTGGGTAGTTCTATTTTTAACTTGTCCTTGACATTTAACAATTTAATTATAATATGTCTCAGTGTAGCCCTTTTCAGATTCAACCTATTTGGTATTATTTGGGCCTCAAGGATCTGGATGTCCATTTCTCTTCCCAGGTTTGGGAGTGTTTGGGCCATTATTGCTTTAAACAGACTTCCTGTCCTTTGCTCTTTCACTTCACCTCTGGTAATTCCATAATGTGTATATATATTTTTATGGTATCCTATAAGTCTTCAAAGATTTCTTCATTGGTTTTCATTCTCATTTTTTTTTTTTTTTTTTTTGCTCCTCTGCCTGGAGAATTTCAATCAGGTGTTCTAGGTCACTGGTTCTTCTGCATGGTCAAGTCTGCTATTGAAACCATTGAATTTTTCAGTCATTATATTCTTCAACTCTAGGATCTCTGTTTAGTTTGTTTATTTGTTTTATGGTTTCTATTTATTGAACTGCTTGTTTTGTCCATGCATTGCTTTCCTGATTTCATTTACCTGTCTAGGTGTTCTTGGGGTTCACTAAACTTCTTTAATGTGATTATTCTGAGTTCTTTGCAAGTTCATAGATCTGTTTCTTTAGTGTCACATTGGAGCTTTATTAGTTTTTTTTTTGGTTGTATCATGTTTGTCTTTTTTGTGAGTCTTGATTCCTTACATTGTATCTGCAAATTGTAGTGAACAGAATTCTCTTTCAGACTTTACAGGTTTGTTTTTGCAGACAGTCCTTCACCAGGCAGCTCAGCTTAAAGTTTTGGACATGTCAGCTGATAGCATACTTGGGCAGGTGGAGCTTATTATCAGGGTCTTTTTGGGCAACACCTCTGCCCTAGCTCCAGGGGGTGAGTGGTGCAGCACTGCTTGGAAACAGTTGAGTAGTACTGCTGGCTTTGTTCCCTGTCTAATGGAGGCAGTAGGACAGGCTCCACAGTTCAGTTCTTTTGAACAGGCTTCCTTGATGGTCAGGACTAAGGATTATACTCAGCAGTAAGCAGGGCTGTATATTAGCTTCCTTGCCCAGATGAGGCAGCAGGATGGACCCCATGGACCCCATGATTATGGACCTGAATTAAGCAGAATGTGCATTGACTTTCTTGGCCCAATGAAGCCACTGGTTTTGCTCTGCAGACATGGAGAGCTGCTGGCTTTGCTCTCTGATTAAGCACCACTATAAGTGAGGCTATAAGATGGGCTATGCAACTTTCTGTGGTTCTGGTTGCTTCTAGGTGGGATGAATTGAGGGCTGTATTCAATAGTGGGAAGGCCTATGTATTAGTTTCCTGGCCTGGGAGGGCCCACTGTACAGGCTCCAAAGCCAGCAAAGCCTTTGTTTGGGGATCAAATTGGGAAGAACTCTGCACCAAGTTTTTGGCCTTAAAGAATCACTGTCATGGTTCTGCAGGTGGGGACGGCCATCAGCCAAGGTCTCCACTCAGATGGGCTCTGCAAATTCCCAGGAACTCTGGTTTGGTTTCTTGGTCAGGCCAGCTAGGGGCTGCATTTTGCTTTGGGAGGGCCTATAAATTAGCTTCCCTGCCCCGTTGAGACTGAAGAACAGTCCCAAGGCTGGCAAGGTTCTTTGGGGACTGTATCAGGTAGAACTGCACGCTGTGCTCCCTGGACAAACAGAGCCACCATCTTGGTTGTTTTTTGTTTTGTTTTTTTAAGATACAGGACCACTGGCTGGGCTATCCAATCAAGTGTCAGTGTAATCAGGCCTGCAGAGTGGGTAACACTGATTCCCAGGAGCTCTGGTTAGTTCCTGATTATGTCATTTTTAAAGGGTCTGATGATTATATTACATTTAACAAAGTTAACTTGTCTTAAATTCTTTAGGGAGAAATATTTTTTCCTATTTATCTCCCCAGTTCCTTATAGATTGCCTACCACATAGTAAGAGCTCAATGAGAGAAAATATTTCTAACGTTTGTTGACCTGTAAACATGGTTCAGGTGCTAGAACATGTGTGTCATCTAAAGCTTGAAACAACTATGCAGGTATAACCATATCTACTTTCAAATGAGCAAACTGCGACTTCGAAAAGTTTAAACAACTTGTCCAAGACTGCAGAGCTAAATGGTGGTGAGCCACTATTAGGACAAGTTTTAGGTCTGACTCTAAAGGCCATGCTTTCAGGCCCCATACCATACTGTGTTGAGCTATCATAAATACAAATTGAATAAAATCTCACTTGTAAAAATCTGTGTTTAAACCAAGTATCATGCCCTGTGTGAACTCTCTATGGAAGTGAAAAGTTAAGGGAAGAAAAAAAAAAAAAAGACTAAAGCCAAATACAGAGCTGAAAGAACACTGAAGAAGGTACATAGTGATCAGAGAAAAGGGCAGATGGAGAGGATGATGGGAAAGGAGACTGGAAAAGCAGAATCTCCTCAAATCATGGGGACCTTGGGGGTGAGTGTTAGACTAAGGAATATATCAATGGGTAATTACTATGGACTGTGATTTTAACATGAATCGATCAGAGTAGTGCTTCAGGAGGAGGCAGTGAGGGATAAAGTAGAAGTATCAGGTACAAATAATAGTTTTTCCATAATCCAGAAGAAAATAAAGGAAGAACTGAGCAAAGCAAAGGTGTTAATAATAAAGAATAAGGATTCAGTGTGGGGGATGTACAGAAATAAAAATGAGGAATGCATCTGCTGGTTGGATATGAAAAACAGAAAGGAGTCTAAAATGATGGTGTTAGAAAGTGTCAGAGAATGTGGGCCTATGAACAGGCCTGATCAAGAAGAAAGGAATCAAAAGGAAAATGATGAGTTTAATTTTGGAAATTTTTATTTAAAAAATAACATCGGAGTGGATTACAGAGCGGAAAGTCTAAGTTATTCTTTAATATATCATCTCTTATTTCAGTGGGATACAAAGGGAAAATAAGAGTGAACAAAACTACAAATATTTAATGTCGACTCAATGTCAGTCCTTGGCTAGGTCTTGTAGTCTAGGAGGAAAACTGACACTTAAGCTGGTGATGATAACTGCGGAAAACTGAGAGGAATAAACTTTCAATGATTTCCATAGTTCTTACTCTCTCCACAAGGAAATCTAGAGAACAAGAGTACTAGAAAATGAAGAAGGGCTCAGTGTTACTCAACTCTCTCCTTACAGTATCAGAATGCCCTCACTTTGTCTCATTTCTGTTCATTTTTTTTTAATCCATGTCCAGGATAAAGACATTGAAGACAGCTCATCAAATATAGAGCAAATGTGAACTTCCTTAGTTTGGCAGGTTAGGGGAGGACTGGTAAAATCAGAATTCAAAATCATCTCTGGCAACTAAAATAATAGAATCTCAAGAAGTATTTTTAAATGATAAATATTTAGAAAAGTTGTTTTGTAATTTTTTATATGAAAAAACATAACCCATGGTTTCATTGAACCCAAGTTCAATAAAAGCCAGCATGTAAACCTGGACCACATTAAGAAAGGTTAAATTTCAAATTCTTGGAAAAAAAAAAAAATCCATCATATTCTTTACTGGTCAGTACACATCTGAATAGTTGACTGAATTTTAGATACTCAATTTTATAGGGAATTTGGTAAACTTGTGCAGTATAAGGAGAATATTGATGAAGGGTATGAAGATTTATATCCTATTTTTTTTAAAGTCCAAAAAAGACTCAAAAGGGGTAAGGGACAGAATACTGTCTTAAAGGAGTTCAAGTGTGGTAATACGGGAAGAGTAAGTAAGCTTAACCCAAATTAGGTCCAGAGGGCAGAACTAGAAACAGGCATTACCAAGAGGTATATTTCATTCCATTTGAGAACAAACTTTCTAAAAATTAAAGCTGTTTAATAGAATGGACTATGACATGAATAACCTGACTGAGATTGTAAGGCATCTATCTCTAGTATGGGAGGAAGTCACCTACTAGGTAGGAGGTTGGTTTTGATAACTTTGTGTGACTAGATGACCCTACATTTTCCAAATCACATGAAAAAAGAGGTATTAGTACAATGGAGAGGAAGAGTTAGAACTTAGAGTGTGGAACCTTGGATTTGAATCTTGATTCTGCCAATTGTCAGTTGTGTCATTTTACAAAATTCTGTTTCCTCCTATAAAGATAATGATAATACCTGCCTGACTTTATCCTTATGGGAAGATTAGGTGAGATAATGTATGTGAAGTACCATGTACTACTTTTTGAAAGACATGATAAATAGCTAGTTTTTATTACTAAATAAATATCAAAAATTAGTCTCAAATCTTCTAATTGGGAAATTGAAACCATTCTGCCTTCATTAAACTTATACTGCAGGGAAAATTGGTTTCTTCAGAAAGTTCACACCAAGCATCTTAAAACATCAAGTAGCAGGACTCCAGGAATTAATTAAAACCTTGTGCAAATGATGTTGTCCCTGTAAATCATTCAGCATCTATTTCTTAACTTTACCTATTGCTAAAAATCTTTATTACACTATAACTTATCCATCGGTACAAGAAAAGAACAATATTTGAATATCATATGTGTGAAGAGTTTATATTGTAGAATATTTCTATGACCAATAAGTACCACATTTTTCCATTTATTCAGTTTTGGCTTTGATGTTTTACAATCTTATAAAGATCAGGTCTCAGGCACAGTGCAGACTTGTTATTCTGCTCTTTCCTCTTTTCCTTAGAATTATCTTGCTTCTTTAATGTTTTCCAGACTGGAGTAGCTTTTCAGAAAAAGAAGGCCCTGATACTGGTTTGCTCCTATCGGAACCCATGCTAAGACAAGTTGTTGAGCCAACAGTGGGTGCCAACACAGTGATGCAAGATCTTTGCATACGCTTTTTCTAGCAAATGCCAACTCTTTTCGTGCTATTTCCAATATCCAACCTGCTTGCCAGTATATTTCTAACATACTGCTGTCTGGTTTATCTGTGAGTTGGAGACAGAGCTATATTTTAACATTAGGAACAAGGCATGACCTCAAATCCCAAAGTTAAGCACTTGGTCTTCTCATTGAAAGGTACAGAATAAAGTGCAGTCTGAGAGTATACTGTGTGTCAGCATCAACCAAATACCCAATTACGTTAATGCTTATCCTCTCAAGTGTCAGAGATGACCTTTTATGTTTAGATTTAGTTATAAATTTGGAAATAGCGAGAGAAGTAAAATTCATAACACAAACTAAAATCAACATGCCAGTGTGTAATCTCTTTCCAGGAAAGCACAGTTAACAGTTAGGTGGGTGGTTTTTTTTTTTTCTTTGGTTTTTTTTGTTTTGTTTTGTTTTATGGACTTTATCACTCATCTTGGAACAAAGAAAGGATAAATGTGATACTATTATATTATTCCAAATATCTATTCAGTATCTAATATTTTCCAATACAGGATTTCAAAGTTTCTATCCTTTGGGGAATTTAATTGGTTTCATGAAAAGATGAATTAAGAGTCCATACATCTAGATTTTATTTCAAGATCTGTCAAGTAACTGTGTGAATGTGTGTAAATAACTTAACCTCTTTACAACTAGCTGTCTCATCCATATAACGAGGGAGTGAGCGAGTTTAGCTACCAATTCCCCCCCTGTTCAAATGGTTTGATATTTATTCTCTTTGGGATTCCTTGACACCTTGCTAAAGGTAAAAATGGTGTGTAGTTACCTCAAGTTAATAACCTGTTATGTAAATTAGCTGGATTTGGAATAGGAAAAAAGAATAGGGGCACCTAGGTGACTCAGTTGGTTAAGCGTCCAACTTAGTCTTAGGTCATGATCTCACAGCTCATGAGTTTGAAGCCCCACATTGGGCTCTGTGTTGACAGCTTGGAGCCTGGGGCCTGCTTCAGATTCTGTGTCTCCTTTCTTTCTGCCCTTCCCCTGCTCATGCTCTGTCTCTCTCTTTCTCTCTCTCAAAAGTAAATGTTAAAAAAAAAATAAAATAAACAACCCAGAATGTTTGGGGTTGGCACAGATCAAAATGAAGTTGAATACAGTTAGTTTAAACCATGTGGTCAGGAAACTTAGTAAATAGTCTCCAATGTGTAGCAGAAGCTTATTTGTCTACCTAGTTTTGCCTAAGTGGATAAAATTATATACAGAGTACATCTTTTCCTAAAAGAATTAGACTCCTAATTGATATGGTCTGACATAATACCTACATTAAAGTGGTGCTTTTGCTTTTACTAAACTACTGGTTTATTTTTTTTTATTGAAGTATAATTAACATATAGCGTTTGAGGTGTATAATACAATACATGATTCAATAATTATATACATTTCTCAGTGTTCATTGAGATAAGTATAATCTTAATCCCCTTTATGCATTTCACCCATCCCCTATCTGCTAAAACAGCTCTTTCACACACATTATGAAAGAAATCGTCTACCGAGATTTTTCCAACTGTCATTACTCTGATAACACCAAAAGTTCTCAAAAGAGAGCTTTTCTGCATATTATCTCATTATTCCAGACAACTGCCTTATGATGTAGATTACCTTATCATCCTTATTTGTCAGCTGAGGAAATGGAGATTCAGGGAAATTAGATCACAAAGAACAAACATTCAGAGAATCCAGGGTTTCAGCCTCTTCAGAATGTATATTTTTAAATTTCTCTTTTATTTTTCTTTCCCTCCTTTCTTTATTCTTTGTGATTGCCTCATTTTTTAAAAATATAATTCAACAAATGTATATTGAGCACCTAGGAGTCAAGCATTGGATTAGTGATGGGTAGGTTAAACAAATTATACGAATATGACTTCATTAAATTATTGTTAAATAGTTAGCATCAAAAAACCCCTCCCTATTCCATTCTTGATTCAGGGGTGATAACTTTTCATCCCTCTTTCCTACCTACCCCATCATACATAAACTCAATAATATATATTTTTTTACATAAAAGTAATTATTAGCATATTTCTGTGAAAACCTATTTGGTTTCTTTGACCTATTCCAGCCCAGAAGATGGAGACTATAAGATACAAAAGATCTTACAACCAATAGTCTGGATACCTCCTAACATCCTGATTCCATATCTGTATTCTATCTAGAATTATGAACTGGTTACTAGATAGATAATTGCACAGCTATCTTCTAACCAGCACTCTTATCTACAGTGACCTTGTTCTATTAAATTCACAAATAGATGTCAGGAACATGGGACCAATAAAACAGGGGAAGTGCAGATATTTATTTAATCTGTTACTTAAAGCCCAAAGTATCTCCTTACCTCTGAAAATATGTTGTTTGTTTACACTTCATTATTAATCACATAGTCTGTCCTATTTGGTGGGGGTTGGGGGGGGGGGGGAAATGGTAGCATTCAAAAGTATGCTAACATTTTTAAAAGTTGGTAATTAAACAACTTTAAAGATTTTGTCAACATTCTGGTGTCTTAGTGTATATTGGAGGTTAGTGTTACAGATAGAATTATGGTTCATGTTTACAGTGTATAGACTCTGGAGAAAATCTACCCTGTTATAGAAAAAAAAACTAGAACAGGTTATGCTCTTAATATGCCCAAATGGGCCAAAAATGACCTAATTTCTCCATAGGAGAGTCCAATAGTAGTAACTTCCAATTTTTTTTTTCAAAATAAGAAAAGTACTCTTTCTCACTTTTTCCTGAATTTTTAAAATATAAATGGCCTATAGACAAATTCCACATTTTTTGACTATAAATCTAAAATCTAATCTCAAGAGCTGGGAGTTTTAAATAACTGGCAATACTTTTTTTCAGTATATCTAATTTTTTCCTCCAACAGTACAAATTCATGTACTAAAAGAATCTCATCAATGTAATTTACTAGTCTGAGGCTTGAGTTACGCCAATAACAACAAAAATCAATTTAATTCCGAATAGAACTGTTGTCACCATAAAGGAAATTGTGCGCATGAGTGATAAACCATGACTCAGTCAGTGCTACCTACTTTTAGAGATTTAACAATAAAAAAAGTACTTATTAGCTTGGATCTGATTATTTCTGAAACAAGAATTCACCATACTATTTTATTAAAAGATTATCCTTAGGATATGCAATGATATATCCCTTCTGTCCTCCTAAAGGTTCATTTTGATGATCAAGTTGTATCTGAAAAACACTTATATCCATCTTCTTTATGCTTTTTACTATTTATCTCAAAAAGTTGAGACTTCTAGAAATCAGCTAAGTATTTTAAATGGAAATAAAAGTTAAAGCAGTAAAGAAAATAAGATGACTTACATTCCCACTTCTCTATAATGAATAATATATTTGATATTTTAAAAAATAACTGTATGATCCCATATGTTGATATTTTATTAGCAGTCCAAAGCCAGTTCTGCCAAATATAAAAGCATTGGATTGGAAAGGGATCATTTAATCAGGCTGGTTCTTATAAAACCATTTTAATAGCCTTTGAGCAAAAGAGTCCATCTGATTATTGACATATAAGCCACCAACAAATAGGAAAATGAACATATTTCAGTGTATAGGTCCATCACTATGAAGTAAACCATTTCAGTCAACTTTAAACTGGTCTTTCTCCCTCGTCAATCATTACGTTAGTCAAAGTCAATGGCCTTTTCCAGCTTTAGCTATGACAGTTGGCACAGGTGGCTCTAATTGGCACATTTTTGGCAACTTTTAAATTACAAAACAGACATTAAGAATGTATTCGCTTTATTTTTAGAATTTTCTTGTAAACAACTTAGTGATAGTACTTCAGTTAATCTATAATTTTTTAGCACTCTTCAAAGCCTTCCTATATTTTGGTTATGTGATCATTATAAAATTATTACTCCATGTTATTATTGAGGTACTAAAAATGAGAATGTCCCCCAAATTATAAATTGAGATATTAGAGCAGAGGTGTTCTCAAGGTAATAATGTGGAAGACAATCGCCCTTTGAATTACAACATATATGTAGCTAGCTATTTGGGAATTTTTCAGAAAAAAAATCAGAACATTGTAGGAATCGTTATTTTCTTTTGTCTTTTACCTACACTTCTCATGAGAGTTGGCAAGATGAGAGTCCACATCTGTGTTCTCTGTGCCTTCTTTGACAGTTTGTGTCCTATAAGCCACCACAATTCTTAAGTGAAAGTATATAACAGAGCCCTTCTAGTTCAATGGAAAGAAGACCCTCCCTGTGTCCAAAAACTCCTCTAAGCAGGTGTTAGGCCAGGACTAGTCATCTTGAGAGAAGGGGCTATATCTTGTCTGTTTATAAACCAGGGCCTGCCTAGCATGGTACTTGTCACTCCATAAATACTCAGAAAATAATTATTTAATGGAATTAATGGATGGATAAATAGTACTGCACCTTAATTTCAGGAGACAGAAGATTTGGGGAAAGGAAAATAGCCTACCATTGTTCTCGTAGTGGAATAAAGCAATGCTCAAAACTCATAGGTGAAGTTCATACCTGTGGGGGACAATCTTCTGCTTTTAGAGAATGTGTTGCAGTGAAGAGGAAACGACATTACTGTTACTTCAAGGCAGAAAACTGAGCCTTTGCACTGTTTTTGTCATTTCTCTATGACTTTGTATGAATCATATCAGTTCTCTGAAACTTAATTTCATCACCTATCAAATGGGAAGACCAATAGCACCCTGAGTATTTCATGACTCACCCTATCAAGTGAGATGCTCTCTATGTGGAAGGTGACAATATTGTCATGACACATATAGTAACGTGCATGCTCACCCTTTCTTCAGAAAGACAGCTGTGGGTCCTAAAATATTCTTAAATTATCAGTTCAAATATTTGTATTTAATATACTAAACTAATTGTAGAAATTAAAAATATTGCTCAGAAATTTTTTATCATAAAATTTAGGGCAAAACATGGTTTCCGGGAATTGTAAATATCAATTCTCGGAAAATACCATTTGACCTGTATTTGTGAGGAAAAAATTTTAATGCAAGTCTTATTTAAGCAGAAATCCAGCAAAATCCAGGAACTATGAGACACTAACATGATGCAAACTAAATAAAAGAACATTTGACTATCCTAGTATTTTAGCTAAAGAACACTTTACCCCTAGAAGGCCTGCCCAGAATAATGCACTATCCTCACTGGGAATGCTTCTGGTAGATGGCCTAACACTGTCAATCCACCTTGTTCAAGGTTATGCCCCCTTCCCAGGGAAGCCCACATCCAATGGCTGAGCACTTTACCCCACCTTAGACAACTCTGAAGGATCATGCCAGTTTCAGAGCTCCCCTTAGTGTTAGCAAAGGCCTCCATTGAGACCATCTCACAGCTCACCTCCTTAGCCCAGTCCTGCTTCCTTCTCTTTTAAGGTATGGATCCCAAGAGCATACTCTAAGAAACCTCCTACATGTTAATCTCCATCTTAGATTCTGCTTCTTCTAGAGCCCAACCTGCAACAATTCTCAAATTAAGCTTAGGAACTTTTTCAAATAGAAACTACTGCATACACCCTAGGTTGCACAATAGCAGCACCAACACAGTGTCTTACCTTGTTTTCATATTTACATTATTGTCCCACCATGTCCTTCGCCTGGAATGATGGCTATTGCTTGACAAAATCTAAATCTCTTTTAAAAGCAAATTATATATCGCCTATAAAATTCCTTCTCTGTACCCCATAGCAATTTGGTTATACCAGTTGTTTAACAAGAGTTGCATTGCACGGTTGATTACTTAGATCAGTCTTTTCCGTGAAACTGCATATTTCCTAAAGGCAAGGAATATGCCTTATGTTTATAAATACAAGGTCTACTTTTTTTTTTTAAACATTTATTTATTTTTTGAGAGACAGAGACAGAGCATGAGCAGGGGAAGGGCAGAGAGAGAGGGAGACACAGAATCTGAAGCAGGCTCCAGGCTTTGAGCTGTCAGCACAGAGCCCGATGTGGGGCCTGAACCCAGGGAACCGTGAGATCATGACCCGAGCCAAAGTCGGTTGCTCAACTGACTGAGCCACCCAAGCGCCCCAAGGTCTACTTTTATCATGGGCAGTACTCAATAATTATTTGACTTGAATTGAAAAATCTTATTACTACTGTAAATTCAAAGGATATATTCAAATTTTATTGTCATCTCAGCATTTGGTTGTAATAATTTTTCTCCGAGACCAATGTTTGGCTTGTTATCTGAGATTTTTATGATTATGAAATTTTTGATGAATAGACATGACATCTAGTCATATAACAAAGGCCACTAAATTTCATATTAAAGGAAGATACTTCCAAGGTAAGGAGAAAACTGCCATGAAGCCATTTTCCATTAAGTACCTCTACAGTACCCTGGAGGCACAGAAGGAAGACCATATTCTCCAATACATTTAAAAGAGGGGAAATTATTATGAGTAATTTACCAAAGCCATAGTTTCTGTCTGGAAGGAAGGATGGAGTTTGGAGAAGTATGTGGTATTCAGAATAAGAAGGTCTGTGTCCATATTCTCAATGACTTTGGAATTTTTTTTAGAATTCTCTTTGATAAGACATGGCCCAAATCACTATGCCTCCCACCTACATCAACTAAACGTGATGATAAAATACTAGTATCATGTTTTTCATTGGAATTTTATAAAAATCATAAGTTGCATGCAAAGTCACTTTGGAAAACATAAACAATGAGTGTTTACTCAATAATTGCAAAAACACAACTCCATTCTAGGTGAAACAATGCCTACGAGTGAACATTTTTCTCACCACTACAAAAATTGCTCTCAAAATGCTAACACAAATATAGAAGGAAATTGTTTTTGCTAGCCTCTTTAGGGAGGTTCTTAAAAGTATGTTGATCCTATACCTGAATGACATTTTATGTGGTCAGATATTTGAAATGTGTGACCAACTATTTACTGGCTTTCAAGCAGATAGTTACAGGCTTGCAAAGTATACCAATATTTATTGAATACTTGGTGTGTGCCAACCCCCAGGAGTACAGCAGTGAACAAAATTTACTCCCTGTTTTCTTGAAGATTTACAGAATAGTGGAAGCACAAGTAAATTGAATCCTTAAATCTGTTTTCTGTTTTAATTATAATGGGAATGAATGAGTGATTAAATTATTGGTACTCCATAAATTGATAATTAAGATGCGCAAAAAAATGAGAGATGGCAGGTGGATTATAAAAGATGTTCAAAGAAAAATTTGGAAAAGATTAAGGTCAGTCAGAGGTAGTCATTGCTGATTTTGAGTGTCTGTGGCATTCTGACATAACGCTTTACATCACACATCCTTTTCCATCTTTTTTGCCTGCTTTATGAATGATTTCCACTCAACATGCTTATTTGGAAAGACTCAGGAAAGAATGAGAACAAGAATTCACTCTATTTCCTTGGTTTTAGTCCTAGGTTTGCCTCTAACTAGATGTGACTTTGGGCAAATCATGTAACTTCTCTGATCCTTAATTTGCTCTCTGACAAATAGGAGTTTCGGCTAAATAAATTATTATGCCCCTCCTGGTTCTAAAATTCAGTCATCTCTCATTTAAATAGGAAGTTTGTATGAAAGAATTAAAAGAAATATTATAACCAAAAATACTATTTCTCATAAGGTATGTTTATCCTCAATTTTTATTATACTTACCAAAAAATATTATATTTATGAATTCCTAGCATGTCACTTATAGCAACACATTGTACACAATTTCCCAGATAATATGAAAATGTGATTTACCCCTTTTCTGGAACTCTGAGGAAAAATTAATTTGATGATTTAAAATAGATATGTTCAAAATAAATTAAAGTAGACGGTTACAAGTAGAGCTTGAGGAGGCCCGGGCAGTCTTGACCTTTGAGATTACCCAGTTACTTCTAGTTATGGAAATTGCATTTTCCATATGACATGGGACACCAGGTACCCACTGCTGTTCATATCCCCACTGCTATCCATACCCCACTTACCCCACTTTTTTTTTTTTTTTTTTTTTTTTTTTTTTTTTTTTTTTTTTTTTTTTTTTAGAATTCCTTTTCAATGGACTCTCTTCCTTCTAAGACACACAGTGCTTGCATCTCTTATGGTGAACACATGATACTTGGTTCCTGGATAAGCTCTTGCATATATACATACTGAGAGGCTGGAGACAAGCAAGAACCGTCCCCCTGCCTCCGAACCTGTCTTCTCCACTACAGTTAGCACTGATTCCTTGCAGCTTTCCACCATGATCTACTAGACTACATGCTTTGGGGGAAACCCACTGCCTACTCACAGGTCCATGTAACACTCTTTCTTGTTGCCACTTTGGCTTTCTCTTTGCCTAAGAGAGTGAAGCCACTTAGGACCCCTCTGTGAATTGGATTTTTCTGGTTGAAAGTTTATCTAAAGTAATAAGTGGTTTGTTGTAAAGAAGCAGTAAGTCTACAACTAGAACACCTTTGGAGACTAAGGCTGACTTGAGGACACTGGAATAGCAGAACACAAATGGGCAGACCATTCTACTAGCTAAGGGGGCTACAATCAGGCTTCTGAACGTGGTGTATCACCTCAACTTCAAAAGTACTTTATAAAAAATTCAAAAGCCATAAACTCACATTTTGCCTGAATTTCTTTTGCTCAAAATAGTGTGTTGTGATCTTTCTATTGGCTGAACCCTTCCCATTATGAAAAACAAAACAAAATCCTATTTAGCCATGAAAAAGAATATGATCTTACCACTTGTGACAACATGGATGGACTTAGAGGGTTATTATGCTAAGTCAGAGACAAATACCATATGATTTCACTTATATGTGGAATCAAAAAACAAAACAAAAAACCCAATTCATAAATACAGAGAACAGATGCACCTGGGTGGCTCAGTAAGTTAAGTGTCTGACTTCAGCTTAAGTCATGATCTCCTGGTTTGTGGGCTCAAGCCCCTCGTCGAACTCTGTGCTGACAGCTCAGAGCCTGAAGCCTGTTTCAGATTCTGTGTGTCCCTCTCTCTCTCTGCCCCTCCCCGACGTGTGAGTGTACACTCTCTCTCAAAAATAAACTCAATAAACACATATAGAGAACAAACTACTGGTTTTTAGGAGGGAGGTGGAGGGATGCATGAAATAGGAGATGAAGAGATACAAACTTCCAGTTGCAAAATAAGTCATGGAAATGAAAAGTGTACAGCATAGGGAATATAGTCAATAATACTGTAATAACTGGTAACCACACTTATTATGGTGAACATCTAGTAATGTACAGAATTGTTGAGTCTGTTGCACACCTGAAACTAATATAACCTATGTCAACTAAAATTAAAGAAAAATAAAATTCCATAAAATTGGTAAAACGCACTTAAAAGTGCATTTGACTGCTGATGCAAGTCTCTTAATAAGTCTGTTTCCCTATCTGTCTAGAAGGGCTAGCAATATCCACTCCAAAAACTTCACAAAGGAAGTTGTGAGAAATACAGTTATAATATAGTAGGGGGAAAAATGTTAACTTGTTTGCTATTGGTAAGGCTTCCAGTCAACAGTAGGCTATTAATAGCTAAGTTTTGAGGGAGTTAAAAGTTAAACTTTTGACCACTTGGGGACAGCACCCCTACCCCTCTCATTGTTCAAGGGTCAACTAATATAAAAATTCTTTGTGAGCAATAAATCATAAAAATACAGGCTTGTCACATCCATTACCTTACTTAAATTATGCTTCAGAAATTAAGGTAGTTCAAAAAGGAAGCCATGATTTTCACTTTTTAAAAAAATTCCGTTCCCCAAAAACCATTGACTATTAAATTGATCCCAAGGGAATTGGAGGGCGAGAAGGAGAGGAATTGTTTATTTTGATGTCTCCAAGAAGAATGACAACTAAAACCGTATGCATCCTGCTTCATTATCCCTGTGTGTGAATAGGAGGGTAGAGAAGCTTCCTTGCTAGATGCTAACATTTGCTGATTGTTGCATCGTGTACTAGTTGTGGGTGGACAGTATTCGACACTCCTCAAGAGCTCTTGGTTCTGATTCAGATGCTTCCAAGAGCTACTAAAGCACCCTCCACACTGAGAGTGCAGTCAGAGCTGGAAACCACTGCTCAGAGTGGCCATTGCACACGCTTCTGCATGTACTCTAATAGACAGGAGCAGTAGGAAGCAAGGGGGCTCAAAGGTGTCTCCTGTAAGTAAATCCATAAAGAGCCTATATCCATATATGCAATTCATTGGATGCTGAGAAGCAACTTTTTGCCCAAAGTAACAGTTTATAATCATGACATTGTGGATAAAACATAAAACATGAAAAGAACATGAGGAAAAGACTGCTTCCACAGGCTTTACTGAATCCCAGTTGGGCTTCTTCTGGCCTTTCCACGTTCCAAGTGTTATCCACTCTCTTCAGCATTTTGGCTTGAGAACAGCTGATGAAAAAAGAATTGATTGAATTCAGAACAGTCTTTCAGATGGCTGGAATAATCAACAACCTCCATAATTTTAGTCTTAATAACTAAATGCGATGGAGCGCTTAGCAACTCAAATGACTGCTCAGTTACTCCAGAAGGCAACTTGCAGCCATCTACAAGGTTGCTTTGTGCATCCAAAGGTCAGCTAGCTTATAGAAGAGAAGAAGAAAAGGCAATTGTAAGGGGATTAAATGATCACTCCTGATCTGTATTTAAATAAGTTCCTGCTGTTACTTGTTAAACAAGAAAAGGTTTGGAAGCTTCCATTTGTTAATGTTGTTCAAACATCTGCTATAGACATTCTACCAATTGGGCTTGGAGCCAGAGAACCAAACTGTGAATGCTGCTAAAAGTCAGAGGGGCCCAGTGAATTGCCTAGAGGAAATGTCCTGCCACAAACATCTGTAGTTTTTTGGGTCTATTTTTCTCAGTTGAAAGGTCAGTATTTCTAGGGTTGCTGGGTCCCTCTACAGTGGTCTAAAGTTTTAGGCTGTACCCTGGAATCACGTGGGAGCTTTAAAAAATAGTTATGTACATCTCATCCCCAGCCCCAGAATCTCATTTAATTGTGCATGACCATTGTGATTTTTAACCACCCCCACGTGATTCTAATCTTCAGTAAGGCTTGAGAATGTTCTAAAAGGATAGGACTTGGTAGGTGAAAGATGTAAACACAGAGCCTCGCAATATAATTTAATTAGAGCAAATTTGGGCTCGTTTGTTCTGGTAAGTTTAGGCTGTTCTCTGAGCAATGGAAAATTTCTCACCAATCCCCTGCCCTCTTGCCTCTAGCCTCCCATCACTTTTCAAACATCTCATTCCTTTTTATTATATTCCGTACCTTTCTGTAAATGCACAAGTTCTTTTTAATATCTTTTGGGGGGGAATTCATCATATTTGATCTGATTTCTTTCACATTTTAGTTTGACTTCATCGATATTCCTGTGTTCATTCTTTGAAAAGGATTTCTTGGATGGTCCTTATTCTGCTAGATTTATGTCATTTGCAAACGCTCTGCAAAATAATAGTTTGGGGAGCAGGAGGGCAAGGGGATAGAGCACTCTTATGCTTGTCATGAATAAGACAAGATACCTCCTAGGGTCACTGAAAGTCTCTTGGTAAACTTCAAATGTGAAAAGCCATTAATAGCTCTGCCTGATCTGCTGACTGCATTGTGAAAGGAGGTGAGCCTTCTGGTCTCCCCGTTTTCTTCTATATGTCCCTGAGCAAACAGTGTGTACCACATGAGGTATTATTTAGACCTTGATGTGTTACTTGGCAATAAAGGAGGAAACACATATAATTTGTTAGATAATCTATCACAGACGTACATACAAAGTCAATTAGGAAATTAAAAAGCTAATTCTAGTGCCAGTTATAAATATACCCAATGCCCTGTTTGAGTACACACTCAGGATCCACTTTAAGAAGGGCAGAGGTGAGATCCCTCTCCTGGTGTTTTATTGACCTTTTTTATAAGGATCTGAGGTGCAAGAGTGGATTTCAGACCTGTAATAGCTTGTGAGACCCAGCTAGTTTAAGATCAGAGCCCAGCAAGGAAATAACAGAGAGAGATTAAGCATTAGACGCAGGAAGGGGCCCTTTTTCTGTTGTTTTTACATTCACTTGCACTTGAACAAAAGTTGTTTATTGTTTTAATAAAACTACACTCACAAATGTTGCCATGGCACAGATTCTGTCAGCATTTCCATTGTAACCTTTGCTTTCAGGGGGTTTTAACTCAGCCATAAAACTTCCTCTGGGTTAAAATCTGGCACCAAAAATAACTTGGAATCTCTAAGGCTCAGCCATGAAGGAAATAGTTGTGTGTGAGTGTGTGTTTATGTACCTTTAAAAAGAAATTCCTTAGACAGTTCTTAAAGAGACACCATAAAATATTTTCCCCCTGATTTAAGTGTTAAGTTTTTAACTCAAAATTTCATCTCTACCCTGTTAAAGGTGAATTCATTTAAAGCACTTTACTAATCAATATAATATGGAGATATCTTTCCCTTTACCTATTTGTCTCTCTTCCAGCATCCCTATAAAATAGATTGCTAGTTTCTGTGTAGTTAAATAAGTCCGGTGTCACTATTCTTTGGTCACAGCTTATCAATCTTTTGAGTAACACAAACTGTTTATACAATAGTTTCCACAACACAGACCATAAAATGCTTTGGCTTTTAAAAACTACCATCTGTTCATCTTTTCTCTTAAACATTTATAAGAGGCATGAATTAAGTCAATAAAGAAAATGTCCTCAAGGGATTCAGGAGATGGGACAAGGTGGAAATTGGAAATAATTGGAAAATTCTAGTCTTATCTCTCCCCTTCTCCTAACTTTATATGAAAACCTTAGTAAGTTTCATAATACCTCTGGAAATAACATTTTTATCAAAAGGGTACATTTGGGTTGCACGGTCTCTTGATCCCTATACCTCTCTAAAATTTAAGAGTGTAAAGACACTTGGGGGAAATCCAAGACAGGCGGGGAAGGCAGGACCATACCTTGTGTGTGTGTGTGTGGGGGGGGGGGGGGTTGGTTCTAGTAGGGGAAGGATTCTATCTTAGCATAGTGAATCAGTGTCTTAAGCCTATGACTTTGAACCTGTTTAGGGAGTGAAGGCAAAGTTTCAAGACCAAAGATGAATTTATGGCAACCAAGAATCCAGCAATGTTGTGGGGAGGGTGTAGCGGAGCTGGTCCTAGTAGTATAGTCCTAGGTAGACTATTCCTGAGATGATCTTGATCATGCCTCCTTTTATTTTGCTCACCTTCTTAAACATGGTTTGCCAGCATCTCCATCAGTGCAGTATCTGATATCCTTTTAATTCCTTTTGTGTTTAATTTTATCAGAGTTAGGATGGTAATTGTTTGTAATGAAGCACCCTAACCAGAATAAATAGAACCTGTACCAGCACAAATTATTTTCCTTAGGAGGTATGTAGAATCTTTCTTTTTAGAGTGTGATCCTTAGACCAGCAGCGTTGACATTACCTAGGAATTGGTTAGAAATGCAGAATCTCGGCTCCTTCCCCGGACCTACTGAATCAAAATCTGCATTTTAATGAGATTCCCAGATGGCTCATAGGTACATTAATGTTTTAGAAGCATTAACCTAGTGTAGCCCTCTGTTTGAAGCATAAAACTAAGTTTAGCATACACACTGAACTATAGATTATCACTCCTTCAGATATTACCACCTCAAAATTTTTTCAGCTTAATATCATACTTAAAGCCGTAAGAAAATGGAACATTATAATATGCTGTGGGTCCCAGATGTTCTTTATCTTTGTATCTTTCTGGTATCTAGACACTAAAGAGGAGTTCAATAGTTTTTAGTACGTTGCTTTAGAATTCACAAATTTTCATATAGTCATTTCTTAAATATTTACTTATTTATGTTCTATCACTCCCAGATTACTTCCTTTTTCTGGTACTTACTATTTTTCAAAAGGGCTAAATAGTCTCAGACATCCCTGGTGGCATGCAGAATTGAAGATGCCAGGATTCTCACAGAGCAAGTCAGTGGAGCCAGAGAAATGTTGATTTCCATGCTATACTTGTCATCACCTGTGTAAACTGAGAAATGCGTATGTCATCTCCTTAAGATTCTTAATAATGCTATGCAAGTAGGCAATATCGCCCCACTTTAAAGGTGAGGAAACCGAGAATCAGGGAGATTTGTAGGTCTTCCCCACAACAACCAGGTAATTCCCAGACTCTGGTCTTCACATTCCACATACATCTCATTCTGTTATACTGCAGCCCTCCAAAAGAAGGCAAGGGGCTGGAGCTCAGTGAAAAGCAACAGATGCTAATCGAACATGGAGGGCTCCTAAAATTAGAAATTCTCAAGCCATCTTTCTTGTGCAATGTCTTCATAGAAGGAACAAAAGAGGGCACCTAGGTGGCAGAGTTAGTTAAGCATCTCAGGTCAGGATCTCATGGTGCTTGAGCTCCCCTTTGGGCTTCTCTCTCTCTCCTTCCCTCCCTCTCTAGCTTTCTGTCTCTGCCCCTCATGGGATTCTCTGCCCCTTGCTCACTTGCACCCTCTTTCTCAAAAGATAAAATAAAATAGAAATTCTGATATTAAAAAAGAACAGGAGACTTGGAGTCAAGAGACATGGGTCTTAATATTACCACAAACACTATTTGTGGAACGAGTAGTAATTTAGTCTAAATCAACATGTTCTAATCTACAAAAGGAAGATAACTATCACTGATAAGGGAATTTTGTAACAAGTACTTTGAAAAACAGCAAACAATTATAAAAATTTAGCTGCAGCACCACTATCAATTCTCAGGGCTGATAAATATGGCCTAATGGCCATTTTTATCTCACAATTACAAATGATAAAGTCCTCTTAAAATTCACCATGCAGGGACATGGAGGAGAGGGAAAGACGACTAAGCTGGTCCATCACTAGAAGTGATTAAATGATCTGTCTTTTTTGTTTAAATATTCCAAATCTCGCCATTTTTCTGTCCTATCAGTTAATAAGAGGTATCTATCAAAATCAGCTACTGTGTGAATTTGTCTACTCTTTTTAGTTCTGTCACATTTTGCTATGTATATTTTGAAGCTATGTTGTTAGGTGCATACAAATTTAGAGTCACTATATCTTCTAGTGGAGTAAACATTTTATTATGAAAAGCTTTTTATCTCTGGAAATATTTTTGGCTCTATCACCTTTTTTTCAGTTAATTTTATCATAGTCAATGTATTTCTATGCTTTTGCTTTTAAATTTTTCTGTCTTCTTAAGTTTAACGGTATTCATCTATGCTTACATATAGTTTTTAAATCCAGACTGACAATATTTATCTTTATTCACTGGTATATTTTGTTTCATATATGCCATCCTATATTTTCCATATGTTCCTCCTCTTCCAGCTTTCTTTATCTCTTGCCTTAGATTTTATTTTATATATAATAAAAAAAATTTCAATGGAAAAATATTTATTGAAGTATAATTAACATAGTGTTAACTTAGTTTTATGTGTACAATGTGAGGATCCAACAATTATATGCATCACTCAGTGTTCATCCTAATAAGTGTACTCTTAATCTCCATTATCTATTTCACCAATCCCCCACCCATCTCCCCTCTGGTAACCACCAGTTTATTCTATTTTAGACTCTGATTTTCTGTCTCTCTCTTTTGTTTCTTGAATTCTACACATGAGTGAAATCATATGGTATTTGTCTTTCTCTAATTTCCTTAGCATTCATATACCCTCTACATCCATCCATGCTGTAGTAAATGGCAAGATCTTATTCCTTTTTAAGGCTGAGTGATATTCAATTGTGTGTGTGTGTGTGTGTGTGTGTATGTATATATATATATATATATACCACTTCCTCTTTATCCATTTATATAACCCTGAACACCTGGGTCGCTTGTTTCTTGACTACTGTAAATAATGCAATAAACATAGGGGTACATATATCTTTTCAAATTCGTGTTTTTGTTTTCTTTGGGTAAACACTCATAAATGGAATGACTGGCTCATGTGGTAATTCTATTTTTAATATTTTGAGGAATCTCCATATTGTATTTCAAGGTAGCTACACCAATTTATATTCCCACCAACAATGCATAAGGGTCCTTTTTCTCCACAGCCTTTCTAACACTTAATATTTCTTGTCTTTTTGGTAATAGCCATTCTAACAGGTGTAAAGTGATATCTTATTGTGGTTTTGATTTGCATTTCCCTGATGATTAATGATGCTGAGCATCTCTTCATGTGTCTGTTGGCCATTTGTATGTTTTTAGAAAAATGTATATTCACAGGGTGCCTGCGTGGCTCTGCTGAGCTTCCAACTTCAGCTCAGGACATGACTTCATGGTTTCTGAGTTCAAGCCCCACGTGGGGCTCTGTGCTGACAGCTCAGAGCCTGGAGCCTGCTTTGGATTGGGTCTCCCTCTCTCTGCCCCTCCCCCACTTGTGTGTGCATGTTCTCTTTCTCTCAAAAATAAACATTAAAAAATGTATATTCAAGTATATTACATATAATTTTGTCATATTTTATTTTTAATATACTTTCTATTAGCTTAGTAATTATTTTACTTTTGTGTGTGTGTTTACTCTAAAATTGCCCTGTCAAATAATAGCCACTAGCCATGCATAGGTATTTAGATTTGCATTAAAGAAAGTTGTGTTGACAGCACTGCAGAGGTTACAATATCCATCCTTCGCTAAGGTAAATTAGTTTTATCATTTTACATTAAACTTTACATTATCCTATTTACTCACCTCCATTTACTATTCATTTTAATTCAATATATATTTGAAGTACCACAAGACGCTATTATATAACCAGGTTTTATTCATATTTACCTGTGCATCTGCCTTTTCTGTTACTCTGTTTTCACTATTTTCACATTACTCTATCTTTTCATCCATCTTCCTTCTGCCGGAAGAATACTCTTAAGTGTTTCCTTTAGTGTGAGTGTACTGCTAAAGAAATTTTATTAGTTTTTATTATGTAGAAATGCTTTTATTTCACCTGTTTGAATAATATTTTAGCTGTGAATGGAATTCTAGGTTGGCAGTAACTTTATTTCAGTACATTGAAGATATTCTGTTGTATTATGGCTTTTATTTTTTCTGTTGGAAGTCTGCTCTTGGGGCTTATTGTTGTTTCTCTGGAGTCTATCTTCTCCTACGTCTGCCTTTAAGGTTTTATATTTTCTGATATTTTAGTATGCCGTGCCTAATGTAATTTATTTTTTTTATTGTAGATGCAGAGTCCAAATTCTTCTTAAGTTTTGTGGGGTTTTTGTGTTTTATTAGTTTTGAAAAATCTTCCTTCATTACCTCTTCAAATATTGCATTAGCCCCACTTTTTCTCTCATTTAATTCTGCAACTTTCATGTTTGTAAGAATTTTCTAAATATCCCCTTAGTATTTTTTTCTTTTTGGTATTTTTCCACCCTTTTTTCTATTGTGCTTCAGTCTAAATATTTTCTTCTGGTCTCTCTTTCTATACTCTAATTCCCCTTTCAGCTATCTCTAATATGCTATGATATCCATTTTATGAGATCTTCAGTTACTTAATATTTTTCATTCTGGAGTTTTTATTAGCTTTTTGAAATGCTTTTCAATCCTTTGCTAAAATTTCCAAATTTTGGTTTATTGTCTTGAATACATTAAATGTAAATTCCAGGTCCGTTAACTATTATTCATGTGTCCTGAGTCTGACTTTATTAGCGGTTATTTTTCTTGGTTTTGAATTTTATCTCCTCAGATAATCATTTAATCACTTCAGTTGTTTCTGAAGCTAAATAAATTATCCTTATTTTAATATGGATTAGAATTTTATTCACAACCAAATTAATTCCTTTTAGAACTTAATCTTTTGTATTTTAAAGCATACCTTTAGGTAATTTCTCCATCTGCTTTGCAAAAGTCTATAAAGCAATTCATCTAGCATATGTATTCTCTCTGATTTATGTTCAGTATCAATAACTAGGAACAAAAAACAAATGCCTTGTGAATGTTACTTTATCTGTTCAGATAGGCTTTACATTAACGCTATTTGCTACAACCTTACATATATTTTCAAGACATTTGTCACATTTTGAAAATTTTAGGCTCTATCCTATAATTTTTTTCTTAACAAATAAAAATATCTACCCTCTGAGTAGCCCTAGCATTATGGTGAATAAAGAAAAAAAGATCTGCAGTTAGCATTAAGGTAGATTTTCACTGTGGGATGAAAAATTTTAATTGTTCTTAATGACTTCCTTTTATATGAATTATTAGTTGTAAAGATTTCACTTTTTTATTTGAAAAACAGAAAATATATGCCAAGAACCTTTTTTGAGGAAAAAGAGAAAGCTCTCCAAATCAATTCTTCTGGCACACAAAACATTTCATAGTACCTAATCTGATTTTATACAATTACCTACATTTTCTCTTTGAACAACTTACGTTTGCTCTTTGGAAATCCCTGGAAAAATCAAAGAATACAATATAAGGAGGGACCATCACTGAACATCAAGGTCAATAACCATGACATAACAGTCTACATTTGATGGCAAAGTTCCTTATAAACTAGTCCTCTTCTGGCTCATTTTTTTTACTTGATCTCTATCACCAAACTTCCTCTGATTTTTCCTTTCCAATTTTGTCTTAAATCTGCAAATTCCCTAGTGCAAAGATTTGATTTTCTGAATTTAGGGTTTCACACTCTCACTCAACTATTCGTATACAGTACAGAGTTCCCATTGTGAAGGGAAAATGAAAAGAGCCATTTCCTTGGACTTTATGCCTTTAGGAGCTCTTAATAGCCCTTTTATAAAGTAAAAGACAGCTTGACCTAATATTATGTGTATTTTCTCCTCCTGCACTAAAATTCTTTCCTCTTCTCCATTTCTCCCGCCACCACTTTGAGTGACTTTCCACTCCATTGTCTTTTCTTTGTATCGCATACTGCCACTTTTAAAAATTCACTTTTATCCTTAACTAATGTGATAAGTCTTTCTTCCCTTGTACACATTGTCCCTCAGCTATATAATAATAAACTATTCTTATGCTCACATTGACAGCACATGTACTAAAATTGAAATGATACAGAGAAGATTAGCATGGCCCAGCACAAGGGTGACATGCAAATTCATGAAGTATTTCATATTTGGGGGGAAAAAGAAAAATAAAGTATTCTGATTATTTTTGCTTCCTGAACCTTCTTTTCCTATACCTTTCTAATTGTAAATCTGGGCAATTGGAGAAAATTTTGCCTCCCTTACAAAGTTTCTCAACATACTTAAATTCTACCTATGTACATGTCTCATTATATGCTTTTTAGAGCCAGCATATTAACATATTTGAGGTGCTCACCAATTATTGAATGAATATTTCTACTGCCCAAGTGAAGTATTTTGTACAATAACAAAATATTTAGACCAGTCCCTCTAACTCTCACATTTACCTTTACACTTAGAATTTGCCAATATATTAATCAACTAAATTGTAACATTGAATTGTTTAAGCTATCTCTAGCAGCCATTGGATTTCTGCATGAGGCACAGTTTCCTGACAAAGGTATTCCAGCAAAGTAACCC
This sequence comes from Neofelis nebulosa, assembly GCF_028018385.1. NCBI lineage: Eukaryota > Metazoa > Chordata > Mammalia > Carnivora > Felidae > Neofelis > Neofelis nebulosa. The sequence goes on along the minus strand of NC_080795.1, from coordinate 24,122,012 downwards.
ATCTGTTCTCAATTATTTTCCACATTTGTTTCATATTCAGCATTCATTGCCCCATTCTTAAAGTTTACATCATTTAATTTATTCTTGATATGTGCCTTATCTCTTATGAGGCCATCTTCTGTGAATTTCATTTGGCTCACAAGTTGTCCTTCATATGGTATGCAATCTTTTTTTTTTTCACCTATAACTATTCTGTGAGGTCCATTCTTCTTTGAAACTTCCTTTACTACTTCTGATACTAGGGAAAAAATTAGATAAATAACCAGGTATTGAAATGCTTCTTCTCAACCTGCGATTTTATCTGCAATACCAAGGTAATCCATATGCTTTAAATAAGATCAAATGAGAGAATATATGTAATATAACATTTGATCATAATATGCTATAACCGCTTATTTTAGGAGTAGTAAATTTTCTCTCCTGTTAGCATAAAGAATCCTACCCACAATTACCTGCTATCTAGTTAAGACCAAAAGCTTAATATAATCTACATTTGTTGAGTATTTGCCAAGTATCCAGCACTTAATCCCTGTGATTCATGTGTGTGTGTGTGTGTGTGTGTGTGTGTATATATATATATATATATATATATATATATATATATATATATATATAATGTGTGTGTGTGTGTATATAGTACATATACTATAGTGTGTGTATGTGCATATAGTACCTAACTGACCTACATTCTTAACTACTATGCTATGACACTTTAAGGAAATAAGATACATACTGATTAAATTTTAGAAGAGTGAAAAAGAGATTGAACAGCTCTAGGACCCTGGGCTTCTGAGAAGTAGCAACAAACTTAGACTTGGAAAGGTTCATATTCCCATATATACAATACTCCTATTTATGTTTTGATTCTCCAAACATTTTCAGTATCCATCATTGTAAGTACTTTGTTTCGTGAGTTGGTCTTTTGCTTTGTGCTTATAAGCAATATATTTGAAGAACAGAAGGAAAACATCTCATTAGAAAGGTAAAGTTCATTGAATAACAAACTTTTTGACAGTGTTCTCGTTAGATATAAAAAACACAACAAACATGTAGTTATATGTATCCACAAATTGGCTAGAGTATAAAACTGTATAAGGAAAAAAAAAAACCTATGAAATCTTATCTTTAAATTGCTAAAGGAAAGAAAATGATCTTTCTTGTTCTTTTTACGATACTTTACAATGTCTCTGTGAAATAGGATGCAATGTCTGAATATCAAATTAGAAATTTAAACAATAGCCTTGCCTCTCATAACCACTTACCAGATAGATACTTCATCGTACTCCTAACTTTACACATTGTGAATCCGCTGGGCTCTGAAAACAATAATAGTATAGTCCTTTTGGCCGAACATATGTCATTCCTGGTGCAATAATTTTTCATCCAACCAAAAAGGCGGCAATGAATTTTTTTGTGTGGCAAATTTTAATATTATCTTCTAACTGTATTAACCCTGAAACCTTCAACCTATGTGAAATTCTAATCCACAGTTACTTTAGAAAGCAAAGATTTAGCTTACATCTTTTTCCAGAGTCATTAACACTGCAAGCGTACTTTCCAAAAGTAAGAACCATCTCCAGTGTTATGGAAACAGTTGTTCATCTTTCCAGGAAAACATACTCTGTCCTTTAGTATCCTAATAACTTAAACTTCCTAGTCATATTGAACAAGGGAGCATATCTATTTTCTAGTGGCATTCTTTAGTTTATCTTGAGGAAAGAAGTAATTTGAAGCAACTGAACCAGCTAAAGAAGTTTTTAAAGGAAATTACATTTCATTTATTGTATCCTTGCTATGTATTGACATGAGGCAGCCCATACCTGAAAGCACTGGCTGGACAGTATTCCCTGAACTGCCATAATTACACCTTTCATTTTAATTACTATAATCATGACCTGTACTATATCTTCTCTCTCCTCTAACCAAATCATATGGTATTTGTCTTTCTCTGACTTATTTCACTTAGCATAGTACCTAGTTCATAGTTCCATCCATCTTGTAATAAATGGCAAGACTTTATTCTTTTCATGGCTCAGTAATATTTTACTATATATGTGTATACCACATCTTCTTTATCCATTCATCTATTGGTCACTTAAGCTCCTTCCGTATCTTAACTATTATAAATAATACTGCAATAAATAGATATGCATGTATATTATTTTTAAATGAATATATTTTCTTTGACGAATACCCACAAGTGGAATTATAAGCCAGCCAAAGACAAATATCACATGATTTAATTTATACATGGAATTTGAAAAACGAACAAACAACAACAACAGGAAGATAGACTCAAAAAGAACAAACTGGTGTTGCCAGAGGGGAATGGGCAGCTAGGATGGGTGAAAGTTAGTAAGAGGTACAAATTTCCAGGTACAAAATAAGTCACAGGGATGAAAAGCATGGCACAGGGAATATAGTCAATAATATTGTAATATACTTTATGGTGACCGTTGCATAATGTCTATAATTATTGTTGAATCACTATGCTGTATATCTGAAACTAATTTCGTATTATATGTCAACTATACTTCAATTAAAGTTTTAAGAAAGGAATAACCAAAACCTTATCGATTTGTTTTTGTCACTGTTCTTTATTTTTCTTGATGGCTTCTTGTTTTTTAGTTTCTTGGCAGCCTTTTAAAAACAACTGTTAAAAAATCTCCTTAGCAAACTATGCAATGTTATTTTATGCTTTTCCAATTGAGATAATAATCCTGAAGAGTTAAACTTTATGCAAAAATTAGCCTTTTCCATCCAAGAGGACCTATTATGGTGTGGCTGAAGCACATTTTAAAATAGCTTTCTTTTACATGTGCTTATTTACCTTGTTGAGTTCAAGAACTGAAATTCCTACAGACTCACATAACTAGACAAATGAAAGCCTCTGCTCTGAGCCCCGCTGCAGTCCCTTTCATTAATCAAATCAGCACAGTTCATACATCTCAACTATGCCATCACCTATTGCTAGATCTCTTTTCTTTACCTCTTGATTACCCAAGGTCAATTTACAAACAAGTCTCATCACCTCTACCAGTAAAGCAGGAGGTTGATAAGCTTGAAAGAGCAAAAAATTGCATCTATGTTCAGTAGTTTCTAACTGAAATTTAATATTTGCTTTATGAATGACTCAACATAGTAACAATGTCCATGACTTCATCACCAATACGAATTACAGATATTTTCATATATTACTATTATTTTAGCTATTTGCAATAGTATTTATCACTACTTTGCAATTACAGTGGTTATCAGACCCGCTACTAATTCTTCTTAAGTAGTGTATGACTGAAGCTACACAGGTATTGTTTCACAAATTTTTTTTTTACTGTTTTTATAATTACATTTTACTACCATGTTTTCTTTGTGCTTGTTTGCATTGTATGCTATGCATTTTAAACCATGATTCTAAAGGCGTTTTGTGGGTTTACCCACACTGCCAATGGGGGAAATAAAACTATCCTGAATAATGGTCTTTCTCACTAATGCCACCACAACCAGCCCAAGTTAGACACGTTATCATCTTCAGCCTGGACGGTTGCAATAGCTAGGCTCTCTGCTTCCACTCTTGTTCCCCCAAAATGTTTTCCAAAAAACAGCCAGAGTCACATTTAAGGTTTTTTTTTACTATTTTATTAAAAAAATTTTTTACTTCTATTTTTAAGAAAGGTAGTTGATCTATTAGTTCCAGGTGCACAACGTGGTGATGCACAGTTATATACATCATGAAATGCTAACCGCAGTAAGTGTAGTTACCATGTGTCACCGTACAAAGTTATTGTCCCTCTACTGTACTTTTCATCCCTGTGACTGACTTACCTTATAACTGGAAGTTTGTACCTCTTAAACCCTTTCACCTGTTTTGTCCATCCCTCTACCCCCATTCCCTCTGTCAACCACTAGTTTGTTCTCTGCATTTATGAGTCTGTTTCTGTGGTGTTTTTTTGTTTGTTGTTTTGTTTTTTAAATTGCCCATGTAAATAAGATAATATATTGTTTTTCTGACTTATTTCACTTAGCATAATATCCTCTAGAACCATGCATATTGTCACAAATAGCAAGGTTTTATTATTCTTATGACCAAGTGATAGTCCATTCTGTATATATACCACATCTTTGTTATCCATTCATCTATTGGGGTTTTTTTCCATACAAATTTTAGGATTGCTTATTCTAGTTCTGAAAAATGCTGTTGTTATTTTGATAGAGATTATATTAAATGTATAGATCGCTTTAGGTAGTATAGACATTTTAACGGTATTTGTTCTTCCAATCCATGAGCATGAAACATCTTTCCATTTTCAACGTTTTTTTTTGTTTTTTTTTTTTTTTTTTTTTTTTTTTTTTGGGACAGAGAGAGACAGAGCATGAACGGGGGAGGGGCAGAGAGAGAGGGAGACACAGAATCGGAAACAGGCTCCAGGCTCCGAGCCATCGGCCCAGAGCCTGACGCGGGGCTCGAACTCACGGACCGCGAGATCGTGACCTGGCTGAAGTCGGACGCTTAACCGACTGCGCCACCCAGGCGCCCCTCTTTCCATTTTCAAATGTCGTCTTCAATTTCTCTCATCACTGTTTTATGATTTTCAGAGTAGAGATCTTTCACCTCTTTGGGTAGGTGAAATTGTTTTTTAATTTTTTTCTGCTCTTTCATTATTGGTCTATAGAAATACAATAGACCTGTAAATTGACTTTTTATCCTGTGACTTTACCAATTTTGTTTATCAGTTCTAGCAGTTTTCTGGTGGAGACTTCTGGGTTTTCTATATATAGTATCATGTCATCTGCAAATAACGAAAGTTTTACTTCTTTCTTACCTATTTGGATGCCTTTTCTTTTGTTGTCTGACTGCTGTGGGTAGGACTCTTAGTACTATGTTGAATGTAAGTGGTGACAGTGGACATCCTTGTCTTGTTCCTCACCTTAGCTCTCAGGTATTCCCTACTGAGGATGATGGTAGCTGTGGGGTTATCATCTCCAGCCTGGACAGTTGCAGTAGCTGGGCCCAGGGCCTGGTGCTTCCAGGAGTGTCTCCAATGTGTGCTGCACGTGCTCTGCTGTTGTGTTCTAGGTGCTTTATCCTTTAGGCCAGTAATCTGCAGAGGCTCTCTTTGACCTTGTGGGTAGTGTTTGGTCCCTGGTCTGAATGTGGCATGTTTTAACTAGGTGTGCCCTGGTCTGCTTGTGAATAAGACCTCCTTTCTGCCACCACCAGAACCAGAGCCTTGCAAAACTCCTGGGTTGAGAGATAGAGTGTTGGCATGGGTCTTCTGGTCTTCTGGTCTTACTGGGGAGGGAGTCCACCACACTGGGACCAAGGCAAGCGTGACTGGGAAGGGCATTTCCAACAGAGCACAGAGGGACAGGGCTTGGTGTAAGCAAGTCGGGTAGAGAGTTTTGGTGCTGTGCTGGTTCCCCCAGGTGGCCCTGTTCATATGTTGATGGCCAGGACAGGGAAATTGTACCTCCAGTTCCTTTGTTCCCAGTGGCATCTCTCCATGAACATTGCCTCCCTGGGACATGCTTGAGATGAGCAACTAATCTGCCTACTGTGTGCCCCAGGCACCGTTGAATTTGCTGTTTCCACACTGTATGTCTGTGGGCTGTTTGCCCTGCCTTTTCTCCAAGAGCAGCCCCAATGTCCTCTGAGCTTTCCCCAAGCCAATCCTGCTGACCTTTAAAACTCCAGGCTTTAAGCCCTACTGGTTGCAAGAACTCATGAAATTTTGGGCTGTCTCTCTTTCCAAGCCAATTGCTATGGGAATTTGTTTTCTCCAGGCACTTCCCTGTATGCTAGTCTGCCTCTTGGCCTTCTTTGTGACTGTAGCTTCCTCCCCACTGCAGCAGTCACAACCCATTTCTCTCCTAAGCCACACCTCCACACTTCCTCCCTTCCTCACCGTGGCCTCTTCTCTACCTTTAGTTGTAGAGTTTTTCTTCCAATCTTCCAATCAATTTCTGGGGTATTTAGGATGATTTGACATTTATCTGGTTGTAATCATTGGACAGGGGGAGCCTAGGGTGGTCCTACTTTGTCACCACTTCCCCTCACCTCCCTGCTTCTGCCTTTTAACCTTCATATTAGCTTTATAAGTGACTAATCTACCTTTAGAGTATATTTGCTTTTAACAGTGGAATGTTTTCCTTTTTTTTTTTTTCTATTTATACACTTTTCATATATACTTAAAGAAGCCCTTTAACATTTTCTATAAGGCCAGTTTAGTGGTAATGAACTCCTTTAATTTTTGTTGGTCTGGGAAACTTTTTATCTCTCCTTAATTTCTTTCTTTTTTTTTTTTTTTAGTTTATCTTAAGAAATAGAGAGCAAGAGAGAGAGCGGGGGTGGGGCAGAGAGAATGGGAGAGAGTGCAGGCTCCATACTGTCAATGCAGAGCCTGATATGGGGCTCAAACTCATGAATAGTGAGATCAGGATCTGAACCAAAATTAAGAGTTGGACGCTCAACTGACTGAGCCACCCAGGAGCCCCTCTTTTCTTCATTTCTGAGTGATAGCTTTCCTGTGTAAAGTATTCATGGTTGTAGGTTTTTCTTTGAACACTTTGAAAATATCACTCCTTTCTGGCCTGTAAAGTTTCTGCTGAAAAATCAATCATCTGATAAACCTATGGGGTTTCCCTTCTACATAACTTTGCTTTTCTCTTGCTGTTTTTAAGATTCTCCCTTTTTATCTTTAAATTTTTATTCTGTGTCTTGTTATAGACCTACTATGTTCTTTTTGTTTGGGGCTCTCTGTACTTTCTGGATCTACACTTTGTTTTCTTCCCTAGGTTAGGGGGTTTTCAGCTATTATTTCTTTAGTAAGTTTTGTGTTCCTTTATCTGTCTCTTTTATCCTTCTGGGACCCCTATAAGACAAATATTAGTGCACTTGGTGTTGTCCTAAAGATCTCTCTACCTTTTTTTCTTCTTGTTTTTGCTGTTCAGCTTGGTCGCTTTCCACTATCCTGTGTTGAAGATCGCTGACTGGTTCTTCTGTATCCTGTAATCTGCTATTGATTCCTCTACTGAATTTTTTCATTTCAGTTATTATATTCTTCTTCTCTGACTGGTTCTCTTTTATATTTTCTGTCTGTTTGTTAAAATTCTCACTGTGTTCATCCATTTTTCTCTCAAATCCAATGAGCGTCTTTATAACAATTTTATGTAAGTTGCTTATCTCCATTATATTTTTCTGAACTTTAGTCTTATTCTTTCATTTGGATCATATTCTTCTGTTTTCTCATTTTGCTGACTCTGTTTGTTATACACATATTAGGTAGGTGAGCTATATCTTCTGGTCTTGAAGGCAGTGGCCCATCATAGAAGGTGTCCTCTGGGGCCCAGTAGTGGGCCCAGTAGTGCAATATTCCTAGTCACCATACCAGATGCTCTAAGGGTATCCTCTGTGTGGAGTGCACGCACCATCCTTTTGTGGCTGGACCATGATTGCTGTGGGCATGCTGGTGGGTTGGGCTGGCTTTCAATGCACTATCAGCAATAATTAGCTGAAACTACTGTGGGTGCAGTGACGGGCAAGCCTGGCCCCTGGTGTGGCTGGCTGAGTGTCCCAGCTGCATGTACTGCCAGTATGCCTGTTGGTGGGGCTAACTTCTTTCCTCCCTGAAGTAAGAGTCATTCTGGGGGGTCGACATTGGGTCCTGGTTGGGGCTGCCTGCAAGATGTAGCACGGAAGAAGCCACTTTGGAGGGGTGTCTGGTGTGGTGGACATGATGAGTGTGGTAGGTCCACAGTGGAATGCCAGAGCAAGGCAAACAGTGCTAGTAAGGTAGACAAAGAGGGTCAGAACTGGCTCCAACAAGCATCTGGCCAGTTAGGCTGAAGGAGGGCAAAATAAATGGCACTCACTGGCACTTCCATTCCCAGAGGAACTCCTACAGATTCCTGACCCTTCATCACATGTCCCAAAAGTATATGTATAACCAAGATGCTTTTCAAATTGCTGCTTCTGTGCTAGGTCTTGCAAAGTGATACAGTGTGCTGACCCTTTAATAGCAGAGACTATTTTCTCTAGCCCTCTGGATCTTTCAGAGATCAGCCTCACTAATCTCAAAGCTGGGTGTTACAGGGGCTCCTCTTCCTGGTGCAGGTCCCCAGGGCTAAGGGTACCCAGTGTGAGGCTTGATGCACTCACTCTTCCACACTTCTGATATTCCTTTGCTTGTAAGTCCTCACATTGGAGATTTCCTGTCCACATCTCTGTCCCTCTTACACTTCTCAATGTGGCCTTTGCTTTATATCTTTAGCTGTGGAATGTCTGTTCTTCCAGTCTCCAGGTCGTTTTCAGTGTGAGTTGCATTACATGCAGTAGTTGCCTCAGTGTGTCCCTAGGAGGAGGTAAGTTCAGGATTCTCTCCTACTCTGCCATCTTTCCCCATTCCTGGCCAATACAGAGTCACATTTTAAAAACATAAATTGAATGTCATCACTCCCCTATTTAAAACTACAAATGGCTTCCCAATGCACTAAAAAAAAAAAAACCCTTTAAATGATCTGCAGGTCCTATAGTAATCTGACCCCTGCCTACCTCTTCCCCACTTAATGTCAGCCTCTTCTGCATTCGTCTCTTTTGAGATATCTTCGTTGATGAACCTATCACCAATACTCATGTCGCCTACTCACATAGGAGCTGTCTCACTGCAGTTTTCTTTTCTGCAGAATTCTTGTCTCTGTTTGAAATTGAATTCATTTGTTTATTGAACTAATTTATTGTTTGGCTTTACAAGAAGAATATAAACCAGATTCTTCATGAAGGTATAGATCTTGTCTGTCTTCCTTTTCTTGAGCTATACCTAAACATGCTGTGAACTCCATTCATGCGTATGTGTTAAATATAAGAACAAAAAGAAGCTCTCCTGGCTGTAAGCCTTTAGAAGTGGTATAGAATGCTAGAACAATAAATTCACAGGGCAAATTATGTGTATAAGATAATATACTAGAAGATAGGTATCTGAAATATAACCTGTGTGTATTTGCTTGCTTTCCTTCTGATTATGCCTACTTTTACTCTAAAAGTAAGTGGCCCTCCTTTTATTAGGTCTCTTTTTAGGACCTAAGTGTTGGTGCACCAAAAATAAACCAGTAGAGGGCAAGCTAGGACAGGCTGCAGTTCTGAAAATAAAACAGATGTTTGTGGTCAGCAGTAGAGAAAGATCTATGTGAGACACCAATCAGCTCTGCATAGGCTTGGCTTAAATTCATAGTAAATAGAATTGCTAAAATACATCTATAATTTTATGTGCCTATATAGTGTTTGCTTAGTTTTCTTTTAACTGATTTAAACTGTTTCAGTAGTTTTTTCTCCCAAGATGTTTTCATAATATGAGTGAATATATAAATTTTCTTCACACATCAATTTTGCAAAGTCACATAAGTGTCTTATACTAATTAAATAGACCTCAGTTGTCTACATTATTGCAGGTGAAGGGTTGAGCCAATATTTAAATCTCATGTGTATATTCTTTAGAATGTGTGAGGTATCCGACTTTGGTCAGGTCATGATCTCACAGTTTGTGGGTTCCAGCCCCGCGTCGGGCTCTGTGCTAACAGCTCAGAGCCTGGAGCCTGCTTCAGATTCTGTGTCTCCCTCTCTGTCTCTCTCCCTCTCTCTCCGCTCTTCCCCTGCTCAAACTCTGTCTCTCTCTCTCAAAAATAAGTAAACATTAAAAATCTTTTAAAAAGTTAAACTCAATATCAAAATGTCATTAAATTCCTTAAGCACACACAGACACTGGCTGGGGAAGTCAATTAACAAACAAAGTACTACATTTTTACTTATAACTTACAATTTACTTCTCAAAAATCCATAGAAAGTCGGTATTTTGCCTGTTTTATAGATGATTAAACTGAGGTTTGAGGAAGTTAAATAACTTGCTTAAACTAATCGTAGTCCTTAGGGAAGCTGAGATGCAAATCCAATCTACCTATTCTTCCCACTACAGTACAGAGTAATACTCAAGTTCGCTAGATTTCAGGTGCACAGAACTGGTTAACTGTAGTAACAGGAAAATTGGAATTAGAGGGAAAGGACATGGTTTATGGCTGAACTAAGCCAGAGATCAAACATAAAATGGCACAAATATTCTCCCTTTTCCATGCTTTTTTACACACATGGCTAATCACTCACAATACTGTTCCCTCACCAAATCCAGATAGAGCCTCAAAATCTTCCATAATGTAGCATGCAAAATAAGTCGTTTTGCATGCTACGACATGCAATATTTTGCCAAATATTTGCCATCTCCCTTCTAAATAGGAGTATATTGAATAAAATTGAACTGCAACTGATTAAAGATAACCTATTTTCTGAAATAAAAATTGGACATACATTAAACACACAATGTAACTCATTGCCGTTTTATCCATGTTGACTGTTTCCCAACACCTTTAAATGTTTTATCTCATTTAACATGCAAGAAAGCCCCAAATTTGTACTCAAATCATTAGGTGCATACAAAGTAATTGCATTTTCCTTTAAAAAAACTTTTTTAACGTTTATTATTATTGAGAGACAGAGAGAGAGCATGAGCATGGGAGGGGAAGAGAGAGGGAGAGACACAGAATCCAAAACAGGCTTCAGGCTCTGAGCTGTCAGCACAGATCCCGGCGTGGGGCTCGAACTCACAAACTGCGAGACCATGACCTGAGCCAAAGTCGGACGCCCAACCAACTGAGCCACCCAGGCGTTACACATTTTCCTTTTAAATGTATATTGCCACTTATTTCCAATCTAAATAGTTAAGTTATCTAGCATTCTCAACATAAATGTATTCTCCAAAAATCTAAGGTCTATAACTTTAAGAGCCAATATTTGTTTGAAAGTCATCATTATTATACTTTATCAACTTATTTAACACAATGTACTGAACATAATTTGTGTTCTTTGATATGAATCAATGTCAGTATTACAAATTTTGTAGTTTATATATGCTATGCACAATGTTATTTAATCTTCTTTGCCATTTATCCATTATCAATCAGGTCTTTTGTTTCTGCCTGTCTCCTCCAGATGAATGTCTTATCATGACTGGCTTATTAAGAACTATTATAGGAAAAGAAAGACATGTATTTGAAGGTCTGTACTGATCTGAATTACCCTCCAAAGAAGCCGAGAAATGGAAAGAAATTTTGAGGTGTTATCAGGCAATGTAGAGTTGGTTCCTTGATCCACTAGCAACCACCAAAATGACCTTGAACAACCCATCATAGCTTCTGGACTTTTCTGTTCTCCTATCAATAGAGTCAGACTAAATGTATGCCAAAGTCCCTTCTAATTCTAACATGATGCGGCCTATAGGAAATAAACTCATGTACATATTTCTTATTTTCCATCCAGACTCTTACCAAGACTCTTAAGTTTGATAAAATCTGGCTCTATTTACCTAAAACTCTAAAATTCCTCCCTTTCCAGGGCGCCTGGGTGGCTCAGTTGGTTAAGCGGCCGACTTCGGCTCAGGTCATGATCTCATGGTCCGTGGGTTCGAGCCCCGCGTTGAGCTCTGTGCTGACAGCTCAGAGCCTGGAGCCTGTTTCAGATTCTGTGTCTCCCTCTCTCTGACCCTCCCCCGTTCATGCTCTGTCTCTCTCTGTCTCAAAAATAAATGTTAAAAAAAAAATTTTAAATAAAAATAATAAAATTCCTCCCTTTCCATCTGTCGAGATGTACCTCAAATAATGTGTTCATCCAGACCTAAAAATCTGTTTTGCTCAAAGATTCCAATAATGTTGTATGCACACAGGAATACTATTTTCTTGACTGCCTCTATGCTGCCCCTACTCAACCAGGTTTGTTAGGAATAGAACAAAAGCAGAGAAAATTACAGGCTGCAAGATACTTCGATTAAATCTACCTGGGTCTTTGTCTATCCCAGTGACCAGCAATTGATCCCATTGATTCCATATACATATGTTTTTAATTCTTAAAAAATAATTTAATAATTTAATTTAAATAATGGCAATGTTTGCTGATTATAGCCCTGTACCAAGCAGAGGGACTGGCACGTTCCATGTATATGAGAATGATCTGTCAAATGAATGGCAGAGAATACATTCCTAGGTGTGTCATTCATAAAAGTCCCATAGGGTTTTCCTTTTATGCATATGCATTAAATGTATTTTTAGTTGACTTTGATGTTAATCAGAAAAAGAGATTTAGGCAGTAACTACACATATAATGAAATTTAAGTAATTTGATAGTAAAAAAGTGATTAATTCCAGGAGAAACATTTTAATGGTCTTTAATTCAACATTGTACATTTCTGAAGACACCCTATATGTCCGCATGGAACCTAGGCTTTTCCTGAGGAATTCTTCCATCTGTGGTTTCTTTACCTGCTTTGGGTGCCTTGAATTTGTCTCCCCATATAGAGTGCAATCTCTTTTCAGGTTATTTTCCCTGGCCTTAATCCACCAGTATTTGGAAACGTTGTTTCCAGGATTTATAATTTGATTTGCATTACTACAGTCCAGGTAGAGCTGTCCTGACTAAACACCATAACCCAGGAAATAAGTATCATACCTCCCTTTCATTTCTGCTCTGCGGTTAAAAGCATTATGAATCTGGACACTTAATCTCCCTGGGCTTCAAGTTCCTTATCTGAAAGTAGTAATAACTATTACCTTACCTATCTCAAATCAGTGTGAGAACAACAAATGAGACATAAGGAAATAGTTTATAAACTATCAATTATCATACCAATATAAAATATTGACCATTTTTATAGCCTTGAATGTTTCAAATTCTGTATAGGACAAAATGAGACAGAAAAGTTGGGAAGAACTGCTTACCACATACCTATTAAAACTGCTGTGCAAGGCATACCATTTAATATTCACAAAAACATTATGGAGTAGTCATTCTCTTTACTTAATTAACTTTATTAACCTTCCAAAAGGTTAAGTATCTCCTGTAAGACCACATAGCTAATTATCAGTGTCACACTGAGAATTGGAAGATTAATGTGTATCTATTTGGCAAAAATAAGAAAAGGGAACTAGAGAAACCATCAGTCAAGATTTGAGGGAACAGAATTCCGAGAAGTAGATAGGGTAGTGCCAAGCACAGAGAGAAGAAAAAAACAGGGTGATTCTTCAGGGCCTGCAGAAAAAGAATGAAGAAGTCAGGGAGACTAGCTGAGGATATGAAGGGGACTGCACCCAGACCTGGGTACATTCTAGTTTTCTGCCAATTAAAACCTCAATTATACCTGTCTTTAAACACCTCAATCTTTAATATTAGGATTTTTGCCTCTGTACTATGAAAAATTGTGCAACCTTCCTCTGAGTTTTGTCAGTCTCGGAAATCACCATAGGTATCAAAGCCAAAATGTGTAAGCTTTTTCCCAATATTTACTGTAAATGTTCTGGATAATTGCACTAATCCATTAATTTTACCATACACAGGCAGCTGCTAGTGTATGGGAACACTTTGTACGTATCAGAAAAGCATAAAATATAGTATAATCCTGTAGGGATAGTATAGTTTTGGAAAGCAAGTCTCTTCCCATGGTAAAACTGGGATTTCAACTTAAAGTGACACAGAAGCATTTTAAAGACTGGTTATATGCGGTAAGTGATTTTCCCAATGTGAAAACTGGATACAAAATGCATTTTACAGAGAGGAAATTTTTGACAGAAAGTTCAGTTTAATCAGAAGTCATAAAATTAGTGAATGAAGGGCTTACCTTTATTTAGAGAGAATTTGGCAAAAAAAAAAAAGTATTTTGAACTCAGTCTTAACAAGTAGTAAAAGAAAAGTTTTATTATTTCCAAAAGAAAAGATGTATTATTTCCAAACAAAACTTTAAGTCTTAACACAAAACACCTTTATTGTTTTTGATCCAGCCAGTAAATTTCACAGTAGGCATATTTAGACCATTAGCATGAGTCAATAATATGTCATCTAAAAACCCTCCAAATGCCAGAGAAGCAACAGAGACTTTAAGGAAACCAGGAATCCGTAGACAAATTTCAAATTCTGTGAGGTACCATTGAACCTGCAAGAGCAGTAGATTGACTAAATAATTATGTACTCCATAGTTGTATGGTCCAGGGCTAGGTTCTTGTCCAACCTTTCTTTTTATAAAGCAAATCAAAATAGAAGATAGATTCCCAATGAATGGGCGGATTTATAGACTGTGCCTGTTCCACTTGTAGTTATTTTTGGCAAATCTCCTTGTTTTCCTATAAGGTATACTATTAAGTTAATCTCCAACTTTACCCAAAACCAAGAAAAGGAAAGGAATTTGGACTAGGGTTATGCATTCAATTAAAATCTTTTCTTAATTCTTCTTATACATATAGCAATGTGTATGTTGGCATCCTGGAGGGTGCTGCCCCATGCCCACATAGTATACCTCCGAGCTGGTGTTCTAGCTGTGCTTTGAGCAAACCATTCCAAACCTTTAAAATGCTGACAATTTCTAGGTTGTGTCATATGTGATATAATGAATGAATCTCATGGTCATGAGCCCACTTTTGCACCTGCTCTTTGGTAAAGTAGGCTCTCTGGTCCAATGCCATGTTATATGGGATCCCATGCTGGTGGATCAAGAACTCTGTAAGTCTTCAGTTAATGGTACAGGAAAGATAAATCCACACCTGAATGTTTCTCTTCCTATGGGAACAAATTACTAGCCTTTCCAAGATGAAAGGCTCCATTGTGGTCAATTTGTCATCAACGGTTAGTTGGTCTCCACAGGAATGCTGCCATATTGGGAGTTGAGGATGGGCTTTGTTTCTGGCAAATTGGACATTCAGCAATGGCAGCAGTTAGATCAGCCTTGATAACTGGAGATACATGGTGGTCCACCTGTGTGTAGCCTCCATGTCTGCACATCTCAGCTACTTCTCTCCTGAGCCCACCATACCAGCAAACATCAATCAGCTTAGTATTTTTCTACTTGGTTGTTTACTGCTTTATCCAAGAAGGATGTTCTCTGATGGGTGTATCAAATACAAAGATCTCCATACTTTATGCTCATTCCCATATGTTAATCTACATATCTTTACCCCAGATCTCCTTGG
Source organism: Neofelis nebulosa (assembly GCF_028018385.1). NCBI lineage: Eukaryota > Metazoa > Chordata > Mammalia > Carnivora > Felidae > Neofelis > Neofelis nebulosa. The sequence goes on along the minus strand of NC_080795.1, from coordinate 24,106,967 downwards.
CCCTCCTTCCCTTTTTTACCCCTTTCAGATCCCTAATTAGAGATCTATGTGTCTTCTAATCTCCAACCATTTCTTTTTACTCACAAAGCAGTTCACCAGGAGGATTTTTCCTTACCACTCTCTTTCAAGACTACCCCTTAAGGTCTTAGTGCAGCTGCCATCTATTTTCAGCTTAAACCCACATACCAAGCCGGCCCATCTGTAAAGTTAAGCTCAAGCATCTCACTCCTGTGACAGCTCATCATACAGGACTTCCCATACAGTCATAGGCACAAGCTGAAGGGGTTCTGGTATAACCATGATGGATGACATCTGGGCTAACTGCTCACACAGTTTGCTTATCACCCAGCAGAGTTTGTGTTTCCTTCTTCATGGTAGAAGGAGAAAAATGCACTAATTTGTCTTTCATTTCAGAGGGGATATCCTGGCATGACCCCTCACCAAAGATCTCTAAATGGTTTTCAGATATGGATGGTCCTTAAAATTTTGCAATGTTTATCTGCTACTTTCGGTATCCAAGTGTCTCATCAAGGTTTCCAATGTGACTGCCTGCTCATCTCACTAATAAACATAAAGTCATCAATGTAATGAATAGATATGATCTGGAGGATGCCAAGATGCTCCACATATGTTTGGAACATATCATGACAGAGGGCATAAGATACCCCTAAGGCAAAAGTATAAATGTGTATTGTTGTTCATTCTATATAACTACAAACTTTTCTGATGGTACTTTAGCAAATAGCATGTGTTTCCCCAAATCAAGGCTCCATACTTCTATCTGATGTCATATTAATCTATTCTCACAAGGACATCAGATATATCTGATATGAAGACCATGATCAGGAATCTAATTCAGTTAATCTTGCTGTAGTCTGCATTTAACCTGTAGGATCCATTTATTTTCTTCAGGGGCCAAAGAAGTAAATAAATGTGATGGGAATCTACCCTGAATCCTTTAGATGAGGAGACAACAGACATTTTCCGTGAAGATTGTACCTATTTTAGGCTGCAGACCACATTTTTAGTCTCTGTGGCATATTTTAACAATCTTTTAAAAATGTGGAAACCCTATTGGCTTGCAGGCTATACAAAAACTGGTCGTGCATCAGATTTTGCCTGGGATCTGTAGTTTTCCAATCCCTTCTTCAGATCCTTGTGATATTATTAATCTATCTCTACCATCTCTTCACCCAATATAGTTACTGATTTGCCACCTTGGCTCTGGTGTGGGAAGTAGTTTTAGAGGGTTTCTCCTTGTCTTCCCCACTATGATAGATCATACCCCTAAGAGTAAGACCCAATATGGGGGTTAAGCCAATTGCCAAGCATATCAGTCCCAATTATACATTTGAGGACTAGAGAAATGGTCACTGGGTGGGCCTTTAGACCCAGTGGACCTTAGAGTTCCATTTATTATCTGATCCCTATAATTTATTAGTCTTGTATGTTATTTGATTTTTTAAGCTATGGTTGTGAGTTTGATTAAAAAATTTAAAATTAAGGAAAAATTCAGTTGGGTTTTTCAGTCAATATTTGGAAAACTAGATGTTAATGAGCAAAACTACTTTGTTACTTGAATTACATGGAATTGCTGGGTAGGATGTATACAACATATTTTGTAAAATCTAGAGGTGCCAGAAATGAAGATATAGCTCAATGTCAGAGTTATTAAAAAAAACTTAAATAACTGGAGCCCAAACAGGTATACGGCCTAGATGTAAATATTAAAGTGCTGCTGGATGGGATTTTAATGACCCTCTGGAGATTGGAGATGGGGCCTACAGGCTGTATACTTTGGAGTAAAACACCCTTGGTTAAAAGCCTGAGAGAAGTGTTCTCTTCATGAAACAAAAATAGAACCACTGTGCCCTCCAAATTCTGCCTTGCTAAGCCATACAGCTTGTCATCTGCCAGTGCTCTAGATGGAAAAAAGAGTTACTTGCAAGAAGCTAGAAACCCAAGATGGCTCCATGCTTGGATGATACATTCAGATTTACACCAACAGAGGGGGTAAGAACCCCTAAATTTGAATTTTTAAGAAACTTGGTTCAGAGACAGTTAAGAACCCAGGCAAATACAAAGCCAGTCTGTTGAGATTCTTCCATAGCCTAAGGCATGCAGGATTCCCAGAGAAGGGAATTTCCACACATGTTAAGCTCGCAATGAAAACAGAAACCATAAGAACAAACCAACCCAGGAGAAAGAATTATCAAACATAACAAACAAGAGGATCATCATCATCTCCAAATCTGGAAATAATAGAATATTTTAAAATTTGTGAAATAAGGATTTTTACAATGTTTTACAAAATGGAAAAAGAAGACATGAAACAAAAAACCAGACAATATAAAAACTGTGATGGGATTAAAGAGTTAAATTTCCATGTATAATTGTGGAAAGTTAACAGACAATATCTATAATATATATGCACATGTATTATGTGTATTGGAAAGTCTAAAACCAAACAGGTGAAAATGGTTGCCTGTGAAACGCAAACCAGGGAAAATGTAGGTAAGAGGCAAGAAATGATGTGATGTTTTGTTTTGTTTTGTTTTACAAGCTCTTTTACACTACATATTTTTTTTATTTTAATGTTTGCTTATTTTTGGGAGAGAGACAGTGTGAGCAGGGGAGCAGTAGAGAGAGAGAGAGGGAACCACAGAATCCAAGGCAGGCTCCAGACTCTGAGCTGTCAGCACAGAGCCCGACATGGGGCCCGAATACATGAACCGCGATATCATGACCTGAGCCAAAGTTGGACACTTAACCAACTGAACCACCCAGGCACCCCTAACTTTTATCTTAATAAAAAAATAATTAGAAATTTTGTGAAGTAGAAGAAAGAAAATGTAAGGATCAGGGTCAGAAATTTAGAGGTATTTGTGGATTCAAAGTAATCCTGTGAGTAATGGAATACATGGAATGTATGTCTTAAAAAATAATAAAACTTCTAGTGAAAAGCAAATGTCTCTTGCCCCATCACTTGTGCAAATTTGTAGCAGACCCCAAGAATCCAGAACTGTATTTTGTGCCATTTTCTCCCTATGGGCATTGTTCAGAAACAAAAAGAGTACAGACATCATTCCTGAAGTCTCTCTTGGAAAATGTTATATTTAAAAAGGTCTGAAGCTGTCATTACGTTGGACATGTTACACTTAGGTCTTATAGAGTTTTTATTTTGAAATACATCTGGGAAAGAGCTTCCAACCTTTTCAGTTCTTCGAGTCTCTCAGTCTTATTATAAGCCTATATCTATCGGGGCTCACAGCAAAAAGCCATGAAATAGAAAAATGTCAATAATAAAAAAAAAAAGGAAGACATCAATCCATGAAACATTGTAGAAGAAAGATCAAAATGACTTTGTAAGTGAAAACAGGAAAAAAGATGAAATTCATGAAGATAGAGTTTGACTTGAGAAAAGTGAAGAAAGGAAGTTCTCTTATCAGATGTTCTTAAATGGGGGACAGAGACGTACAGAGTAATATAAGTAGAGACAAGAATTGGCAAATCTTAAATTTGGAACAGCTGTGAGGGACAACATACCATGGATATTTTTAGCACAGAGATTAAATTAATTAGCTTTTTTTTTTTAACCAGAATGCTTAACTAACCCATTTGTATCACCCCATCTCTGTAAAACTGTAATGTAAATTTCAAATTTTATATTTTTAATGACTGTGAACTGATTGCACCACTGGAGCTCCAAAAATTTATATTTTCTAAAGAAAGCTTCTCATCATAGGAATTCCTCTCTAGTTAATATAAACATTATTCTAAAGTTCACATGGAACATTCAACAAGATCACATTCTGGGCCATAAAACACACCTTAACAAATTTTAAAGAATAAAAATCATGAAAAGTATGTTCTCAGAACACTCAGTTATTCTGTCAATAACAGAAAGATAGCTTAAAAATTCAAAATTATTTGCAGATTAAGCAACACATTTCTAAGTAACAAAGGTCCAGAAGGTATTTTGAGCTATATGAAAATTACAACTTAGCCAAATTTGTAGGATGCGGTGAAAACAGTGCTTACAGGGAAGTTCAAAGTATTCAGTGAATGATATAGATCAATCATCTAAACTTTCATCTTAAGATATTAAAAACAAAAAACAAATTCAATGTAAGCAAAATAAAGGAAATAAGAGAAATTATCAATGAAATTGAAAACAGAAAAGAGAAAATTACTGAAATCAAAAGGCTAGTTTTTTTGAAAACATAAAATTAAGTTTCTATGCAGGCTAACTAATAAAAAATACATAAACTAATATCAGAAAATGAGGACATTACAGATCTCATGTATATTAAAAAGATACAGAGTACTATGAACAACTGATGACAAATTTGATAATTTAGATAGAATGGACCAATTCCTTGAAACACATGATCTACCAAGACTCACACAAAATAGACCATGTGAATAGGCCTATATCCATTTTAGAAATTGAATCAGTAATTAATAATCTTCCAAAATAGAAAGGACTGGACCCAGATTGGCTCACTGGTAAATTCTCCCAAACATTTAAGGAAGAAATCACACCATTTCTTTAAAATACCTTTCAGATAATAGAAGCAGAGGAAATACTCATTTTATAAGGCTCTAATACCAAAATCTCACAAAGACATCACAAGAAGAAAAAAAAACTGCAGACCAATAGCTCTGATGAACATAGATGCAAAAGTCCTCGACAAAATATTAGTAAATCAAATTCAATCTATAAAAAAGTGTATACTTCTTTGTCCACAAATGACATGATCATCTATGTAGAAAATCCAAAAGAATTTTTAAAAACTTCTTACAAATAGTAATTATAGCAAGGTTGCAAGAATACGAGGTTAACACACAAAAGTCAATCACTTTCCTGTATATAAACACCGAGCAAGTGAAATTTGACATTAAAAATGCCATCTACTTCCCCTCCCCCATGGGTCTCTGTTAAGTTTCTCAGGAGAGAGAGCCAAAGCATAAGAGACTCTTAAAAACTGAGAACAAACTGAGGGTTGATGGGAGGTGGGAGGGAGGGGAGGGGAGGCAATGGGCATTGAAGAGGGCATCTTTTGGGATGAGCACTCGGTGTTGTATGGAAACTAATTTGACAGTTTCATGTATTAAATATTTTAAAAATGCCATCTCATTTACATTACCAAAAAAGATACTTAGATATAAATCTATAACTATGTACAAGATCTCTATGAGAAACACTGTAAAACTGATGAAATGAAGGAACTAAATAATGGAGATATATTCCATTTTTATGGATAGAAAGACTCGATGTTGTCAAGATGTCAGTTCTTCCCAAATCGTCTTTGGATTCAATGCAATCCAAATCAAAATTCCAGTAAGGTATTTTGTAGATATTGACAAAATTATTCTAAAGTTTATATGGAGAAGCAAAAGACCCAGAATAGCCAACACAATATTGGAGGAAAAGAACAAAGTTGGAGGACTAATACAACCTGACTTCAAGACGTCAAACAAACCTACAGTAATCAAGATGAAAGACTAGATATATTGATTAAACAAAGTATAAAGCCTAGAAATAGAACTATATGAATAATATTCCAGTGATCTTTGATAAAGGAGTAAAAGCAATACAATGAAGTAAAGATAGATTTTCAAAAATGGCGCTGGCAACAACTGAACATCCAGTTGGGGGGGAAAAATAAATGTAGACATAAGTGTTACATCTCTCAAAAATGAACTCAAAATGGATCACAAAACTAAACATAAAATTATCAAACTCCTAAAAGATAATTAAAAAATCTGGATGACCTTGGGTTTGGCAATGACTTTTTAGATAAAGTACCAAAGGCACAAGTCATAAAAGAATTGATAAGCTGAACTTCATTGAAATTAAAATTTTCTGCTCTGCAAAACACAAGGTCAAAAGAACTATAAGACAAGCCATAGAGTGGGAGAAAATACTTGTAAGACACATCTGATAAAAGACTACTACACGACATATATAAAGAACCCTTAAAACTCAATAAGAAAACAACTTGATTTTTAAAATGGACAACTCTAACAGACACCTCACCAAAAAAGATATACAGATGGCAAATAAGCATATGAAAAGATGCTCCACATCATATTTCATCAAGAAAATACAAAGTAAAACAGCAGTGAGATACCACTGTGCACCTATTAGAATGGGCAAAGTCTGGAACCCTGAAAACACCAAATGCTAGTGAGGACACGGAGCAGCAGGAGCTTTCATTCACTCATGATGGGAATGCAAAATGATACTTTGGACGACAGTCTGGTGATTTCTTACAAACTAAACATACTCTTACTATACAAAGATATGTCCGCCAAAACAAAAAAACAAAAAGAAAAAAATAAACCAACCTACACACAGATGTTTATAGTAGCCTTACTCATAATTGCTCAAACTTGGAAACAACCAAGATGTCCTTCACTTAATGAATGGATAAACAAACTGTAGTATATTCAGATAATGGAATATTATTCAATGGTTACACACACACACACACACACAACTATTAAGCCATGGAAAGACTTGGAGGAAAGTTAAGTGCATGTTACTAAGAGAAAGAAGCCAATCTGAAAAGTTGTATATTGTTTCAACTACACGACATTCTGGAAAAGACAAAACTATGAAAGGATCAGTAGTTGCTGGAGATATTAAGGAGAGAAAGGATGAAGAGGTGAAGCACATATTTTTAGATCCAATGTGATCTAATAAAGCTATTCTGTATGATACTATAATGGTAGATACATGTCATTATAAATTTACAAAAAAATTTTCTTTTATTATAAAATATACACTAAGAACAAACTCTAATGGAAACTAGACTTTGGGTGATAATGATGTGTCCATGTAGTTTCATCAGTGATAACACATGTACCACTGGTGGGTGATATTGATAATGGAAGAGGCCATGCCTATGTTGGAATGGGAAGTATATAGGATCTCTCTGTAACTTCTACTCAGTTTCACATGTGAAACTAAAACACCTCTAAAACAATAAACTCTACTAAAAAAAACTGTCAGTGTCTTGTCCCCCCAAACAGAATACTTCAGTGTGTAAAAACAGATTTATATCCCCGATTCATTTCTTTTCATTGGACACCAAAAGGCTATGCATTTGTTGTTCATGATTCGATAGTATTTCTGATTTTCACTATATCCTTCAAAAGTAAATTGAGAGAGAAATACTACTGACCACTAACCAAAATAGACATTGAAATACAAGTTGTCTTTTATTTTTCTGAAGAATGATTGACCTGCAACATTATATTGTTTCAGCTATACAAAATAATGATTCAATTATTTGTATATATCATGAAATCACCACAATAAGTCTAGTTAATATCTATCATCAAGCATAGTTGAGGTATTTTTTCCCTTGTGATGAGAACTCCGTCAGCAACTTTCAAATATGCAACATAGTATTTTTAGCTTTAGTCACCATGCTGTATATTACATTCACATGACATTTTAAAACTGGAAGTTTGTACCTTTTGATTCTTTCAACCTTTTCATTTTTCTACCTCCTCCACCTCTGTAAACCACCAATCTGTTCTCTATAGCCTTGAGTTTGTTTTTTCATTTTGTCTTGGTTTATTTTGAGAGTACATATACAAGTGACATCATACAGTATTTGTCTTTCTCTGTCAGACTTAGTTTAGCATAATGCCCTTGAGGTCCATCCATGTTGCTACAAATGGCAAGATTTCATTCTTTTTTTATGGCTGAATAATATTCCATTATCTATATCTAGGTGGATTATCTATAGTCATATATATGTATATGACTATATATTCATCTATCAATGGACATAGGTTGTTTCCATATCTTGGCTATTGTAAATAATGCTGTAATGACCATAGGGGTGCATATATCTTTTCAAGTTAATGTTTTTATTTTCTTTGGATAAATACCCAGAAGTAGACTTGCTAAATCATATGATAGTTTTATTTTTAACTATTTGAGGACCTCTATACTGGCTTCCATGGCGATTGCCCCAATTTACATTCCTACCAGGAGTGCATAAGATTTCCTTGATTTTTCATATCCTCACCAACATTTCTATTTCTTGTCTTTTTGATAATAGCCTTTCTAACAGGTGTGGTGTGTTATCTCATTGTGGTTTTGATTTACATTTCCCTGATGATTAGTGTTTATTTTTGCTTTTTTTGCCTTTGCTTTTGGTGTCAAATTCAAGAAATTACACCAAGACCAGTGTCAAAGAGCTTAGTGCCTATGGTTTCTTTGAGGGATTGTATGGTTTCAGGTTTAATGTTCAAGTATTTAATCTATTTTGAGGTAATTTTTATCTATGGAATAAGGTACTGCTCCAGTTTATTCTTTTGCATTTGGCTGTCCAGTTTTCCCAGTACCATTTTGTTCAAAAAACTGTCATTTCCTCACTATATATTCTTGTCTCCTTTGTCATAGATTAATTAACCCTATACACATGGGTATATTTCTGGGCTCTATTCTGTTCTATTGATCTATTTGTTTTAATGCCATTACCATGCTGTTTTGATTACTAAAACTTTGTAATATGGTTTGAAGTCAAGGAATGTGGTACCTCCAGCTTTGTTATTCCTTGTAAAAATTGTTTGTATTTGGGGTCTTTCAGGGTAACATAAAATTTTAGAATTGTTTCTTCTATTTCTGTGGAAAAAATGCCACTGGTATTTTGATAGGGATTACACTGAATTTGTAGATTTCTTTGGGTAATATGGACATTTTAACAATATTAATTCTTCCAATCAATGAATATAGAATATCTTTCAATTTACTTGTGTCTTCTATTTCTGTCATCCGTGTCTTATTTTCAGTACACAGGTCTTACACATCCTTGGTTAAATTTATTACTATTTTGATGTCATTACAAATGAGCTTGTTTTCTTAATTTCTTTTTCTGCTAGTTCATTATTAGAATATAAAATGCAACACATTTCTGTATCCTGAAACTTTACTGAATTTATTGATTAGTTCTAACAGTTTTTGGTGGAGTCTTTAGGGTTTTCTACATACAATATCATGTTACATGCAAATAGTGACCGTTTTAATTCTTCCTTTCCAATTTGGATGCCTTGTATTTCTCTTTCGTGCCTAATTGCTCTAGCTAGGATTCCCAATAAAAGCTCTAAGCTTTTCACCATTGAGTATGATGTTTGCTGTGGCCTTGTCACATATGATCCTTAGTATTTTAAAGTGTATTCCCTCTATGCCCACTTTGTTGAGATTTTATATTATAAATTTATATTAAATTTTGCAAGTGCTTTTTCTGAATCTATTGAAATGATCATATAATTTTTGTCCTTCATTTTGTTAATGTGATTTATCACCTTAATTGGTTTCTGGATGTTGAACCAACATTGCATATCTGGAAAAATTCCACAAAATCAAAGCATCTGATCATTTTAATATATTTTTAACTTAGTTTGCTAATATTTTGTTGATGATTTCTGCATCTATGTTCACCAGGGATAGCCTATAATTTTATTTTTGGACTCCTTATCTGGTTTTGGTATCACTGTGATGCTGGCCTTGTGCAATGAGTTTGTAAGTGTTTGATCTTCTATTTTTGGATGATTTTGAGAAGGATTGGTATTCTTTGAATGTTTTCACTAGTGAAACCATTTGTTCATAAACTTTTGTTGAAAGGTTTTTGATTACTTATTCAACCTTCTTACCAGTAATTTATCTATCCAGATTTTCTATTTCTTCATGATTCAGTCTTAGAAGGTTATAGATTCTAGAAATATATCATTTTTTCCTAAATTGTCCAATTTATTGATATATAATTGTTCCTAGTATTATCTTTTGTATTTCTGTGGTATCACTCACTTATAATGCCTTATCTTTTATTATTTTGAGTCCTCTTTCTTTTTTTTTTTTTTCCTGGTGAGTCAAACTAAAAGTTTATCAATTTGATCTTTTCAAAGAATCAGCTCTTGAGTTCATTGATTTTTTTTTTTTTTGTATTGTCTTTTTTGCCTTTCATTTATTTCTGCTTTGATTTTTGTTATTTCCTTCCTGGTACTAAATTTGGGCTTTAACCTTGTTTTTCTTTTTGATTGTTTGCGGAATAAAATTAGGTTGTTTAATTGAGATTTGTCTCATTTCCTGAGGTTGACATTTATTGCTATGATCTTCTATCTTATAACTGTTTTTTCTGCATTGCACATGTTTTGGTATGTTGTATTTTCATTTGTCTTCAGGTATTTATTTCTCCTTTGATATCTTCACTGATATATTGTTCAATAGCATATTGTTTAATCTTCACATATTTGTGAATTTTTCACTTCTTGAGGGATTGAGCAAGGAACTGAGTGATTGATTTCTACTTTAATATTGTCAAAAAAGATGCTTGGTATGATTTCAGCCTTGTAAAATTTGTTAAGAATTGCTTTGTGACCTGACATTTGATCTGTCTATGCTGGAGAATGTTCCATAAGCATTTGAAAAGAATGTATCTTATGTTACTTTTGGAGAGAATGTTCTGTGTATATCTGGTAAGCCCATCTGATCTAATGTATTATTTAAGGCCAATGTTTTCTTACTGATTTTCTGTCTGGATGATCCATTCATTGATGCAAATGACCTACTAAAATTCTCTGTTCTTATTATATTGCTATTTCTCCCTTTAGATCCATTAATATTTACTTTATATATTTAGGTTCTCCTATATTGTGTGCATAAATATTTACAAATGTTATATCCTTTTGTTATATTGACCCCTTTTTCATTATGAAAGCCCTTCTTTTGCTTTTACTACAGTCTGTTTTAAAGTCTATTTTTTCTGATCTAAGTATTATTACCCCAGCTTTCTTTTGGTTTCTTTAGTATGAAATATCTTTTTCCATCACTTCACTTTCAGTCTCTGTGTGTACTTACATCAGAAGCCTCATAGGCAGTCTACGGACAGCTCTTTTTGTTTGTTTGGGGTTTTGTTTGTCTTGTTGTTTTCTTTATTTAACTTCTCTGTCATTTGTTTGGAGAATTTAGTCCATTTACGTTTAAGGCAATTATTGCTACGTATGTTCTTACTGCCATTGTTTTCTGTTGTTTTGTAGTTCCTCTGTTCCTTGCTTTTCTTTCTCTCTTGCCCTGTGGCTTGGGAATTTTTTTTAGCCGTATGCTTAGATTGTTTTTCTCTTTTGTGTATTTACTATAGGTTTTTGCTTTGCAGTTGCCGTAATGTTTACATATAGCAATTTATATTTATAACTGTCCATTTTAAGTTGATGACAACTTAGGTTTGAATGCCCTCTAAAGCTCTTTTTTTCTCTTCCTTGTTTTATTTTTTGGTGTCACATTTAATATCTTTTTATCTTGTGTATCCCTTAACTAATTTTTGTAGTGATATTTATACTAATTTTGTATTTTAACTTCATACTAGCTTCATGTCTTGAATCCACTTACAAATTTTTAATCCACTACCCTTACTATATATTTACCTTTCCAGTGAGATTTACTCTTTCAAGTTTTCTTGTTACTAATTAGCATCTTTTCTTCTCAACTTAAAAAGTCTCTAACAATTCTTGTAAAGCCAGTTTAGTGGTGATGAGCTCCTTTAACTCTTGTCTAAAAAAAAAAAAAGCCTATTTCAATTCTGAATAACTTTGCCAAGAAGAGCATTCTTGTGGAAGTTTCTTTCTTTCAGTACTTTGTGTATATCATAACCATCCCCTTCCTGCTTGCAAAGTTTCTGCTGAAAAATCTGCTGATACCCCTATGGGATTTCCTTGTATGTAAAAAGTTGTTTTTCTCTTGATGCTTTTAAGATTATCTACTTGCCTTTAATTTCTGACATTTTAATTATATGTCTGTCTCTTTGAGATCATGCTGTTTGAAACTTTGACTTTCTGGATCTGGATGTTTGTTTCCTTTCCCAAGTTTGGGAAGATTTCAGTATTATTTCCTTAAATAAATTTTCTGGCCCACTTGTTTCTCCTTCTGAGATTCCTCTATTGTGAATATTAGTATGTTTGAAGTTATCCCATTAACTCCTTAGGCTGTTTTCTTTTATTTATTTTTTTTCTGCTCTGATTGTGTAAGTTCCTCTGGCCTGTTTGAGTTCACTGATCCTTTGCTCTGCTTCATCTTCATCTAGACTACTGTTGAACCCCTGTAGCATTTTTTTTTAGTTCAGTTATTGTATTTTTCAGTCCTGCGAGCTCTGTTTGGTATTGTCTTAAATTCTCTTTGTTGAAGTTAACATTGTGTTTATCCATTTTTCTCCTGAGCTCAGTGAACATGTTTTGACCATAACTCCGTACTCTTTATCAGGTAAATTACTGATCTCTATTTGATTAACCTATTTTTCCTCAGGTTTCATCTTACTGTTTCGTTTTAGAAATGTTTCTGTTTCTTATACTTTCTGTTGTTTTCTATGCATTAAAAGAAGGATCCACCACTCCCAATCTTGAAGGATTGGCCTAGTGTAGCAGATGAAACATTGTTCAACCCTGCCCTAGCTCTTGGTTTTCTCTCAAATCTTTGTGATTGTCCATGCAGCCTATATTATTTTAAAGCCCCCAGTAATTGAGGGTGTGCCAAGACTAGTGTCCCAAATAGGAGGATCTCAGTCAACATCTATAGTTAGGTAGATTGGAAGCCAGACACTCATGCAGCAGCTTTCAAAGAATGCAAATATATGCTGCAAGCATACGCCCCACTGGCCACCAGAGCCAGGTGATCTGGAGGTGTCTCAAGTGGCAGTTGCAAAAATTGGGGTTGCAGACTAGTTTATAAGCTCTTTTCTTGGAGATACTGGTGAACTGTAATGAGGAAAAGAGAGGGCACAAGTATGACATCTTATGCCTTATGTTCCCTCAGACTACCTCTGTAGCTCCCGTGTGCTGTGCCAAACCTGAAACCTACACCTTGGGCCAAAACTACAGGATTAGCAAGGAAGCTTCCTTCACAGAAAGGCTGGAAGGCTGTTTCAGTCTATTTTGTGTACAGTGTCCTGAGACTGGCAGCCCACCAACAACTGTCTCTCTAATTTTTATAGTCCTGTGGGACCCAGATATGCAAGTCCCTTGACCACAAGAGCCAAGTAATGAAGGGTTATACTCTGGGCAGTGACCATAAAAACCAGGGCAGCAAATGTAAAGACTAGGGCACAAGATATGTATAAGCGCTCTTCTTCAAGAGATGCTGGCAGTCTAGACAGCAGCAGAGGGAGAGTGTGAAGATAGCAGCTGCCCACTAAAGCTCAAGAAAAGTTTAAAGCCAGCCCTTAGATGTGTGTTAAATGAGAAGCCTGCCACTCAAGCTGCAGTTAAGTTGATAAGCTAATAGACCTCTTTGATACAAAGATTGAGCTTCCAGGTCTGTTGCCTATTGCTGAGCCCTGGAAGTGGTAGCTGTTAAGAACTCTTTCTCCATTGATGATTACAATCCTGTGGCAACCCATGAGCATAAGTCCCATTAACCTCCAGAGCCAAATGATGTAGAGGTGCCCCCTGGAAGCAGCTGCAAATATCAGGTCAACAGAAAAGGGTATAAACTCCTTTCCTTAAAATACCAGTGAGCTGAGCTGAGGTAGAGGGAAAGCATAATCATTGTGTTCACCAACCTCCCTTTCCTAAAAACATCTCTGCAGGCCCATATAAATGTACCAAACCAGATGCCTGTCCCTCAGGCCAAACAAAGCTCCTGGTCAAGCAAAAAGCTTGGGGTTGTGTTTTATCCTCTCTATCAGAAAGATTGGGGTTGTGTTTTATCCTGCTATCTGTGAAGTTCCTGGAGGTAATAATCTGCCAAAACCCATCTCTTTAATTGTTACAGTCCCATGGGACCCAGGAACATAAGCCCCCTGGCCTTCAGAGTCAGGTAAGCAAGAGGTGTCCCCTGGGTTTCAGCTGCAAAAACTGGGTCACCAGAGGTAAAAAGCAGGGCACCAGACATGTGTGTAAGCTCCCCTTTAGGAGATACTGGCACCCTGAGTGTTGCAGAGGGAGCACATAAAGATGGTCCCCCCTGGCTAGAGAAAGGTAATGGGGAGGGCAAATGTGGCACCCACCAAAAAAAGAGAAAAGAACAATTTAAACAAAGGTGCTTCTGCTGGCTTTAACAAAGAAGAGAGAGAAGAGAATATGGCACCCACCAGCCTGTGCCCCCAAAGAGTAACCTAGGAGGACCCTGACCCTTAAGCCTATGCTTTAGAATTAGCAAATTAGTCTTTTTCACATCAAGTCTGGGTGCTTTTCAAAGGGATGCTTCTGCACTGAGCCATGAAGTGTCTGCATGCACACCCTTTAGGAGCCCAGTGTCTTTTTAAAAAAATTTTTTTTCAACGTTTTTTATTTATTTTTTGGGACAGAGAGAGACAGAGCATGAACGGGGGAGGGGCAGGGAGAGAGGGAGACACAGAATCGGAAACAGGCTCCAGGCTCCGAGCCATCAGCCCAGAGCCTGACGCGGGGCTCGAACTCACGGACCGCGAGATCGTGACCTGGCTGAAGTCGGACGCTTAACCGACTGCGCCACCCAGGCGCCCCAGGAGCCCAGTGTCTTTACACCACAGCACCGCAGGTCTTATTGGCATGAGCCCTGTTAGTCTTCAAAACCAGTTGTTTGGAGGGCTTATCTCTCAGGTGCCATTCATAAAAGTTGGGGTGCCTGATGAACTATTTGCTTCTCGGGCAAAGGCTCCAGGTTTTGGTTTTCTCCCTGAGTAAGTCACTGTACTAAGAGGTAGGGTTTACTGTGACTTTGTGTCTCAGCCTTTCCTATCTGCTTTACTGTGGTTTCCCTCTCATTTACCTGATGTGAAGGGTCACTCTGCAAGTTTTTAGGTTCTTTTCAGAGGAAATTGTACCATAGCATAGCAGGTGATTTGGTGTGTCCACGGAAAGAGGTGAATTCAGGATCTTCCTGTGTTATCATCTTGAACTGGGACCAGAATTTGCTCGTCTTGTTAATCCTTTCCCTGATATAATGGGTTTCTCATGACTGCTTATCCCATTGTATCCTTTCCAGGGTCTAACATGGATCACAAAACAATAATTAACTTTGAAAATCTCAACCATAAGAGAAGTTTTTAGTGATGAAGAGGACAGAAGTCATGAGACCATTCTTCCTCATATATGCAAGAAGGGATCCTTATTTTGCATGCCAGCGGTATCATGTACCTGGATCTGCTGGTGCACAGTTAGCTTTTTAGACTGCATACCATTGATATTCTACAATCTTTAACTGTGTCATTTGATAAAGAGATTCTACATATTGCTTTCCTGCTTTCTCTCCAAGCATAGAAGTTGGCATTAATTTTGTGGCATTTTAAAATGTTTTTAGTTTATTTTGAGAGAAAGAGCCTGAGTGCGGTAGGGACAGGGAGAGAGAGGAAATTCCAAGCAGGCTCTGCACTATCTGCGTAGAGCCCGATGCAGGGCTGGAACTCACAAACTGAGAGATCATGACCTGAGCCAAAACGTAGAGTCAGCTGCTTAACCCACTGAGCCACCCAGGTGCTCCAATTTTGTGGAATTTTAAAATTATCTCAGAAATGGTATCGTTTGTATCTGATTTTTTGCCATGATAAATGTAACTGTAGCTACCCAAAGTTTTGGGCTCATCACTATCCTTAGCAACAAAAAAATTTATATATTTCATACTGCAAGTCATTTGCTTGTTTTGGACCAGAGAACCCATTCTACTTTGGTTCATAATTATACAAATTTTCCAAGGCTTTATCCCTCTATTTCAGAAAAGGTTTATAACACCACTCAAGAACAAGAAACAAATGGACTACTGCTTCAATAATATCCAATTTCTAGCTATGTATTATGCATCCTATTTACATTTTTAGTTTTTTCTTGTGCAAAATAATAACACTTGCAGATTTGTTTGCTCCAGTCCATAAATATCCATACTCATAATTAATATTGAAGTCTGTTTTCCACTTACACTTAGAAATTATTAATTATAGAATTTACTTTATCCTGTTTTTATCATTACTTTTACACATTAATAAACAGCTTTTGAGCCACCAATTCACTTTTGTGGATAAAGGATATTATAAAAACAATGCTAATAATATATATGCAAATATAATGAATAAAAGTGATTCCATTACATGAAAAGAGTAGGCAAAATAATGCATTCTTTACAACAGATGAGCATTTTCAAAATATTACAGTATTTAGGGGGAAATCTCAATTCTTATATCTCAAATATGGGCAGTATACATGACTAAAATTACATAATCTCCCTTTGTTCTAAAACTACCAAATTTCCTGCAAAGTATGATAAAAAAAAAAATCACAACCAGGAACTCCAGCAGTATCCAGTACCACACTTTGAGCAACACAGTATTAAGAGAACAGAAGAATGGAATGTTTTTTTTTTTTAATTAAAGTGTCTATAGAAAAGAATCTCTAATGTTGAATGTATAAAAGTGTTCAGTAGTAACACTAATATCACCAAATGCTACCTAATGTTACCAGAGGATTTTTGTAATTTAAAAATACATATTCACCTAAGAAACACAAAGTCAGACTTCATTCTCTGCCAGACAGTAGGATTGGAGGTGAATGAGTAGCACCATGGCCTAATAAGACAGCAAGCACAGAAATGAATGGTTTGATTACATATACTTCAGTGGAAATTATGGTTTGGAACTTGGATCTTATTTTGAAACCAAACTAAATAGATCATTTAGTGCTAATGTTTATAGGACTCCAACTCTTCAGAACTTTTAAAGGACACTTGGAGATCAGCTAGTAAAAACTTGCTGCTACTGTTATATATCTGTGTATCTCTGCTTTTCTTGAATAGCTCACAATAATGAAAATACCTCTTGAATCAGCCTAGGGCAGTTTTGGACAAGTCTAATATTCAGGAAACAAAATTATATATCCGTGTCACTGAGTATAAATGTAAAGTATTTTTTTATACAAAGAAAAACATCAGTCTCCACTTCTAATGTCTTCTTGACCACACATCAGTCCTCCAAGTACAATACAGGATACATCTGTTCTAGCATCTGTATATCAGCATTTGAGATGTTTAAAAGCCATTATTATGTCTGCCTTGAGTCTTTCCATCTCCAAGCTGTTAATAGTTTCCAAGTCTTCTTCATCTAGTCCCTGCCCTCCAAATATACTCTAGTCTGTCAGTATCCCATTTAAGCTATGATATCACAAGTGAACACCAGGTCTAGGTATGGCCTTAACTGTACTTTGTAAAGTGGTAACATCATTTGTCTTTTTCTGGACAAAAATCATTTCCATTAATGTGTTTAGGATAGCATTGCTCTGAAGCAGCAGCATCATATTTGTGACTCTAAATCAGTTTTCAGCTAACTATAACCTTTTTCACATATGTGGCTACTAAACCACATCTTCATCCTAGACTTGGGCATTGATGTTTTGGGCTTACATGTGTTTCCTGCTATATGGGTGTGGAAAGGTACAGATTTCCCCTTTAAATATAATGGTATTGAGGAGGGCACATTTTGGGATGAGCACTGGGTGTTTTATGGAAACCAATTTGACAGTAAATTTCATATATTAAAAAAATAAACATTTAAAAAAATAAAAAAAATAAATATAATGGTATTTTTTTTTTTACCCCATCATTCCATTCTTGCAATATCTGTCAGGAATCTGAATCTGGCACTGACTGTAATGCATCCCCAATTGTATGTCTTCTGAAAACTTATAAAATTCACTAATAAAAGAAAACATGAAAAAATATGCCACGATCATGTTGTAAAAAAAATACATAGTTGATATGACAGTACTAAAGTAAATGTCTATTAACTTTCTCCCACTTAAATGTAAGTTTATCAACACTTTCACAGGGTATCTATTAAATAGATACTAAGGTGCTCACTATGCCATCATCCAGTTGTTTCTTGTTCTAAAAGGGGTCATGAGAAATGCTGGCAGAGTCACAAAATCCAGCTACTCTGAGTCTGCCACATTCCCTGATCCAGTGAACTGATAACATTGGTGAAAACATGGGTTTCTAGAGTGTAGGACACAGTTCTTCACTAAGCCAAAGAAGGAGCTCAAGTAAGATTTGAAAGTATCTTAAAATTATCATATAGATGGAAAATTTGTTTCATTAAAATAAAACAAAAAGAAGATGAGGTATTTAGGAATCAGTTCTAACTGAGCCTGTGGCTTGGCTACGAAGCCATGCTTGGAGGGGACTTGATAGCTGGCTTCTCCTTTACTTAAAAGATACAACTGGCCTGAATTTGAAGTTTTTATGAAGCAAGGTAGTGGTTTATCAGTTCTGAAATGGTACTTTGTGTCATGCAGGGAGGCATAGGAGTGGCAAAGTACAAAGAATAAATCCCATCTTTTGAATGCTACCAATCCATGTCACCCAGTCTAACGTTTAGTTGACCCCTATAGCCCCTACCTTTTAACCTACAAACTCTAAGCCTTGGCATAGGTTTCAAAGAGTTTAGATAATGTTCAACCATGGAGAGTGATCTTCATTAGAGAGGAAAGACAGCAAGAAAGGGCTGGCCTATCCCTTTCCCCAGTCTCCCTAGCCTTCAGCACAAAAAATGCACAACAGAACATGAGAGCTTTAAGGAGCCATCAGAAATTATAAGCTCAAATGACAAATAGGTGACATGAATGAGGGAAATAGGCATATTAGGAAACTAGAGAATGAGAGCTCCATCTAAACAGGACAGCAGTTATACAGTTCCAGCTGCTAGTGCCACATAGGATCACAGACTCAGAATACTGAGTCTTCTGATTATTTTCAAGAGAAGCCAGAAATCTGAATTTTTGTGTGCATGGTACCACTGAGGACCTAAATAGATGTAGCACCAGAGAAAGAAAGCAGGCATCTGGGTGCTGAGGATTTGCTCTAAGATTTAGGCTGTGTGGAGAAGTGAGAGGAAACCAGTTTGCCAAGCTGTTGACCCAGCCATTTACCACAGCTCTCAAGGGTAGGAGAAAGCAGAAACTATTGACTAGTAGTACCACAAAGTGTGTGATTGATTGAAGTATTGTCATATTCTGTACCTTGGAAAAAAAGGTAATTAAAATGCTGAAAAGAGACCTGAACCACTGGAAAGATAGTTTCATTTCTGTCCCCTCAAGTCAGTAATGGAGAAGGCCTTTAAGATGCAAGACTTTCTTGTCTCCCTTATTAGTAAAGACAGCAAGTGAAGGAGTGGACAGGGCACACTTTGTACATCAGAGGCTAGAATGTGGCTACTTCATCGCTGGAGACCTCCAACAGACCACCACTCAGCCCTTCTCCCCCAAGAAGTTAAGTTTGGAAATGAGCTTCAGGAATCCGTATCCTAATCCTTTGCATTAAAAACATCTGTTTTAGGTGGTAACAATGATTTTATAATTTAAAATAATTTTTAAAAATCCTCTTCAGCCAACAATTTGTTAGGTCCTAATGTAGGCTCTAGGGATGAAATTGTCTTAATTTGGGTCCCCCCCCAAAGCAGATGCTAAATAGAGTTTGTATTCAAGCAGTTCATTTGGTTGAAGAGTGGGGGAAGTTAGAGGAGAAGGCAGTCAACAAAATCAAGCTAGCTATTACTGTGGGTGACTGGATCTTGGTCCTATGGGAAGACTTGGAAATCTGCACCATAAGGTTACATTGCCTGAAGGGTGAGGGAACTGAAATATTTATACATAAACTAATTGTTTTTGGTGGAGCAGTGCTGAGGAATAGGCAGTGGTGCTAATTTTGCATGAGCAAAGCAGCTTTCCTCAACTTAAAAAAAATTCTTAAGCAAAGAGATTCAGGTCAGCTGGTGTGCCTTAAAGTCCTCTAAAGTATGCAACACCAACACTGTTCTACTCATAAGTCAAAAAGTCCTACCACAGCTTGCAGTTTCATAGAAATGAATAGAATATAAACACAGCACAATATGAATAGTGGTATCTGTGCATATGTATTTGTAAGTTAAATTTTCTGAGAGATCATTTGAGTATTAATATTCCATATTTATTTAAAAGTGATCATGCTTAAATTATATTTAGTATTGTTCATTTATCAAGCAATTTAGTTGGTCCTAGCCTTCTCCTCTGAAGTATTTAATTCATAGAGTACTTTCCTTTCTTCCTATTATCTTTTTATTCCTCACCCATTTCTAATTATATCACTTTGCAGTATTTTATATGCCACATTAAGCCACCATAGATCCCATACTGACTCAGATTGTACAAGAGAGCAAATGAGAGAGGGGAGGAGTAAAAGAAAGGGAAAAAGAATAGGAAGAATAAAGCATGTCTTTTTATTTGGTACAGTGGCCCTTCGAGAAGCAAAATCAGTTTGGCAAAATCTGCCTTTTCTTTCCACTTATATTATGTGTGATTTCCTGAGTTGGTAAGGACAGATTAGACCTTCTTTCACGGAAATGTTTGTTTTCCCTTAGTTCATTGTAAATAAGTAAAGAGTAGATAGCCTTGCTAGAGAAGCTGATGAAAACAGTTTAAGTAGAAAGGATTTAAGAAACTTTATAAAGCTGATCACTTGAACAAGTATCCTAGGTCATTTATCTAAAATGCTTTAGTTAGAATTATTATATAAGAAGAAAAATGCTTTGGGGAGTGTTGGAAAATGGTCTCGTGAACCCAGATGACATGATGATTGAAATAACAACACAGACTTGGATGAAGAGCTATATTCTCTTCCCAGAACCATCTTGGTATACTAGGAGATCAGGGAGGAGTTCTAAATGGATATGAGGTTTCCATATGCAGAAAATCTGCATGACTGATTCAAAGTATGTGACTATTTGTCAACAATGTTGTAACTTTTCACAACCGTTTATGGAGCTGTTAGCTAAGGCAGATGATAGTGATTAAAACAGAGGCAGAACTTTAGAATGAAGAGAGCATACCAGTTCAGTTCAAAGACTTAGGTTCAAATCCCAGGACTAGTACTAGCTAGGTAGCTTTAGGGAAGTCATTTAACTTTTCTAAGCCTTATTTCCCAGTCCTTAAAATGGGCTAATAATAATACCTAAGACTAGTAGGTATTAATAATACAGATTGGCTGTAATAAATGAGATAAAGGGTACAAAAGTAATACAAATAATGGTTGTTAACATATTCCTCCACTGTCAAATTAACCAATAAGATATTTTGTTTAGGGACCTAACATGGTTGTTATCAGACAATATGGGAAGATCTTGGATCATGATTTACCCTTTTATACTGTCCCTATCTCAATTCTATCCCTGTTGAAACTATACAATTTTAATAAATGGATTCAGAAATAGTGGTCTTTCTCACCACTTTAATATCTTGTTTTTCTAATATTCTGAAATTAGTAGACCATTGACATCTGAAATGCTTCTGATGTGGGAAGAGGTATTTCTTTCCTGTCAGCTGTGCATAACAAACAATTTTGTGTTTATCATACACATGATGTGTGAGACCTCAAGTGTACCTCAACCTGAAGCATCATTCTGTTATCAGACAAGATGTCTGACATGGCATTGCCTTATAAAGACCCAACGCCTCTGTGAATACATGTGTTTATATATGCCAGACAATACGTCACTGATTTTATATAGGTCTCTATTCAAAAGCAATCTATCTGGCTAACATTTCTCAAGTTACATAAACACCACCATTTCTCCAGAGCCAAATTGCTTTGCTTTAAATTCATCCTATATTTTGTAAGTCCCAGTAACCAAGTTTTTTATGCTTGAGCTCATTGGCTTCCTACTCAAGTTTTTAAAATACATCAATAACCCTCTACGTTTGGCCTGTAATCCTAGTACAATTTGAGTCAATTATGAAGATTTATTGACTACTTGACTTTGAAAACACTAATGCAGAACCAGAAAAACAAGATTTCCACACAATGCTGATTATATAAAATAAGATAGCAAGAGAGAGAGGAAAGCTCCAAATCCATTTATTCGTCATTGGATAATAAAATTTTAATAACGGATTTGCTGAAATGAACCCAACTGTCATGTGCCAGACCAGCTTTGTTGTTAATACACTGTCAAAGCATCCAGCTTTGCCGAGTCTTCTGTTATCTTTGGCACCAGGTGAGGTGTTCTTACATTGGTATAGTGGATGTAAGAAGCTGGAAATAGAAAGCAAACAAATCAGTTGGATAATTGCATCAAAATAAATCATGGTCTTCAAACATCTAATTAGATAGTTTGTAAGAACACATTAACAAAAAAGCAAAGTCTTAATGCATATGGAAAGAAAATACTTGTCAATGTCAATAGCACCTAGCTCACTTGATCCAGAGAAGCACAATTACAAACCACAGCCATAGTTACTTTATTAGAGTCCAAGAAATGTCCTTCTTATACCCAAACATGATTAGAGAGTTATGCTAAAAAATGATGAATATAGGAGCTGTCCCAAACTCCAGTGGGGAGAATAAAATTCATAATGATTATTTCTTAAGAGCTTGACAGACACCAATGGTGACATATGTATCTTTCACAAATGCCTTAAAAAGCTAAAAGCATATATTCTTTACCAATAACGTCTTAGAAAACAAAACCTCTTCTGATTATGAACTGTTCAAAATGTTTCTGGATAAAGGCAGAGGAATTAATAAATGAGTTAATTTTTAAATATATTCTAATGCTTTTTTTCCTATTTCACCAATTGAATCACTAGAATGTACGAGAAAGGAAGTACAAATTGAAAAATTGCAGCAAAGGCAATACATTTCAGAGTAGTATTCTTTCTGTACCAAAATTAAGAAGAGAATGGTCTAAGTGTGGAATGGCCTATTTACAAATTTACTGAGTTTGGATGTAGTGTTTGACACCCAAATCTCCATTTTTATCCAAGACCCAATGTTTGGATCAAGATGTAACTTCTTAGAAACATCCTAAGTAAGCATGTCTTTCAAGAATGTCTTCCAGTTTATAGCCACATCCTTTGGTTGAAAATGGGATGCCTTTCCTCTCAGTTCACATCAAAGCTTAATCCAGACTTGATTCTTAGATCCTAAGATTAAGTTACAGATCTAACAAAAGATCCTTTGGCCTAAATGACCTGCTTTACCTCTCTAGCACTTGAATTCGCTAGAAAATTTTTCATAACCACAGTACTTCCTAGTCCTACTAGAAAAAGGACCAATGGAAAACATGGACCTCACATTTGGCTTCAGCCATTCAGGTCTAGTCTGCCAAACCTATCATTTTCAATGAGTATTGAATATTCAGATTTTTCCCTTTTCTCATTTATATTAAGCCAGGCAGCTGTCTAGGTTTAGTTATTTTTAGGTAAAAGAGGACTTGCCCACATTTGCCATCATAGCTGGAGAAGTTCTATTTTTTTTTTTTAAAGAGGTAGTATATCCTGGCTCCATGCAATATTGGAAACCAAGATGGAAGAAAAAAGAACTAAGAATTCATGTTTTAGAAAAATAAGAAAATATCTTCATTTCTCTGTCTCTCCTGAATCCTGAGTTTACATTCATCTTCTTTAAGGTATATTTTTGCTTCAATGGTTTCCTTTATTTCCAACACCACATATAAAACTGCTACTTCTAGGACAATAGACATATTTTCTTGGAGGAGCTTATATTCTTACATAATATCAGCAATAGGTAATATTGAGGGCTTACCACTTGCTGAGCAGTGTACGACATTCTCCTTTTTTTTCAAGTCTTATTGAGATATAGTTGACATATGATGAGTAAGTTTAAGTTATACAACGTGATAGTTTGATATATGTATATATATTATGAAATGATTAGTACCATAAGGTTAGTCAATACATCCATCACCTCTGATAGTTATCATTTGTGTGGGGGAAGGGGTGGTAAGAACTTTTAAGATCTATCCTCTTACCAACTTTAAAGTATATAATATAGTATTGTTAACTATAGTCACCATTACATCCCCCAGAATTCACTCATCTTGTAACCTGTAATTTGTACCATTTAACCATCTTTACTCATTTCTCTCATCTCTTCTAATCCTCTTTCTTTTTAAAAAAAATTTTTTACATTTATTTACTTTTGAGAGACAGCACAAGTGGGGAGGGGGGCAGAGAGAGGAGGAGACAGAATCCGAAGCAGGCTCCAGCCTCCGAGCTGTCAGCACAGAGCCCAATGCGGGACTCCAACTCACAAACTGTGAGATCATGACCTGAGCCGAAGTTGGACGCTCAACCAACTGAGCCACTCAGGCGCCCCTCCCCTAATCCTCTTTCTTGACAACCACCAACCTACTCTCTGTTTCTAGGAGTTCAATTTTTTCAGATTCCACACATAAATGAGATGATGCAGTCTTTTTCTGTCTTATTTCCCTTAGTATAACAATTTCAAGGCTCACCCATATTGTTGCAAATGATAATACTTCCTTTTTGAAGGCTGAATAATATTTGTGAGTGTGTGTGTGACATTTTGTTTATCCAGTAGACACTGATTCATTGTGTATCCAGTGGTCACCTGTCAATGGATATTTAGGTTGTGTCTACATCTCAGCTATTGTAAATAATGCTGCAATTAATATGGGGGGGGGAGGTGGAGACATTTTTTCAACAAGTGATTTCATTTCCTTCAAACACATACCCAAAAGTGGGATTCCTAGATTATATGGTAATACTATTTTTAATTTTTTTGTGTTTATTTTTGAGAGGGAGAGAGACAGAATGTGAGCAGGGGAGGGGCAGAGAGAGAGAGGGAGACACAGAATCCCAAGCAGGCTCAGGCTCTGAGCTATCAGCACAGAGCCCGATGAGGGGCTCAAAGTCATGAACCGTGGGATCATGATCTGAGCTGAAATTGGACGCTTAACCAACTGAGCCACCCAGGCATTCCATATTATTTTTAATTTTTTGAGGAAACTCCATACTGTTTCCATGGTGGTGGTATCAGTGTATGTCCCCACCAACGCTGCACAAAGATGCCCTTTTTCCACATCCTGTTTGATAAAAGCCATTCTATAAGACATGTGAGGTGATGTCTCCTTGTGGACTTTATTTGTATTTTTCTGATGATTACTGATGTTGAGCATCTTTTTATGTACCTGTTGGACATTGTAAGCCTTTTTTGCAAAAATGTGTATTTAGATCCTTTGCCCCATTTTAATGGATTTTTTTTACTGTAGCATTGTATGATTTACTTATATATTTTAGGTATTAATTCCTTGAGATATATAGTGTGGAAATATGCTCTCCCATTCTGTAGGGTTTTTTTGCTTTGATGATGTTTCCTATGCAATACAGAAGCTTTTTAGTTTGATGTAGTCCCATTTGTTTTTCGCTTTTTATCCTTGTGCTTTTGGAGTCAAATCTATAAAATCATTGCCAAGACCAATGTTAAGGAGTTTTTTCCATTTTCTTCCAAGGAGCTGATGTTTGCAGGAATTACACTTATGTCTTTAATACATTTCCAGTTAATTTTTGTGAGAGTTGAAAGATAGGGCTACAGTTACATCCTTTTCCATACAAATACCTAGTTTTCCCAACACCATTAATTGAAAACATTATCTTTTCCCCATTCAGTATTCCCTTATGAAATATTAGTTGAACACATATGCATGGGTATATTTCCAGGCTCTTGATTCTGTTCCATTGGTCTATAAGTCTATTTTTGTGGCCATACCAAACTGTTCTGATTACTCTAGCTTTGTAATATAGTTTGAAAAGAAGCATGATGTCTCCAGCTTTTTTGTTTTTTCTCAGTTCGCTTTAGCTAACTTTCATGGTTCCATATGAAATATAGGATTTTCTCTACTTGTGTAGAAAAGGTCATTGGAATTTTGATGCAGATTGCATTTAATCTATAGTTGGCTTTGAGTACTATGAACAGTTTCATAATGTTAATTCTTATACATAAACAGAATATGTTTTCATTTATTCGTGTGTCTTTCAATTTCTTTCATCAATGTCATATTGTTTTCAGTGTAGAGATATTTCACATCCTTTGTCAAATACATTCCTCAGTATTTTTGTTAGTTTTTGATGCTATTTAAATCAAATTTGTTTTTCAGATAATTCACTTTTAGTATATAAAACTGAGCTCATTTTTGTATGTCAATTTTGTATCCTGTAACTTTTTTTCTATTGATGAAATTTTATTTTTTTCTCCCAAATTTTTATTTAAATTCTAGTTAATGTATAGTGTGATATTGGTTTCAGGAGTAAAATTTAGTGATTCATCACTTGAGTATAACACCCAGTGCTGATCATAACAAGTGCCCTCCTTAATAGCTATCACCCATTTAGCCCATTGCCTACCCACCCACCCCCCTTCATCAACCTTCAGTTTGTTCTCTGTCATCAAGAGTCTCTTCTGGGGGTTGCCTGGGTGGCTCAGTCAGTTAAGCATCTGACTCTTGATTTTGGCTCATGTCATGATTTCATGGTTCATGAGTTCAAACCCTGTATTGGGCTCTGAGCTGGCAGTGCAGGACCTTGCTTGGAATTCTCTCTCCTCTGTCTCTGCCTCTTCCCACTTGCTCTCACTCTCTATCAAAAATAAATAAATAAAATGTGTATATAAATAGCTTATATAAAATTATTTATATATAATATATGTATATTATTATATATATAAAAGAGTCTCTTATGGTTTGCTTTCCTCTTTTTTCTTTACCTTTCCCATCTGTTCATCTGTATTGTTTCCTAAATTCCACATATGAGTGAAATCATATGGTATTTGTCTTTCATTCTAGCTCCATCCATGTCATTGAAAATGGCAAGATTTTATGCTTCTTAATGGCTGAATAATATTCTATTATCTATATATACCACTTCTTTTTTTTATCCATTCATTAGTTGATGGACACTTAGACTCTTTCTGTGGTTTGTTGTTGATAATGCTGCTATAAGCTTCAGGGTGCATATACCCCTTCAAATCTGTATTTTTGTATTGTTTGGGTAAGTACCTAGTACTGCAATTGCTAGGTCATAGGGTAGTTCTATTTTTAACTTTTTGAAGAACCTTCATATTGTTTTCCCCAGTGGTTGCACCAGTTGGAATTCCCACTAACAGCATAAGAGGGTTTCCCTTTCTCTTCATCCTTGCCGACATCTGTTGCTTCCTGTGTTACTAATTTTAGCCATTCTGAGGTGATATCTAGCCACTCAGATGTGAGGTGGTATCTAATTGTAGTTTTTATTTGTATTTCCCTGATGATGAGTGATATTGAGCATCTTTTCATTTGTCTGTTAGCCATCTGAATGTCTTTGGAAAATGTCTATTCATGTCTTCTGCCCATTTCTTAATTGAATTATTTGTTTTTTAGGTGTTGAGTTCAACAAGTTCTTTGTAGATTTTGGATACTAATCCTTTATCAGATATGACATTTTCAAATTTCCTCCCCTTCTGTAGCTGCCTTTTAGTTTTGTTGATTGTTTCCTCGCTGTGCAGAAGCTTTTTATCTTAAGTGCTGATAATCCATTTTTGCTTTTGTTTCCATTGCCTCTGGCAAGATGTTTAGTAAGAAGTTGCTCCAGCCAAGGTCAAAGAAGTTGCTGCCTGCATTCTTCTCTAGGATTTTGATGGTTTCCTGTCTCACACTTAGGTCCTCCATCCATTTTGATGTGTATCATGTAAGAAAGTGGTCCAGTTTCCTTCTGCATGTTGCTGTCTAGTTTTGCCAACACCATTTGTTGACAAGACTTTTTTCCATTGGATGTTCTTCCTGCTTTGTTGACCATACAGTTGTGGGTCCTTTTCTGGGTTTTTTATTCTTGGTTGATGTATGCATATGTTTTTGTGCCAGTACCATACTGTCTTGATCACTACATCTTTGGAATATAGCTTCAAGTCCAGAATCATGATACCTCTCACTTTGCTTTTCTTTTTCAGAATTGGTTTGCCTATTTGAGGTCTTTTGTGGTTACATACAAATTTTACGATTTTTGGTTCTAGCTTTGTGAAAAATACTGGTGGCATTTTGATAGGGATTGCATTAAACGTGTAGATTTCTTTGGGTAGTATAGATAGTTTAACAATGTTTGTTCTTCCAATTCATGAGCATGGAATTTTTTCCCTCTTCTTTGTGTCCTCTTCAATTTCTTTCATAAGTGTTCTGTAGTTCTCAGATTACAGATATTTTACCTCTTTGGTTAGGTTTATTCCTAGATATTTTATTGTTTTTAATATAACTTTATTGATTTCATTTATTCTAACAGATTTTTTTATTTTTGTTTTTGGTGGAGGCTTCAGGGATCATGTCATCTGCAGGCAGAGACAATTTTCCATTTGGATACCTTTTATTTCTTTTTCTCGCCTGATTTCTCTGGCTGGGACTTCAAGTAATATGTTGAATAGCATGGTGAGTATGGGCACCCTTTTCTTGTTCCTCATTTTAATGGAAAAGCTTTCAATCTTTTACCATTAAGTATTATGATAGTTGTGGGTTTGTCATATATGGCCTTTATCATATTGAGTTGCATTCCTTCTATTTCCAGTTTGTTGTGAGTTTTTATCACAAAAGGATGTTGAAATGTATTAATGTTTTTCTGCATCTATTGAGATGACCACATAATTTTAATCTTTTATTAGTGTGATGTGTTTATTGATTTACATATGTTAAAATATCCTTTCATCCCAGGGATGAATCCCACTTGAGTATGGTGTATGATCATTTAGTGTGGTGTTGAATTCAATTTGCTAGTACTGAGAATTTTTGTACATATATTTATCAAGCATATTGGCTTGTAGTTCTCATGTAGTGTCCTTATCTGGCTTTGATATCAGGATCATATTGACTTCATAAAATGAATTTGGGAATGTTTCCTTCCCTTCAGTGGTTTGGAAGAGTTTGAAAAGGATTGGTGTAAATTCCTATTTAAATCTTTGGTAGAATTCACTAATGAAACTATCTGGTCCTAGGCTTTTCTTTGTTGGGAGATTTTTAATTATTGATTCAATCTCCTAACTTATTGATTTGTCCAGATTTTCTATTTCTTCATTATTCAGGCTTGGTAGGTTGAATGTTTCTAAGAATTAATCCATCTCTTCTAGACTGTCCAATTTGTTGGTATGTAATTGTTGATAGTACTTTTATGACTCTTAGTATTTCTGTGGAATCTATTGTAATGTTTCTGTTTCATTTAGAATTTTGAGTCCCCTTTTTTTCTTGATTAGTCTAACTAAAGTTTTGCCAATTTTATTTATCTTCTCTATTGTTTTCCTATATTCCATTTATTTCTACTCTATATTGTTTCCTACCTTCTGCCAGTTTTGGGCTTGATTTCTTTCTTTTTCTAGTTCCTCGAGTTGTGATGTAAGATTGCTTGAGATCTTAACTTTTTTTTCCTGGTGTATGCACTTACAACTATAACTCCCCTCTTAGAATTGCTTTTGCCCCAACCCCTAAGTTTTGGTATGTTGTGCTTCCATTTTTGTTTATCTCAACAAATATTTCAATTTACTTTTTGACTTCCTTTTTGATCCATTGGTTATTCAAAAGTGTTGTGTAATTTCTATGTATTTGTGAATTTCCAGCTTTCCTCCTTTTATTGATTTCTAGTTTCATTCTATTGTGGTTGAAAAAATACTTGATGTAATTTCTATCTTCTTGAGTTTATTAAGATTTTTTTATGGCCTAAAATATGATCTACCCTAGAACATATTCTGTGTGCTTGTGAGAAGATGTGTATGCTTCTGTTGCTGGATAGAATGTTCGGTGTATGTCTGTTATACCCATTTGGTCTATATTGTTCAATTCACTGATTCTCTCTCTGGTTGATCTATCACTGTCGGTGATAATGCTTTAAAATCTTCAACTATTATTATATTGCTGCTTATTAGTGTTAGTTTCTTAGTATCTATTAGTATTTGCTTTATGATTTAGGTGCTCTGATGTTGGATGTATAAGTACTTAAAATATTATATCTTCTTGGATTGACCCCTTTACCATTATCTAATGCCCTTCTTTGTCATTGGCCATTTTTAGCTTAAAGTCTATTTTGTCTGATACAAGCATAGCTATCCCTGCTGTCTTTTTATTACCATTTGCTTGAAATATCTTCTCCATCCCTTCACTGTCAGTGTATATGAATCCTTAATGCTAGTCTATTGTAGGTGGCACATCCTTGGATTTTGTTTTTTAACCTTCCACTATTCTCTGTCTTTTAAGTGAAGAATTCAATCCATTTACTGATAGGTAAAGACTTACTATTGCCATTTTGTTAATTGCTTTTTACTTTTTGCAGATCCTTTGTTGCTTTCTTCCTTTCTTGCCATCTTTTATTTTTGGACGAATTTTTGTGGCAGTATTTTTTGACTCCTTTATTCATAGTTTTATGTGTACCTACTACAGCTTTTTTTCAATGTGGTTACAGTGAGGCTTACATAAAATATTTTATAGTTCTAGTATCCTATTTTAAGCTGAAATAATTTCAATAGCATACGACATACAGAAACTTTGTAATTTACTTCCTCATATTTTAGGTTATTCATATTACAATTTCTATTTTTAATACTGTGTATCTAATAACAAATTACTGTACTATGGTTATCTTTAACACATTTGTTTTTTAACTTTTAAAGTTGCAATTTATGTATGACCATTATAATTTTAGGGAATCTGGTTTTGACTACATATTTACTTTTACTAGCAAGTTTTACACATTCATATGTTTTTATAATATTAATTTGCATTATTTTACTTCAGTTTGAAGAATACCCTTTCACATTTTTTGGAAGGTGGTTATAGTGGAGACAAAGTCTCTCAGCTTTTGTTTGTTTGGGAAAGTCTTTATCTCTCCTTCATTTCTGAAATACAGCCTTTCTTGATGTAGTCCTTGGATGACAGGTTTTTTCCTTTTAATATTTTGAATATGTCATTCCACTTTCTCCTGGTCTGTGGAGTTTGTTTTGGTAGTCTTATGGAGACTCCTGTGTATATAATGAGGCACTTTTATTGCTTAAAAACTTTCTTTTTATCTTTGACTTTTAATAATTATAATGTATCTCTTTGTGCTCCTTTTTGGGTTCAACCTATTTAGCATCTTTTGGGCTGATGAATCTAGATGTCTGTTTCTCTCCCCAGGTTTCAGCCATTACTGCTTTAAATATATGTCCTGTCCCTCCATTATTGTTTTAATTAGACTTTGTGTTCCTTTCTCTTGTCTGGTTTCCCATAATGTATAAATGGTTTTCATTTATGGAATCCCTAAGTACTATCTTTTTTCACTCCTTTTCATTTTCTTTTCTTTTTGCACCTCTGGATAATTTCAGTGATGCACAAGTTCAATGATTTTTCTTTTGCTTCATTAAATCTTCTATTTAAGTTCTTTATTGAGTGAGAACAGTATAGTCATTGTATTTAGCTCTAAGATTTCTGTAACTTTCTTTTAGTTTTTAGTTTTTTGAGTTTTTTTGTTTGTTTGTTTTAGAGAGGGGTAAGGGGCTGAGGGAGAGGAAGAGAGCAAATCCCAAGCAGTCTTCACGTCTGACATAGGGCCCAATCCCACTACTGTTAGATCATGAACTGAGCTGAAATCCAGAGTCAGACACCCAACCGACTGAACCTTCTGTTGAGCTTTTTTTTGTTGATTGCTTTTATTTCTTTGTTCGATTTTTTATTTTGTTTATGCATTATTTTCCTAGTTGTCTCTGTATTTTTGTAGTTTACTAAATTTCTTTAAGATGATTATTTTGAATTCAGATAGTTCATAGATCTCCATTTCTTTAGGGTCACTTATCAGAGTTTTAATAGTTTCCTTTGGTTGAATATATACATAATTTTTCACGATCCCACATTCTTGCATTGATATCTGTGTCCTTGAGTGAGCAAACTCCTCTTCTTGACTTTACAGGTTTGCTATGGAAGGGAAAAGACCTTCACCAATCAGCTAAGCTTGGGGTACTGGATGAGTCAGCTGGCAGTATCGACAGGTAAGTTCGGTTTCATATTGGGGCCTCTGGTTAAGTGAGGCCACTGCCTGCTCTAAGGTGGGAAGTGGGGCTGCTGGCTGGGCTCCATGTTTAAGTGGAGCCATTAGGCAAGCTGTCTGATCAGACAGGGCTGCTGGTTCTGCTTTACTAGCTAGGCTCTACATTCACACATGTTCGGGCAAAGTTGCAGGCTGTGTTCCCTGGCAAGGCAGTGCTACTGATTGGCTTCGGCAATTGGGCAGAGCTGTGAGCTGGACTCCACAATTGTGCCTGGCTGGGCGAGGCCTCAGGCTATGCTACTCAACTGCTGGTGCTGTTGGCTGGACTTTGCGTTCAGGAAGGGTCACAAGCAGGGCTCCATGGTCAGACAGGGCCACAGATTGTGACCCAAAGTTGGGCAGTGCCACAGGCTGTCCTGTGATGAGGTAGTACTGGCCAAGCTCTGTTGAAGAGCAAAGTTACTTGCCAGGTTCTCTGTGCAGATGGATTTTCCAGCAGCTGAGTGATGCTGGAGACTATGCTACACAGTTGGTAGGGTCACAATCCAGACTTTCTGGTCAGGTAGAACTGCAAGCTATGATCTATAACTGGGAGGGATAACTAGCTGGGCTTCCTGCCTGGTTTCAGCAATCAAGCAGGGCTATCTAGGTTGATCTCCATTGCTGGGAAGGGCTATAACCTGGTCTCCACAGTTGGGCAGTACCATAGGCTGGGCTATGAGGCTGGCCAGGGTCACTGTTTAAGATCCATGATTATGCACGGCTAGAATCTCAACAGTTAGACAGGGCTGCTGACTTGGCTTGCTGCCCAAGCAGGGCTGTAGAATGGATTCCACAGCTACCCAGGTTTTCTGGCCAGTCTTCCTGGTCAGGTAGAACTGGAGACTACAGAGTTGGGCAGGGATTCAAATTTGTTTCCATTCCCAACATGTAGAATGGGCTCCACAGTTGGTATAGCCAGTTGCCTGAGGTTCTAAATCAGGCAGAACTGCCAACCAAGCTCCCTGGCCACATGGGCCCACCAGCTCAACTCTGCAGTTGGGCAGAGCTGCTGGGTGGGATCTCTGCTTGGGTGCCACTGCAATCAGGAGTGTGGTCCACCAAGATAAGAGTGCTGGGTGCTTATAAGCCCAACCCTCCTCCATCCTAGTGATTAACCTTTGCAGATCCCCTCTATGATCTCTGTGAAGCAAAACCTGACTGAGCCTATGAGGAAGTGTCCCACAGTGCTGGGGAAGTTGGATGTCTACTTTGGGCTCTCTTTTCTCACTGGAGAAAGCATAGGCCCAAAAGGGCTCTCTCAGTGCTGTGCTGTGACAGCCTGAGGGAAGGGCAATATGGCCAAAGTGAAAGCACTCCTCTTACCCGTCCAACAAAGTTCTTCTCAGTCTTTGTGTTCCTGGGGAGTGTTTCAGCCTTACCCCCAAGTTCTTGGATTTTCACAATGGTGTCTTGTCTATGGTTAGTTGCTAGTTTGTATTCTTGTAAGGGGAACTAAAGTCAGAAATGACCTATGTAACCATCTTGATGACATCACCTCCCTACAATATTCATTTCAAATAATATCTCATTTAAAAATCACAAGAATTCTATAAGAGATGTTCCATTATTATCCCCATTTTATAGAACAGAAATGGAAACTTGGAGAAAAATAAGTTATGAATGGTCACAAAGCTAGTTAGTGAAATAGAATAATTTAAGCCAGGTGCATCTGATTCCAAAGCCCATCAAAGTTTTTAATATGACTTTTCGTGGTGTTAGAATCATTAGGGAGTACAATAAAGGAAAAATTCTGTACCTAAATTTTAATATTAATTGCCTGTTGATTTAGGTATTATTAGACACTGATATTACTAGAAAGAATAAAAGAACAGAAAGAGCAAAATACATCAATGTCCAAACGTGGAACAGCATGTGTCTTAGCTTAGGAAGAGAGACATCTTGTGGTTATCATCCTTCAGGTAATAATTTTATGCATAATCATATCCATGACAAAAATCACAAT
Organism: Neofelis nebulosa; assembly: GCF_028018385.1. Lineage (NCBI taxonomy): Eukaryota > Metazoa > Chordata > Mammalia > Carnivora > Felidae > Neofelis > Neofelis nebulosa. The sequence goes on along the minus strand of NC_080795.1, from coordinate 24,073,177 downwards.
AGCCTACACTAAGTAGTGAAACCATTTATACTCCCTGACTATGCTTAGCCCTAAAAAGCACATTGCATTCCTTTCTCAGGTTTTTTTTTTTTTTAGGATCTCTTAACCTTTTGGGGTGAAAATTGAATCATTAGAAGCAGAAATTCAGCATCATCTGACTCTTCACTAATTTATTCATGGAGTGCATTATGCAAAGCACTAAAGATAAAATACAATTAAAATGCAATCCTAAGTATGCAAAAATTGGAAGGAGAGAGAGAGGAGTAAAAGGAACATTTGCCTTGTGTGTGATAAGTGTGCAAAATACACCAGGGACAAGAAAATAGACTGTCTATGGGTGCATTGTAAAATGTGGCAGTAAGCCACATAAAATACATCAATGTGTTTTTATTTCTGTTCTTTCACTAAAAAGAAAGGAATAACTCTATAGGTTATGTCATATTACACAAAACAATTTCCTCCAGGAAATTATTTCTGTCCAATTAGTCCTGTGACAAGATTAAGATTAGTCTTCACCAGGTGTGTCCCATGGGATGACAGAAGCCTACCTGAACATTGCTAACATGGATTTTCCCCTTCAGTGCAATTCTTCAAGTGAGGCTATATAAAAGGAAAACTTCTGCCTGAGTTTAGTATCTCAACTTTTCTTCCTCACACAGGACCAGTAGTCATCTCCCACTCACCACTCTTGACCAGTTTTCCAAAATCATCACTATTGCCATACTTTCTCACTCCTGTGCACTGGATGCCACAATTTGTATTCCCCAAGTGGAGTCTATCCTTCCCCATCAAGTAGCATACCTCATCCCACAAACCTTTCTCCCCACTACATTTAAGTTGATTTCCTTAGTGGGACACAAAGTTATCACGCATGTTCCCACTCGTATGACTCTTTCCTCTTGGAAATGTCACTTGGAATGTCATGCCTCCCTCTTTGTCTATCCAGCCTTTAGATTCTTCCCATTGAAAACCTTCCCTAAGAACTTCAACTTTCTCACTGTCCTTCCTGAATGTAACATTTTGGACTCTATCAGAAAATTAAATGTTTGATTGCATCAAATCTTGTATTTCTCTTCAATAATTTCCTACATACCTGTCCAAATGACATCTCTATAACAGCAAGAACTGTGCCTTCCATAATGGGAACTCACCTAGTTTATCATCCAAACTGAAAGCAAAAAAAGGATATTAATAATTAGTCTTGGATTTCAAACATAAACAAGGGGGTTCCTGGTGAACCAAAACTAATCACCACCCTGTTATTTGTATCTGTCACAATCCCTAGTGTGGAACTCAGGTGGTCAATAATTACTTATTGATTGAAATTGCTGCATTGCCCTCCAAAGGACAAAGAGAATTTTATTTACAGATCTTTGGAATTTGTTTTTTGGTTGCGTAGTTGTATCACAAACATTGTTTTCAGTTTTGTGTCACTAACACATAAAAAGTAAAAGAGAAATTAGTACCTTAAGCTATGGAAGCCAAAAGGAAAAAATTACAAAGAACATTGCATATTAGAGTTCAAGTTTATTTAGTAGATAGTACAGTACCATTGATGACTTTTAAGTTGTGTGATAATTTGGTCAGCTTAGTATGAATGTGTGTGTTTACACTGGCAAAAGATAAACTTGGAAAGCCTAAGAATGTATTCAAGGAGACGTGATCAACTGCTAAAGTAGTCTAGGAAATGAGAACTTGAACTTGGTCAGTGGCAATGGGAGATATTACCGATTTCATAGATTTTGGAAATATTTCATGGGTGTTGAAAAATAATTAAAATTTCTAGGTTTCTGGATTTTCAGGAAAATAAATAGACATATTCAGAATAATAAGGTTTGCCTCACAGAAATAATGAGCAGAATGCATAAGAATTAGATATCTATTATCATTCCTCCATGTGTTGTCCTCTTAGCAAGCTCATTTTTGCCTATACACAGTATTTGTGGGCAGGACTAGAGATTCCTATCCCTGGAGACAAGTACAGAAATAACATCTGCCCCCCAAAAAACTTGGAGCAAGAATTGGGTATTTCTTAACACTATCCACTGATAGACACTATTCTGTGATGGAGAAAACATATTCCCATTTCATGATTCAGAGTCATTTAATGGTTAACTTTGTAGATTTAAGTTAAGCAGAAATTTCCCTTTTTTTATAAGACCATTGCAGGGTAAGTTCTGTGATGTTTAGTTGACATTCTTCCCTAATGTACTTAAATATATATATACAATAGAATGTTTTTACCTTTATAGTTTCTATTATAGTGTCTGGCTTTCAATAGGTGGGTGGGTGGGTAGATGGATGGATGGATGAACATTCTGTCCTTTAAAAAGCAATTTATGTAGTAGCATGATAGATGGTTCTCCATACCCTCACTTTCAATCTGAAGGTGTCCTCAGGTGTAAAATGGATCTCTTGTAGATAGCAAATAGGTGGGTCTTATTTTTTAATCCATTTGGATACCCTATGTCTTTTTATTGGAGGATTTAGTCCATTTACATTCAGTGTTATTATTTAAAGATATGGCTTTAGATTCATTGTGTTATCTGTAGATTTCATACTTGTAGTGATGTCTCTGACCCTTTGTGGTCTTTGCAACATTCCACTCAGTGTCCCCCTTACGATCTCTTGTAGGGCTGGTTTAGTGGTGATGAACTCCTTCAGTTTTGTTTGTCTGAGAAAACATTTATCTCTCCTATTCTGAATGACAGACTTGCTGGATAAAGGATTCTTGGCTGCATATTCTTTTTCAGCACATTGAAAATTTCCTGTCACTCCTTTCTGGCCTGCCAAGTTTCAGTAGATAGGTCTGCTACTACCATTATGTGTCTACCCTTGTAGGTTAAGGCCCATTTATCCCTAGCTGTTTTCAGAATTCTCTCTTTGTCTTTCTATTTTGCCAGTGTCACTACGATATGTTGTGCAGAAGATCGATTCAAATTACATCTGAAGGGAGTTCTCTGTGCCTCCTGTATTTCAAAGTTTGTTTCTTTCCCCAGATTGGGGAAGTTCTCAGCTATGATTTGTTCAAGTATAGCTTCTGTCCCTTTCTCTCCCTCTTCTTCTGGAACTTCTATCGTAAGGATATTATTACATTTCATTGAATCATTTAGTTCTCTAATTCTTCCCTCATGGTCCAGAATTTTTTTTTATCTCTCTTCTTCTCAGCTTCACCTTTTCCCATAATTTTATCTTCTATTTCACTTATTCTCCCCTCTGCCTCTTCAATCCTCATTGTCACCACCTCGTTTATTTTGTACCTCATTTATGGTATTTTTTTAAATTCATCATGACTATTTTTTAGTTCCTTGGTCTCTGCAGCAAGATTCTCTGTTGTCTTCTATGCTTTTTTCAAGCCCAGTGATTAATCTTATGACTATTATTCTAAATTCTTGTTCAGTTATATTGTTTATATCTGTTTTGATCAATTATTTAGCTGCCATTTCTTCCTGGAATTTCCTTTGAGGGGAATTCTTCTGTTTTGTCATTTTGGCTAGTTTTCTGTCCCTTATGTGTTTTGAAAGCTTGTTATGTGTCCTGCACCTGCAAGCACTACTTTATTAAAGAGGGGTCATACACCGTCCAGGGCCTGGCCCTTTAGGAGGTGTTTTTGTAATATGTTACTTGCTCTCTGTTGGTGTGACTCTGGTTGCTTTATTTTCCTGCTTGTAGTGATGTTTTGGACCCTCCAAAAGGTGTGCTTTGATTTGTTCATTGAAGTAGCCCTGGAAAAGAAAACAAAGAAACAAAAAAACAAAAACACCAGCTACAGCAAATCAATGGGGCGGGGACATCATTGATGGAAGGGGCCTTATCCCATACAAAGAGAGAAATGACAGGGGCAGGGAAAAAGAAAAGAAAATTAAGCAGGCAGAGAAACTCTATGGCTTAATCCAGAGAGAGAGGAAAATAAAGAAGGAGATACAGAACAGGTATAAAGAGAATAGGTTAAATATATCTGCTTAAACCAACAACCAGAATAACCAGACTAGAGGAGGGAAGAAATAAGAAGGAGAAAAGGAAGAAAATATATATATAAGAAGAATTGTCCAAGAATTAAATCAGAAAATCCAAAAACGCTGGGGGTCTTGGAAACCTTGGCAGCACTGGGCTGGAGGAGGGGCTGTGTAGTTGTTCAGAGTCAATCCTGCTCCAGTAGATACTCAGCTACCAGGCATGGAGGGCTGTGGTTTGGTGCAGGCAGGTCCCACCTCCCCTGTGGGTCTAATATCCATTTGCTGAAGTCCCCCCTTGGTGGTGGTGGAGAGAAAAATGGCGACACCCCAGTCTCTCCTCCATGGACCGGGTATCCCAAACCACTCTGTTCAGGCCATCCTCACTATGCCATGGGCCAACTGAGGTGGTTTTTCCCACTCTGCCAACTGCCATGCCTCCCAGGTGCTCAGCTGGGATTTAACCCCCCAGGTCTTAAAGGGTCCTGCTCCATGCGCCCCAGTTCCAGGGAAGAGCCACTCCACACCACCAATATATGGCCTCTAGCTGGCGGGTGCAGGCAGTCTTTGCCCTTTTAATGGTTATATATCTTTTTCCCACAGCACTCCAGGGAGGGGATTGCTTTCTCCCACTGCAGACTGTGGCTCTGAACAAGTTACCAAGCCCAGGGCTCTCTCCCCTCCTCAAAAAGCAATTTATGTTTTTGTCTAAGCTAACTGATGCCAGTCAGTCTCCTAGTAAGACTCAGTATCCACAATTCAACCTGAATTTAGTTGGAATGTTCAGTTTATGGTATAATTTTAGGTCACCTGACTTCACGTTAGGATATTCCAGTTTTGTAAGCTATTTCTATATAAATTTTCCACATCAAATGGTAATTAAAAATTTTTTTAATGTTTATTTTTGAGAGAGAGACAGCATGAGCAGGGGAGGGGCATAGAGAGAGAGAGAGGAGACACAGAATCTGAAGCATGCTCCACATTCCAAGCTGTCAGCACAGAGCCCAACACAGGGCTTGAATCCATGGACCAGGAGATCATGACCCGAGTCAATGTCAGATGCTTAACCAACTGAGCCACCCAGGCACCCCTCAAATAGTAATTTTAATCAGTAATTTAAAAATACAGGGGTGCCTGGGTGGCTCAGTCTGTTGAGCGTCTGACTTCAGCTCAGCTCGTGATCTCACGGTCTGTGAGTTTGAGCCCCGCATCAGGCTCTGTGCTGACAACTCAGAGCCTGGAGCCTGCTTCAGATTCTGTGTCTCCTTCTCTCTCTGCCCCGCCCCCCCCCCATTCATGCTCTGTCTCTCTCTGTCACAAATAAATAAACATTAAAAAATTTTTAAATAAATAATAAAAATACACATTGATCCATATTGAATGCCTTATTTTTAACAATTGCATATTGACCTTAATGTTCTCTTCCCTCCAGTGAATAACATAGATATGGCTGAGCATTTATAAGTAGAGCCATGTATTCCTCATATTAATTCTTAAGTTACTTCATCCTATTGAATTCTATAGCCACTGTGAAGGAAAGCAGTCCTACTATCCCGTAATGTGTCCCCAGAACAAACCACCCCTCTGCAGCAGGAGCACTCACTGCATTTCAAGAAGAGCCTGACTCTGAGTCAACAAAAGTGAAAAATTAGCTTGCCAACTTCTCCTAAGTGGAAGCCATTCTTCCAATATGACTAGAGTTAAGCATTACCCTTGTAGGCTGATAAAATATGTAATATATAATGTCATTTCAGAAGTTCTAGGAAGAGCCTTCTGCCCAAAAATAATCTCCATCCCCTGCTTAGTAATGCTTCTAAGGATATGAAGTTTCTTACAACATACCTTGTCATTGTTTTAAATGTACATAACTCTTACTATAAAACATAACTTCAAAAATGCACACTAACACATAGATGGTTTATACAATACTCTTTCTAAAGAGTAGGCATTAGTAAGGAGGAAAAAGCAATACCATCCTATTTAAAGGGTACCCATGCTTTAAAATTCAGCTATAAGTCTAGATTCTATGCAAAGCCTTCTTCTGAAAAGCTATGGTTCAAATGTATATTCCCATCATATACTTCCTGCTATTATTGTGTGTTTATCTTATCTCCCCTATAAAAATAAAACTCTGAGTATTTGATGGGATATTATAATTCTTTGTATTCCCCATGGTCCTAGTTTTGTGTCTAGTTAATACCCAATACTAATTACTAATATTTATAGAGCTTTATCCAACAGAGTGCTCGTTCCACAGTCTCATTTATTTATTGTTATCAGTAACAATCTCATGAAGTAGGACTATTTTTACTTTTAAGACTAAGATGTCAAGGCTTAGGGCAGGTAAGTAAGTTGTTCAGGCCACACAGCCAGCAAATGTCACAACCAGAACTGGAGCCCAGATGCTCTGACTCCAGAACCCTTACTTGTAAGCACCGCACTGTACTGTCTCTCGGAGTGTTTGTTAAACCAGAGGAAAGAACACAACAGCATTGAGTATTTGCAGTCATGGAAAGTGCAAGGAGGACAGTGACTGTGATGAAAATCAGATCATTTCAAACCAAAGTTCTGTTAGGAGGTGGCCCTGCCCAGTGGCACAGAACCAAACACTTCATTCTGTCCCATGAAGGCATCTCTTACTTACAACGAGGAAAGGGAGGCCATCATATGCATGTGTTGCAGAGAAAAAAACCTTGAGACAGTGCTTCCAGATAAGCCACTTCAAAAGAAGGAAAGAAAAATTAGCCCACATGGGTTTTTTTGCATGTATACATATTAATTAAAGGAATACTCATTCATCGAAATGATTTTTTCATTTTTCAGCCATGCCACATAACTCATTTTCTCGCATAAGTGATGTATGCCCTGCCCATCCTCACACACATGGAATCTGGAATACAATGTTTAATTAAAAGAAACAAATCCCTAGTGACTCCTCAGGAACAGAGGAGGAAACAGGGAAGAAATGCCTCTGGAAAGCCTATTGGATTGCTGCTTATAGATAATTTGCTAATATACTCATGAAGGCCAAATATCAAAAAGGTATTCCTTACCAGGTGGGCCCAGCCACTTCTTCCTAAAGGAGTCTTGGTCTTTATTAGTTGGATGCTGATACTGAGAACAACATAAAAATATAAATAACACAAATAGTACTAATATTAAATAACTTGAACTACTCCCAGTAAGCCTCAGTGTAGTTTGAGAAACTCTTGGGAAATGTAATAAAAAATCCTCCCCCTTTCATCCCTTTCCCTCCTTTCTGCCCCTCTCACCTCATAATACTGAAAATAAAGTCTCCATTACACAAAATTCCTTTTCTAGACTCCCTGATAAAGAACAGCCTCCCATATTTAAATCCCCATTGTTTTATTCCTTTTTCTAGTCTTTGTGAAACAAATGATGGCAAGTTATGTAATCAGTTTCCATCACCAAACATAACAAACAAAACGTTGGGTATTTTCCCAGCAGTTTTCAAGCTTTCTTTTTCCTCTTCTCCTATTGTGCACTCATGTTTTGTATTATCGATAGGAAAATTATTTAAAAGAAGAAAAGCTTATTTAATAGTACACTGAGGAGCCAATTCCTAGTTTTTGCTTCCAGAATAATGAGCAAATCTGAACCGTGGCCTAAATTCAGCCACACAAAAACAAAGCCACAGGGGTGAACAACTTATCAGGAAGGGAAGTGTTATTGCCCAAAATGAATGCTTGTGTGGAGAGCAGCAACACACACAAAAAACAAAGATAAGACATAAAGTTATTAAACTGATGCAGGTAAATAATAATAATTTTAGGGGAGCCTGGGTGGCTCAGTCGGTTGAATGTCCGACTTCGGCTCAGGTCATGATCTCGCGGTCTGTGAGTTTGAGCCTTGCGTGGGGCTCTGTGCTGACAGCTCAGAGCCTGGAGCCTGCTTTGGTTTCTGTGTCTCCCTTTCTTTCTGCCCCTCCCCCACTCATGATCTGTCTGTCTGTCTCTCTCTCTCTCTCTCTCTCTCTCTCTCTCTCTCTCTGAAAAATGAATAAACGTTAAAAAAATTGTTTAAAAAATAATCATAATTTTAGTTGAAAGAGGAAAAACATATTAAGGCTTGATCTTCACCAGAAAAGACCGACATAGTGGAAGAGTAGATTTTAGGACTAGAATATCAAAAATGATCTATGCTTATGATAACATTTTAGAAATGCCAACACTACCGCTATTCCTAGTGCCATCCTAGAGGAGGAGTAGGACTCACTTGGCTTAGTCCCCCCTGGAGTAAGAGGAATGTCCTGAGAACAGGAACCATTTCCTCTACTTCTGCTTTGTTTCCACTAGCATACCAGTATACTGGATGTCCCAAGAGAAGAGCAGCTAGGCAGTGGCAGACCTAGAATTCAAACCAGGCATTCTAACCCCAGAAGTCATCAGTTTGGTAAGCAATCAGTGTCTTGGTTTCTTCAACTGTTAAATGAAAATGATAATGATAATTCATTGGCATCCCAAATGGATTATTAAAAAAATTAAATATTAAACATGAAAAAGCACTTACAATGCTGTCAAACACATTATAAGCACTCAGTGAATATCAACTGCTAGTCTCTTCCCAAGACAAAGTCAGACAAAACAAGTGCTTAATCATAATCAAGGTAACCAGCCTTAGATTCCCAGGGAGTTATGCTGAATCCAAGATGAATTCCATTACTTGAATGGCTTACAACAAATATAGGGCAATAGTTCTGTCCTGCAAACTTCCACCACAGTATCCAATTCTATTGCAGTGTGAAGAAGGACCACAGGCACCAGCAAAAGACACGTGTAATCCCCTAATGCAGGTTAATTGTTTACACTTCTAAGACTCAGCCTCTAAAAATGTGATTCAATTAAGTGATTTCTAATTTGACCAATGCATAATGTACTCTGAGGCTTCAGAATAGGAGAGAGTGGGGGAAGTATGAGCTTCTGTGGAGCAACACACTCCTTATGACCAACAACAATTTTATCATTGACACATCATCAAAGCAAGAAATCAATAGATTAAAGAGCCTTTAGTTCCTCAGTCTCCCTTATTTTCCACATCCAACTGATCATTTTTCTCTGCCCATACTGCCACTCTTCTAGTTTAGACCTTTAGCATCCATTTCCTGTGCTTGTGCCTAGTCGTCTTAGAAATAATCTCCAGTCTCCATTCCAAGTAGAGTGGACTGTTAACGTGTTTGGTTGCAAACATTGCCATAGTACTTTGCAACTCCTCCCATCAAGAGACGGAGTCTATTTCTCCGCTTTACCATAGCCTTGTGAATCTAGAACAGTCTAACTAATTGCTCTGACCAATAGAAAGCTGCAAAGGTGACACTGCATGAGTACCAAACCTGGGCCTCAAGAGGTTAGCCTGCCCATAATGAAGGATATACAACCTAGTCGTCCTGGCTGCTTCAGCTGCCACTCAATCTGTGAGCTGGCTGCAGACATATGGGAGAACCTCACAGGATCATCTGAACTGGCCCAGGCCTGAAGAATCGACTAACTGGCCCACGGAATGGAAAACTAAATAAATAATGGTTATTTTAGGCCACTAGATTTGAGGTCGGTTGCTGTGCAGCAAAAGAGAACAGATAAAGATTGCATTTAATACTTTAAAATTTTCAGATAAGAATATCAACACAGAAACAACATCCATAAAGGAGAAATTATAAAGGAGACAAAGATAAATAGAAACACTTAAAAATTCCCCTTCTTGAATTTCCCCTTCTGGGTTCATGAAAGCTGAATGGGGAAAAAAGTAAAGATATAAGATATCCAAACAACATATTATGAGGTAAATTTGATTAATATTTATTGACTTCTCCATCTTAAAAATAGGGAATACATCTTTTTTCAAATGGAATGAAAATAGAACTTACATACAAAATAGAAGGCTTTTCTACCTGGAAATGCAAAAACTCTTAAATACAATTTTTAGAAAGCAATAATAATGAAAACACTACAAATCAAGTCTATAAACTGCAGCTAAAACACTTTTTAGAGGCAATATTTGGCATTAAAAATTTATGTCAATGAAAGATAAAAATCTGACTCAAAAATTTAGAAAAAGAAAATGAAAATAAACCAACAGAAAGCAGAGAAAAGAAATTAATAAAAATAAACAGATTTACTGTTGGAAAAATGGCTTAAAAAAAGATTAGCTGATCTTTTAAATATCAATGAAATAAACCACTCACAAAGTTAATCAGGAAAAAAGAACTGAAAATAGTTTTAAATGAAATTACAAAGAGGAAAAACATAAAGCCATTAAAAACAGGAAATTAAAAGAACCGTAAAAAACTTTGCTCAACATTAGGCAAACGAAATTTAAAACTTGGATGAAATGAATAATTTTCTAGGAAAACATAACTTACCACAAGTGAGAAAGAAAAAAAAAAAAAACCACCTAAACAGAGTAACATCTATAGAAAAAATAACAATAAGAGCTAATTCCTAAATGTTCCAAAGCTCAAATAGATTCATAGAAGAGTCCTAAAAAATTGTTAAAGACTAAATATAATGACATGTAAACTGTTCCAGAGCATTTAAAAGGAAGAAAATTCCAGTTTTTTTTAGTGAAGCAAATATAGCATTGATACCAAAATCTGCAAGACACTGAAAAACAATACCAAAAAAACACACCCTGCAGATTAATATATTAATGAATATAATATTGTGAATATAATGAAATTCCTTGTGAATACAGTAAAACTAATATATTAAGCAGTACATTGAAAGAATGATCCATTAAGACCAGGTGACATCTGGTGCACCTGGATGGGTCAGTGGGTTGAGCGGCCAACTCTTGATTGAACTCCGCTTAGGTCATGATCTGAGGGTTGTGGGACTGAACCTCACAAGGGGCAGTGAGGGCAGAGCCTACTTGGGATTCTCTCTCTCCCTCTGTCCCTCCCGCACTTGTACACACATGTTCATTTGCTCTCTAAAAATAAAAAATAAAAAAAATTTAAAAACCAGGTGAGATCTATTCAAAGATACAAGAATACCTCAGAATTAGGGAATCTATTAATATGATTCACCTAATGTAATTCATCAAATTAATATATCTGAGAAAAAATATATAAACATTTCCTTAAATGCTAAAAAGACAAAATTCAAAGCCATTCTCAATTTTTAATAATAGCATAAGTATAGATGAGAAAACAGTCATTGCCTAAAATCAGCATATGCTTCACTGAGGAACTGCCTCTAGAGACAAGAACAAGACAAAAATTATCAGTATCTCTATTATTTTTAACATCATACTCAAATGAGTAGTCAAAGAAATTAACAATATAGGCAATAAACAAAATTTAGAAAAATGAAATTTGGAAAGGAGTTGATAAACTTTCACTTTTTAAAATTGATGATTGTATACCTTGAAATACATGGGACCAACCAAAAAAGTATTGCAGACAATGAAAATTAGCAAAGTCTCAGGATAAAAGATTAGTATCCAGGAATCACTGGTTTTCATATATTCAAAAGCCACCAGTTTCTTCTTGAAGCTAGAACAGGCAATCCTAAAATTTGTATGGAACCACAAAAGATAATTTTAAATAATTTTGAAGAAGAAGACCAAAGCAGGAGGGATCACAATCCCAGACTTTAGCCTCTACTACAAAGCTGTCATCATCAAGACAGCATGGTATTGGCACAAAAACAGACACATAGACCAATGGAATAGAATAGAAACCCCAGAACTAGACCCACAAACGTATGGCCAACTCATCTTTGACAAAGCAGGAAAGATTATCCAATGGAAAAAAGACAGTCTCTTTAACAAATGGTGCTGGGAGAACTGGACAGCAACATGCAGAAGATTGAAACTAGACCACTTTCTTACACCATTCACAAAAATAAACTCAAAATGGGTAAAGGACCTGAATGTGAGACAGGAAACCATCAAAACCCTAGAGGAGAAAGCAGGAAAAAACCTCTCTGACCTCAGTCGCAGCAATTTCTTACTTGACACATCCCCAAAGGCAAGGGAATTAAAAGCAAAAATGAACTATTGGGACCTCATCAAGATAAAAAGCTTCTGCACTGCCAAGGAAACAATCAACAAAACTAAAAGGCAACCAATGGAATGGGAAAAGATATTTGCAAATGACATATCAGACAAAGGGCTAGTATCCAAAATCTATAAAGAACTCACCAAACTCCACACCCAAAAAACAAATAATCCAGTGAAGAAATGGGCGGAAAACATGAATAGACACTTCTCTAAAGATATCCAGATGGCCAACAGGCACATAACAAGATGCTCAATGTCACTCCTCATCAGGGAAATACAAATCAAAACCACACTCAGATATCACCTCACACCAGTCAGAGTGGCTAAAATGAACAAATCAGGAGACTATAGATGCTGGCGAGGATGTGGAGAAACGGGAACTCTGTTGCACTGTTGGTGCGAATGCAAACTGGTGCAGCCGCTCTGGAAAACAGTGTGGAGGTTCCTCAAAATATTAAAAATAGATCTACCTTATGACCCAGCAATAGCACTGTTAGGAATTTACCCCAGGGATACAGGAGTGCTGATGCATAGGGGCACTTGTACCCAGTGTTTATTGGCACTTTCAACAATAGCCAAATTATGGAAAGAGCCTAAATGTCGATCAACTGATGAATGGATAAAGAAATTGTGGTTTATATACCCATTGGAATATTACCCAATGAGAAAGAATGAAATATGGCCTTTTGTAGCAACGTGGATGGCTGGAGAATGTTATGCTAATAAGCCATACAGAGAAAGACAGATACCATATGTTTTCACTCTTATGTGGATCCTGAGAAACTTAACAGAAGACCATGGGGGAGGGGAAGAAAAAAAAGGTTAGAGAGGGAGGGAGCCAAAACATAAGAGACTCTTAAAAACTGAGAACAAACTGAGGGTTGATGGTGGGTGGGAGGGGGGGGATGGTGGGTGATGGGTATTGAGGAGGGCACCTGTTAGGATGAGCCCTGGGTGTTGTATGGAAACCAATTTGACAATCAATTTCATATTTAAAAAAATGAAAAATAAATTAATTTTAAAAAAGCAAATACCAATCATTCTAATGCCCTGGTGTTACAGTTCCCTGACCTCCCTTCCTCCAAATATCTTGTTTAACACACTCAGTCACCCCATGTACATGCCTCTACCTTGTAATTTACTACTATTACAACTTTGCTGTAACCTCAATTTCAACAACCTATTCTTTGACCAGCAGTACCTCTAGTACCCTTACCCTGATAATCCTTTGAATGCACCAAGTTTTAGAAACTATTTAATTCTCTTAATTTTTCATTGGCTCTCACCTTCCTAATATCTTCACTGACCTCCTTAATCACCTTAAAATCTAGGATCAGTCATTATAGTTACTACTTTACACAAACCCTTAATTCCCTTACCCTCTCTTTCTTCAACATACTTTTAAAAAATACAACATTGGCTAAATATAGCTGTCTACTTATTGCTCCAGGGAAATGAGCCTGGCTCACGAAACCATATAACCACACAAAATATCTCATTCTGGTCCCCAATCACGAACCTCCAGTCGACCATTAATGTCCCCCAACAATGTGACTTAACCTATTCCATTTGTTTTCCTACTGTCTTTAACATTCCATAACTTCTCCTCTCTCCTCAAAATTCCGATACTTTTCCCACTCTGTTACTCTCAGCTGATGACTTTGCTTATGTTTCTTTGAAAATCATAACAATTTCTTTTTAAAACAGGACTTAAAACCACATTTTCATTTATCTCCTTGTCTACTACCTTCTCCCCTATTACTATGGATATCAACTAGTGCCAGCTCCTAACTAGACCTCTGGATTAGACTCCGTGATCTCTCCTCTCCTGTAGATGATTGTTTCAGCGCTCTTTCCTTCCAGCAGCAAGATCAATTTTCCCCTCTACCTAGAAAAATGTATTTGTAATTTATATGTTAGCTTGCTTTTCTGTCTCCTGAAACTCTTCTCTATAATTTATTCCCTTGGAAATCTCATCTAGTCCCCTGCCTGTAAATATATGATGATAATACAACATCATCCCCAAGTGTTTATTTCTAGATCAGAACCCTTCACTGAGTCCCAAACCCTAATTTCTATTCACCACCTCTCCTTGTATATCCAATGGGCATCTCAAATTCCACATGTAGAAAATTGAGTCCCTTATAGCCTACCCTTGTTTAGATTGCTGGCCTATTCTTGCAGCTACTTAAACCAATAAACTCGGTTTAAGTCCTCTTTTTCTTCCACAGCTGGAATCCTATTTATAAGCAAATCTTACAAGCACAAATATAGCTCTCCTTCCCATCATTGACACTATTACCACACCATTAGCTCTCAGTTATGGCAGTAGACTATTAACTGGTCATGCTGCTACCTTTGCTTCACTATTTTCTTCACAGTAGCCACAGTGATTCTGTTAAAATCTAAGCCAGATCAGGTCACTCAAACTGTCCAGAGTTATGGTTCCCAAATGGTGTGCCAAGGTGCCCTAGGACACCACAGAGAACTCAACAGGATGCTCTGAGATAACTTAAATTTCAAGGGCAAAATACAGGAATACCGAATATCTTTGAAACCCCAGGTCAATTACTAACTCTATGTAGTTGAAAGTGTCAATGTTAGATCACATTACAGTTCTTTTCATGACATGGTATTTTTGTAAACTAGATTTACAAAATTTTCAACAGTTGTGGCAGCAAAAAGCAAGTACCACACACACACACACACAAATGTGGAATAGAAAATGAGTGTAGCAGTATTCAATTGGATCCCAAGGTTTAAGAATTGATGCTGTTAAAAATGGTACACATGTCCCATTCATTAATAATTGTGGTTAAGAATGAAATAAATTTTGGGCATCTGGGTGGATGGCTCAGTCGGTTGAGCCTCCAACTCTTGATTTCAGCTCAGGTATGATCCCAGGGTCATGGGATCAAGCTCCGCATTGGGCTCTGCACTGAGCATGGAGCCTGTCTGGGATATATTCATTCATTCCCTCTCCCTCCCCCTCTCCCTCCCCCTCCCCCAAATTAAAAGAAAAATTTTTCTTTCAACTTATATGTATTTTTTAAACAGCTACTAAGTTGTTAGGGCATAAATATCAAATTCTTCGGCCATAACTACTTAATAAATGAAACTCTTAGGCCTTCCTTTTGGCCTAGTAGCATGATGAAAAAATTACACAGAAGGCTACAATGGCCCCAAGTTGAGAAATGATTTGGTATGATTAAAGAACTAAAAAATATCCATGTGCCTGAAGCATGGGGAATAATGATCAAAAAAAACATCTTGGAGGAGCAGACGGGACCAGACCATGCAGAACATCAAAGAGAAAACTGTTTAAAGGGGTAACATTCCATTTGGGTACATTGCAGCCATAGGACCTCCTGGTCTGGGGAAAGCAGCTGGGTTTGTGCCAGAGAGGTTCCCCACTCTAGGAAACAGGACCAAAGTCTTGCTCACAGGGCCATTCATCCTTGGAAAGGAAGCTGGGTTTAGACCCAGGGTCCCAGTTGGCCTTGCAAAAAGAGCTGGGTTGATGCCCACGGGGCCTGCTGGAGAAGAGCCCAGGGGCCCAGGAGCTGACCTGGGGAAAGTAACCTGACCAGGGCCTAATGGGCCAGTAGACCTTGGGAAGGCAGCAGGACTTGGGCCCTGCAAGCCACTGGCCCTTGGGAGGTTAGCTGGGTTGGGGCCTAGTGGCCCAGAGGTTCTTGGGAAAATTGCTAAGAAATTTAATTTTTAGGTCTTTGAAGTTATTTTAAGCAGATTAGTCAGTGAATATGATTTATAATTGTAAATTATCGATGTGATCCATGGGGAATGGGTGGGAAAAAGAGACGTGGAGAGCCTGATGGGCATTTAGTCCAGAGAACATGGTGGCTTGGACCAGCGAGTGGCAATAGAGCTGGAAGTATATGGAGACCAAGAGCAAGTTGTAGGTGAAATTGACAGGACTTGCTGATGAATAGAATGACAGTGGTAGGGGAGGTGGGAGCATTAAAGAAGGCTCTTAAATAACTGTGTTGAGCAACCAGGTACCTATACTCAAAATGAAGATAGGAACTAAGTTTGGAGGAAACATAAAAGCTTAAGGTTTAGACGTTTTAAACCGAAGGTATGTAGAAAACAAGCTAGAGATGCTAGTTGGCAGGCATTTGGGTTTGAATAGGACATCAGTAGTCCTTTCTCTTAAATACAACCCGATTCTTCATTCCTCCTTCAGGCTTTCTTTTACTGAATTCTTTATCTGTAACCACTAAATACCCTTAGCATATATGATGTCATCCAAACTCAACTCAAATGCATACCGCCAAGGCAGGCAGCACATTAGGGTTTCCATCTGTCATTGTGCACAAAATTTAGTCTTGCTGTCTTAAAACCGGTATTCAGGGTGTTTAGATGAAAGCAAGGACAGCCATATGTTTTTTGGTCTCCAAACTGTTCCTTGAAAACAAAATTGCTTCACTTGTTCCTGGTCCCTTCCAATTTCTCCTCCCTCAAGGTTCCACATTGTCCTAATTACAGTAGCTAATGCTGGGGGTCTTATGGCAAAGCAAGCAAACCTCCAAAGTGTAAAACTGCCACTCCCTGACTTTAAATTTTACCACAGCCGGGATCCTCCTGCTATACTGATAGAGCTTACCAAATCAAAGCACCGTGGATCCGAGTAGCTTAAATTAAACTGAAGTTTTGATGCTCCTCTATTGTTGCTGTGTTTTGGACTATCTACCACCTTATGGTGTCAGTTTTCTCTATGTTCACTGATTGGGCCACATATGGGCTTCCAGCATGCCTCATCCAAGCCTGTTTTGTTGATCAAAATCTCCATTTCTTTGTACTAAGTTTATCCTGTTCCTTTCTGGAAACATGTTCATCCTTTAAAATCCAACTCCATTATCACCTTAACTCATTCTCTCTTGAGAATGTTCTTGTTGAACTCCACACTAGAACTGAACATTTCCTTCATGTTGCCTTTAGTTGTTATTTGGTGTTTTCTGCAATGCAGCAGAATACATACGTATTTATGGATTTTTTTCCCCTTTATACTAGATCTTTCAATTATTTAGTCTTTACTGATTGAATCAAACTTCCCTTTGTATTTAGCCATTTGTATCAATTTGTACTTATGCCTGAGTCTATTTATATAAACAAAGCACAGAAAGGGTTTTGTTACAATTACTGAAGAAGCAGATTCTTGTAATTATGATAATGACCATTTTAATGTTGATGTTCCTATTTCTACATTTGTTTAGTCCCTCTTCTGGAACCACATTTTTCTGATGCTTATTTCTACTGGACCGTTTGGGAGGAGAAAGAAACTTCCCCTGCTTTCTTGAAACTATTCCATAGCAGAATGTACTTCCCACAAGAACACTTTGATCTGTTACGGTGCACCGTGGAGCAGTTCTCTTCTAAAATATTCTTAAAGTCGTTCTTTTACTGTACCACATTAATTTGCTTCAGCCCACAAATGAGGATCAATCTGAGAAATGTTATCTGCTTATTTGCTACAATTTATTGCCTTAGGTACCTCTCGCAATTACTAGCCAACCACCCCAGAGCTATCATGTGTCTTTGTGCAGTTCTTTTTCTTGGTGTATCAGGACACATCAATATTTATGGATTTTCCCTTTGCACTTGATCATTTAATAATTTCATCTCTTCAGAACAAATCCATCATGTTCTATCATTTATTCTGTTATTTGCACTTACTCTATTAGCATTTATATCACTGAAATGCTTACTAATTTACCAGAATTCTTGAAGCTTGTTTTAATGGCGGCATATATTTTGAAATCATTCAATTATAAAAGAAGCCCTTAATCCTAATTTTGTTTTGCTCTATTTTCTCCTTAATGGTTTCTGTGTCAACTAGAAACAGGAAGAATTAAATTTCCTTAAATGACCCCTAATTTCTAATCCTTTTCCTTAAGAATATGTTAGTAACTGTTTGAAGTCCGGGTCTCAAAATATCGATACTGATAATGAATGTGAAATATTAAGAGTTGATCTTGATAATTGATAATAAATTTCTACTTGGTAAACATTTCTTCTCTACAGTGTTTTTATCAAATTTCTCCAGCTCAACATTTTCTTACAGTCAATTGAAATGAAAGACTTTTATTCTGTTATTTCTGCTTGTCCCATGATAGTAAAGCAAGTACTCTTCAAATGGGAACAAGTCAGTCAATATTTGTTGAATGAAGTTATTAGACATATTGAAGGAAAGGTTTACAGGCTTGAGTCTCTTAACATGAATATCTCTTCTGTGGTCTCTCTCTGGTCCCTAAATTGATCTATGTTCCCACTTTTCTGTTATACCTCTATATAGAACACATAAGCAATTTAAAATGAATAGCATAGCCCAGATGGGAAATTGTTGACAAAAAATTAACTCTAAGCAAACAAAACTCAAGGAGTCACTATATGTAGTGAAAATTACCCTTCTCCTAACTCTTCTAGATCTTGATGTGTTAAAGTCATAAGGTGTGTTTAGGTACAATTTAATTGAAAGTCCTTTTTAAAAAATCTTTTCTCCTAATTCTGCCTTAAAAGAAAGAAAAACAGTCAAGTTTTGCTGTTTATTTTCAGACTTGGTGATACTATGATTTCATGTATTTTTTATTGTTCATTTGCTGGAATAATGAGAGGAAAATTTTCCTTGGGATGAAATGATTTCTGCTGGAACACAATTATTTTTCTTATTCAAATCTTTTAGTACTTTGAGATTTAAGAGCAATAAAATATCTGCACCTGCATTTTTGTGGGACTAAATAACATGAGTAAAACAACTGTGTTCATGGGGGTCAAATGGAAAAAATCCATTTGACACCATTAGCCTTGGGGTCCCAAGTGAGCACATAAAACACATTGTACTTCCCTATCTGAAAATGAAACCCGAATCTACATACACGATGCCAAACATGTGGAATATGAGCAGCCCAACCAATTAGTCACCTAACAGCATGCATGATGCCAAACATCTGGATATTTGGAAACTTTCAGATGAATGAGTGAATTTTTCACTTTTCTTCCGATTTTTTTTTTTTTTTTTTGGCAGCATATAAACACAGCCAAATGTGGCACTTTTGATTGTGGTGTTAGTTTCAGGCAGCAGGTTCCAAAGTACCTTAAAAGTCCCAGCCTTTCAATAGCCAAAGAAAACCTATTTAGAATGCACTCTTTCATGATTCATTTTGATAAAGAGTTTATAGTGAGCAGTTATAATGGCAAAAAACAAGCTCATTAGATGAATTTGCATTTTCATTCAAATGATTTTATAGAACAGAGAATTAATATTCTGCTCTCCAGGGGAAATATCTAGATTGAGATCATCTGTCTTAAGCTTCCTGTCAACCCCATTTTTAACTCACCATGTTATGTGCCTAACCTCTAATCCTCCCTTGCTGTCTGAGGGGTTTCTCCAGAAGAGATGTGGATCAAGAAAACACTTTGTGGCTGAGAGCAGAAAAATGAAGAAGGTAAGGGTCTAACTCCCAGAGGCCACAATGGGACAAAGCTTTGGCAACAGCCTCAGAGAGAGAACAACTGGAAGGAAGTCTGAGAGGACAGAGGATTCCCTCTCCAGTACAAGGACAACAGGGAAAGCCACTAGGAATTTGGGCGAATTCCAAGGAAGAGGGAAGAGCCTAGGAGTTGTGACTCAAAATTTCAAAACTACCCTAATTCTCTTCCTTTTTCTTTTAATATTTATTTGTTTCTCGGAGAGAGACAGACAGAGTGCAAGTGGGGAGGGGCAGAGAGAGAGGGAGACACAGAAGCCAAAGCAGGCTCCAGGCTCTGAGCTGTCAGCACAAAGCCTGACTGGGGCTCGAACTCAAGAACCAGGAGATCATGACCTGAGCAGAAGTTGGCAGCTTAACCAACTGAGCCACCCATGCTCCCCTTTCTCCCCTTTCTCCCCTTTCTTTTTCCCTTCTTTCCTCCTCCTTTCCTCCTCCTTTCCTCCTCCTTTGCCTGTCATTGCTCCAGCTGCCTTCCCTTCTCCCTCCCCCTTCTCCCTCCCCCTTCTCCCTCCCCCTTCTCCCTCCCCCTTCTCCCTCCCCCTTCTCCCTCCCCCTTCTCCCTCCCCCTTCTCCCTCCCCCTTCTCCCTCCCCCTTCTCCCTCCCCCTTCTCCCTCCCCCTTCTCCCTTCCATCCTTCCCCTTCCTCCTTCCCCCTCATCCTCTCTGTCCCTCTCTACCCTCTTCTCTATATATTCATATTTCCAAACTTACAAATGCAATCCATAACTCCACAAATAGAACCTTTTCATGTGACCCAACCCCTCTTTCTAGTCACTACTTTATCTTGCCTTTTTTTCCTGGCTAATTCCCCTAAACTCTCAGGCTCCTATAAACATTCCACTGCCTATCCACCAGATACTCCTTTATTTCTGCAGGCTTCTCCTGTTAATCCGTGTTAGATCTTGAGTAAGCTAATCAAGCTTAAGCTTCAGAGTCCCTCTATTAAATGGGGCTAGTGTCCAAGGCCATGGGAGTGGCTGTAGCAATATGTTCATGTAGACATAGGTTTTGGTAAAGTTTGCAAAATGACATGAAGTTGAAGGGCCAGAGGTTGTATCGCAGTATAGTACCTGACATCTGAAATATTTTGATTTGGAGGAAAATCCAGATTTAAAAGCCAGAAGGTAGTCTGTGAAAAGTTAAAAAGGAAGATGCAATTCTCATTGATGTTTAGTCAAAAGAGTGCTCTCTCTTATCAAAATGTACTTTATCAATATAAGATATACAATTACAAATGCACTATTTTTTTTTAGTGGAGATTATAATGAATGAAATTTGTTACAATTTCCATTTGTAGCATATACATCTTTGCAAGATTACAAAGTTAATCGGAAGTCCTCTCTTATAAGGACATAAGTCATATTATAATTAGGGCCACCTGTATCCAGTAAAACTTCATCTACACCTGCTTATATTAGCGAAGATGCTACCTCCAAATAGCGTCATATTCATAGGTTCTAGGTAGACATGAGTTTTGGAGGGACACTGCTCAACCCAGTACACACCTCTGTGCAAATGGTAGCCTACAATTCGAAGACTAGTCTTTAAAATGTTCCAATATCCCATTACATTCAAAGCAAATTAAATCCATCAACCTATGTTCTTCTTTCCATTCACCATATAAAACAGGTCCTTGAGTAGTGGATGCACCTTGTACTTCTTCCTCACTTAGACCCGTCCCAGCATGGTCAGATCAAACCAGGGAATTTGTTCTACCCTACTAAGAAAGTATGTCCATGTAACTGTGTCATGGAACCAATTATCATTAACACTGATCTCATTTTGTGTGTGTCATTCATGATGACTTTGCAAAGTTAAACTGAGTGCTTGTCTTCTAATGATTTGGTCATGCTCATTTACTCTTAGTTTAAAACTGGTATCTTAATATTATAAAATAGTTTGCATTATAGATTACATTGCTAAAATATAGTTACTTGAGTTTACACCTCAGCAAACAATTTACAATGAGTTAACAGAATTATTTAAGAAACATAGAAGTACACAATGTCAGTATTGTGTTTATGATACACCAGGAAAATTGCAAGGATATCCCCAACTCTGCTTTTAGGGGTAAGGATGGCAGCTCATTTAAAAACAGTGAATGGTTATTCTTTCAAAAATTAAAATGGGTGTTATCATTTGAAGAAGAAATTATCATAATTCCAATAAACAGTATATTACTTTTAAAGATGACAAAGGATCTTACAGATAATTATTATTATCTGTAATCATTATTATTATGGTGGTGATCATTATTATGTGTTTGGAGAAATAAATATTAAATGACTGATAAGATATTTTTTTCTTATCGCTGAGTTATGGGGCCTTATAGGTAAAACACAACTCAGAATCAAAGCAAAACTGAGTAATTGTGGTCATTCTCCAAACATTTCTGTCAGTTACCAAGAAGCTGTAAATTTCCCTTGCCTCTACTTTGGAAAAGGTACAAAACAAAAATTTTTATAAAATTATTCAAATACTCTTTGTTTTTAAAAAAGTTATTTAATGTGTGCTTATGTATTTTCCTGTTTCTATAAAACAGAATATTATAACTACTTCCTTGATTATTACATGTTGAAATCAATGTTTATTCTGCCTGAATGTATTGTATAATGTGATAAATTGCTTGAAACAATATGACATACTGAAATAATATTTTTCCTTCTCTCTATACAAACAGGGAGAGAGAATTTAAAAGGAAAACTGGAATTATCCAAGGTTGCATGGCTGAATATTAGTTCAAAATTCAAAATACTCTGGCCTTTAATTTTGTGGTTGAATAGGTGTCCCTCATAAAACATTCAATATCTAAGCAGCAATATCCCAAGCAATTACACAGAGTTACAAGGCCATTCATTGCTCACAATATTAGAAATGGGATATTTGCACAGGTAATTAAAATGGATTGTGGACTCATCAAAGGTTATTTTGAAATGGTCTGCGGAAAGGGCACAGTTTTCTGTCACTCACTTAGAAACTGTTCTCTCAAACTCTTGCCAGCTGATTTTTTTAAAGGCAGTTCAAGAGCCAGAATGGAGTCTTGAATATAATTTTAAGACATAAAGAAGAATTACAGCATAGACTTACAATGAACAAATTGTCCTGGGCTCCCAAATTGTGCTATTTGTAGGTTGAACACAGAAGTGGGGGGTAGCCATATGGCATAGGCCACCCTTCTCTAATACAAGAAGTTATTAAATCTCCTGGAGTTGGCTAAAGGAAACCATAATTATTTTCAAATGGAAAAAAGCCACAAATTTCCTTTCCCTCTCCTTACAGACCGTTTTCTTATTCCAAGTTACATATTTTCAACTTCACATATCAGAATGTTAGGTCAAACCCATATCCTAAGAATATTAGAATTCTTTTCTATCCCTGAACCTGTGGCACAAACAAGACTGTGATTTCACTATCATGATCATTTTATAATTGCCTTATGGTGTTTCTATCAGTTGTTTTTCAGTGTCAATGTGCACAATTGAGAACAAATATATACTATTCATTATAGCTATCTTAGCTGTAGAAACAACTAAAGCTGTGTTTCCCTTTTATACCTATTAACATTTCCACAAATATCATTAGTGTTTCTCTACTATCTCTGGTAAAGGGTCAGCACCATCAAAAGAAGATTTAGAAATGAAAAGGCCAATGTAAGTTTTTTAGTTAAGGGGTCATGACCTAGTTTTCTCAGTCCAGATCTTCATTTCATTTACCCTGAAACTTACTGCTTCTCTGTACATGTACAATGGATACTAAGCAGTGAGAAAATATAAAAATCGACTAAAAGTTCTATTCTGGTAGAGAGGTTTTTCTAATTTAACAAATTTAAAGATTCAACTAGTTATTAGCTCTAGTTAGTTATTAGCTCTATGAAAATTCATATTATCCTTATTTTTCCCTTCAATCCTGTGTGCCATATCAATCTATACACTGGCATTTTGGAATCGCTCTTCTGGGATATTGTGGCACACTCTAACATTAATTCATGTTCCTGTTCCTGCAGACAACATGCAGAGCAAAGCATGGCAACCATACTATGTAGAAAATGCAGTGACATTTCCAGAATATTTTTCTTTTGATTTCAAATTTTTTTTAAATTCTCTCTCAGGTTCTTTTAAAGATGCAGAAGTATTCAATTTGATCTGAATAGTATCAACTTGAACTAAATTTTATTCACATCTCTATTTTAGGGCCCAGAGCAATGGGTAAGCGCTGGCCTTTGGTTGGGGTCAGTTTCATATCTGATCTCTCTGTTGAAATGAATCCTGAGCTGGCAGAAAAGTGGCTTCAGTAATATTATCCTGTGGATCTTTTTTTCTGTATCTAGTATCTGCAATCTAAAATTAGCTTGTTTCTGGCTTTAAATCCCCACATTTTGGCTCTTTCTTCTCAACCTGGCCCCTCTCTACCACAGCCAATGGAAGCCAAACCCCAGTTATGCACACTTCTGATCTACAAAGTATATTTTCATTGATGAGCCACTTGCCCCCAATCTTACTTTCTTTTCCACTGCTCTAAACTCCTCTCAGGTGAACACATTTGGAAAGTGTTTAGATTCATTTATGTAGTTTATATTTTGGTAAATCTTTTGTCAACCTTTTGTTTTCTTTTGTCAGTCTTTTTTTTACTTAAAAAAAAAAAGTTCAACCACAGACCTAAATACCAATTAAATACTTGTTAAATAATAGGACAAAACAGAATTAGTTGATTGGCACCAGCAATTGTCACTCAGATACTGTATTTAATATTTTGACTTTCAAGTCTGGCTATAGAAGGAAGTTTCCCTTAGGTCTTTAGAATACTTTCTTATGCATACATTTCCTTCAAATGATCAAATATTAAGATAACAAAGACTGTCTATAAAGGGATGACCACTATCCTTTTGATCAAACTCTCAATTAACATCTTGGTAAAATTGTGAGGGTAAATTGTTGCTAGATATAGGACTTGTTCAACTTTCAGGAAAAAACTCAGACTCCATTCACCTATTATAATACTCTGATTTATACCTGTTGTAATGCTCAGGTAAAAACTGATAACTAAAGAGAGGAAATGGCTTGTCCCAAAATAAATGAAGGAGAAAGTAACAAACCTATAACCAAAACGTCACTGGACTCCACTCTGGCTTACTAGGGGAAAACAAATACCAAACCTTCCTAAGGCATATGGAAAAATCAACACAAATATACAAAGGCGATTTCCTTTTTTTTTTTTTTTTTCAACGTTTTTATATTTATTTTTGGGACAGAGAGAGACATAGCATGAACGGGGGAGGGGCAGAGAGAGGGAGACACAGAATCGGAAACAGGCTCCAGGCTCTGAGCCATCAGCCCAGAGCCTGACGCGGGGCTCAAACTCACGGACCGCGAGATCGTGACCTGGCTGAAGTCGGACGCTTAACCGACTGCGCCACCCAGGCGCCCCGGCGATTTCCTTTAATAAGTTGAATCTTTGCATCTGTAGAGGCTAGAACACCACTTGGCATGTAATCAGTAACTAAGAAATCTTTGGCACTTGAATAAGTAGCTAATATTTGTTGAATTCTTCCATAATGCTAGATTCTATGATAAGTGATATGTATTATCTTTCAATGTCACACAGTCTGAGAGGATACAATTAATGTCCTCATTTTATTGATAATGATAAATTTCTATAAAATAACAGCTATTGTTTTTTTGAGATTTCCCAATAGATATCCAGTTGAGACTTTTTTATTCAAGTTCCTCAAATCTTTGAGCTTTTTCTCCAAGATTAACGCTATTTTACTAGCTCCACACTCAATTCTTCCTTCAGAAATAACTATTTATACTCTTAATTTCACAACCACTCAACATTTTAGAAAAAAAAAATTATCCTGTGGGCACTGAACCTTCTTATCCTGGATTGCTAGCTTAGTATACATAAAGAGCTATTTAAAAGAATAAAATGGAAGAGAATCCTTATTGGGTTGGCATTTCAACAGCAGCTGCCTATATGGTCTAATTTCCCAGAAACTTTCCATTTGGTCTAATTAATTTTCAAGTGTTTTTCTGTCTTAGCTCTACTTATCAAAATACAAAAATAACAGGGATAATTTAAAAAAAATAAAATATGAACCATTTGACAAGCTATACATTGATCTCTGTTAACCCTAACATATACCTCAAAAACTCCACTGAGAGTACTGGTTCCAGTAATGGCAGAGGAGGTTGTATGAGACTAATCCTACTATACGTGGCAATTATAAACTATGTACAAAATGTTTTTAAACAATCATTTGAATGCACTGTAGAGTAACCAAAAGCAGGCAGGAACTGGAGAGAATTTGACCTTCAGGAGGCAGGAGTTGCACTGGGTGAGGTATATTTTCATTCTGTTTTCTCCTTAGTGATATCCCCTGACCTACAAAATGGGGCAGGTGAACTTAACCAGAAGGTTGTATTCTTTCTGGTGTGAAGTATCTAAGTTGGGATTTAGGACTTCTAGAAAAACTGGTGATTGGATAAAACCTAAAAAAAAAACTAGGAAGGGGGGGAGTACATAGAGGGAATAGTCTCAGGATCTACAAATAAACTCTCTCTCAAACCTTACCTGACTCCTAACCCACACATGTACAGGGAAGATAGAAAGCAGCAGCTAGAAGATGTAAAATGTAATAAATATTTCAGCTTCTCCTTACAACAAAGAAGAAAAAATTTGAAGAATAAGTCCCACCACGTTAGAAGGCTTAGAAACGCCTCAAGATTTCCACTAAAACTTCAGAAAGATCACATCTTGTAAGTAAAGTCTGTGTCTCAAACTAAGTGATTTTACACTAAGACTAAAAGCAAAAGCAGATATCCCTTAATAAAGTGTAAACCCAATCCTCCACAATTCAATAAGATCAGCTAAAAACTCAACTTCCTGCTGCAAACAAAAAGCAACATTCTTCCAAGGAAGATAACAAAACCTAGACACTCTATAACATATCATCAGTAATGCCCAATATGTATTGAAATATGTGAAAATAAAGAATATATGACAGTCAAAAGAAAAAGCAATTAGTAGAAACAAATCCCAAGATGAGTCAGATGATAGAATTAACTACTAATATCAAGTATTATGTGCAAAATTACATGAATATATGCAAAAAATAATTTAAAAATTATTAAAAGATAAGAAATAGGAGGTACATTAAAAACTATATTAAAGAGCCAAGTTGAACTTCAAGAGCTGAAAAAGAAAAAACGTGAGATAAAATATTCTCTACATGGACTTAAAGGGTTGAACAAGTGGATCTGTGAACATGAAGACCATCAATAAGTTTCCAATCTGCGAAATAAAAAATAAACACAATGAAATGAATATTCAGTGACCTATAGGAAAATATCAAGTTGTCCAACATATGTGTAATTGAAAATCAATAAATTGAAGAAAAAATTTGGAAAGGAAATGAGGGCAAATACTGACATTAATTAATTATTCATGATATTAACTTATTCAACCAAGAAATAGAGTGAACCTCAAGCAGGATAAATATAGAGAACAGAATACCAACACCCATTAGAGTCAGATACTAAAAGCAAAAAGCCTTTTTTTTTTAATTTTTTAATGTTTACTTATTTTTGAGAGAGAGAGAGAGAGAGAGAGAGAGATGGTGACAAAGAATCTGAAATAGGCTCCAGGCTCTGAGCTGTCAGCACAGAGCCCAATGCAGGGCTTGAACTCACAAACCGTGAGATTGTGACCTGAGCCAAAGTCAGACACACAACTGACTGAGACACCCAGGCACCCCAAAATAAAAACAGTCTTAAAAGGAGCCAGAGGGAAAATAACACAATGCATATAAGATTACAGTAGGAGGAATGACTATCTTCTCATTAGAAACAGTGGAGGCCAGAAAAAAATGAACTGCATTTTCAAAGTCCTGCAAGAAGAAAACTGTCAACCTAGAATTCTATATCCTGTGAAAATGTCCTTCAAAAAAAAAAAAGTTAATTAAGGATATGTTAAGACAAGCAAAAAAACTGAAATAATTTATCACCAACAGACCTATATTAAAAATTCAGGCAAAAGGAAGTTTTACAAGTTAAAGGGAAATAACACCAGATGGAAACAAATCTACAGGAGGAAAAGAGAACCAAAACACTACATGTACACCTAATTTTTTTTAAAATGCTTTATGATCTTAATTTCGTTAAAAGAAAACTGATGTTTTATGTCAACATATTAACATTGATGTTGTGTAACATGTACATATAAAATACATAACTAAATAAATGGGTGTAGATAGGATTATACTAATAACAACATCTCACATTTGGGACACCTGGGTGGCTCAGTCAGTTAAGCATCTGACTCTGGCTCAGGTCATGGTCTCATGATTCATGAGATCAAGCCTCATGTGGGCCTCTGCTTGGGATTCTCTCTCTCTCTCCCTCTCTCTGTTCCCTTTCCCCACTCTCTTTATGTCTCTCATTCTCTCTCTCTCTCAAATATTTTTTAAGAGTCTTACATTTTACATATAATGGTAAAATATTAACACTAATCCTTGATAAGCAGATGTTTGTAATCTCTAAAGAAAGTGATAAACAGTAATACAAATATAAAGGAAATAAAATAATTAAAATAGATTGGTAAAAATATTTGATTATAGCAAAAGGAGAAAAAGATGAAAAAAGAAACAAAAATATAGATGGCTCAATCATATAGGAAAGAGTAAACTTAAATCCAAACATATTCATAATTACATTAAATATAAAAAGAGAAAGAGCCTCCAGTTAAAAGATCAAGACTGCCAGACCAGATCACAAAAAATAAAAGTAAAGGTAAAATATAACTACGATGCCTACAAGCAGTATTTTTTCTAGATAAAAAACACAGGCTGAAAATAAAAGAATGGGGAAAATATAACGGGCAATTACAAAATACTACAAAAATAAGAAATATAAAATATATGAACAATACTATAAATGACCTTGATCTGATTAACACATATAGACATTGAAACTACTCCAAGGGGCGCCTGGGTGGCGCAGTCGGTTAAGCGTCCGACTTCAGCCAGGTCACGATCTCACGGTCCGTGAGTTCGAGCCCCGCGTCGGGCTCTGGGCTGATGGCTCGGAGCCTGGAGCCTGTTTCCGATTCTGTGTCTCCCTCTCTCTCTGCCCCTCCCCCGTTCATGCTCTGTCTCTCTCTGTCCCAAAAATAAATTAAAAATGTTGAAAAAAAAAAAAAAAATTGAAACTACTCCTGCAAAATATATACATTCTGTTTAAGTACTTACTTGGTGTTCACAAAGATAAACTATATCTTGGGTCATAAAATAAGTATTAGTAAATGTTAGAAGAGCGGAATCTTATGGAGTACATTCTCTGACAACAATTGAATTAGAAATCAATAAAAAGAAAATGTATTTTAAAAACAAAGGGGCTTAAGAGCACATTTATCTTGAGCAACTGAGAAATGCTTAGAATTATTGAATCGTATTGTACCCCTGAAAGTAATACAACACCATATGTTATACTTCAATTAGAAAAACAAGTACTTGGAAATTGAACAACACACATGTAAATAACCACTGAATCAAAAAGATTTCAAACTGAATGATGATGAAATATAACATGTCATTTTTTTGGATGTAGCTAAAGAAGTATGGAAAAGGAAATGAATAATTTTTCATGTGTAAATTCAAAAGGTGAAAAGTTCCAAAATTGTTATAATTCATCATATTGAAAGAATAAAGCAGAAAACCATACAATCATCTTAATAGGTACAGAAAAAAATATCACACATTCATAATTTAAAAATAAACTCCCAGTAAACTAGGAATTCAGGGAATTTTCTCAGGGTTATTTTTTAAAAATTTTGTTTATTTTTAATCTTTATTTTTGAGAGAGAGAACGTGAGCAGGGGAGGAGCAGAGAGAGAGGGAGACACAGAATCTGAAGCAGGCTCCAGGCCCTGAGCTGTCAGCACAGAGCTGGACACTGAGCTGGAACTCACCAACTGCGAGATCATGACCTGAGCCGAAGTTGGATGCTTAACCGACTGAGCCACCCAAGTTCCCCTCTCAGGGTTATTTCAAAAAACCTATAGCCAACATCATACTTAAAGGTGAGATATTGAACACTTGCCCTGAGATTGACAACAAGACAAAGATTTCCATTCTCCATATATATATATATTTATCTTAGCATGAGTGGGGGAGAGCAGCAGAGAGAGAAAGAGAGAATCCCAAGCAAGCCCCACACTCAGTGCAGAGCTGGACATGGGGCTTGATACCATGACCCTAGGATCATGACCTGAGCCGAAATCAAGAGTCAGACACTCTACCGAATACGCCACGGAGGTGCCCTATCTCACTACTTCTATTTAACATTTTACTTGAAGTTTTAGTAAGAGCAATAAGGCAAGACGAACAAACTCCTATCAATTGGAATGATGAAATAGCTGTCTTTATTCACAGATGGCAAAATCCTGTACATAGAAATTTCAAAGGAGTTTACAAAATGATGACTAAGTCAAATAAGTGAACTAAGCAAAGTAGCATTATAGAAGATCAATAAAAAAATCACTTGTATTTCTTTTTTTTTTTTTTTATTTTTTAATATATGAAATTTACTGTCAAATTGGTTTCCATACAACACCCAGTGCTCATCCCAAAAGGTGCCCTCCTCAATACCCATCACCCACCCTGCCCTCCCTCCCACCCCCCATCAACCCTCAGTTTGTTCTCAGTTTTTAACAGTCTCTTATGCTTTGGCTCTCTCCCACTCTAACCTCTTTTTTTTTTTTTCCCTTCCCCTCCCCCATGGGTTTCTGTTACGTTTCTCAGGATCCACATAAGAGTGAAACCATATGGTATCTGTCTTTCTCTGTATGGCTTATTTCACTTAGCATCACACTCTCCAGTTCCATCCACGCTGCTACAAAACGCCATATTTCATTTTTTCTCATTGCCACGTAGTATTCCATTGTGTATATAAACCACAATTTCTTTTTCCATTCATCAGTTGATGGACATTTAGGCTCTTTCCATAATTTGGCTATTGTTGAGAGTGCTGCTATAAACATTGGGGTACAAGTGCCCCTATGCATCAGTACTCCTGTATCCCTTGGATAAATTCCTAGCAGTGCTATTGCTGGGTCATAGGGTAGGTCTATTTTTAATTTTCTGAGGAACCTCCACACTGCTTTCCAGAGCGGCTGCACCAATTTGCATTCCCACCAACAGTGCAAGAGGGTTCCCGTCTCTCCACATCCTCTCCAGCATCTATAGTCTCCTGATTTCTTCATTTTGGCCACTCTGACTGGCGTGAGGTGGTATCTGAGTGTGGTTTTGATTTGTATTTCCCTGATGAGGAGCGACGTTGAACATCTTTTCATGTGCCTGTTGGCCATCCGGATGTCTTCTTTAGAGAAGTGTCTATTCATGTTTTCTGCCCATTTCTTCACTGGGTTATTTGTTTTTCGGGTGTGGAGTTTGATGAGCTCTTTATAGATTTTGGATACTAGCCCTTTGTCCGATGTGTCATTTGCAAATATCTTTTCCCATTCCGTTGGTTGCCTTTTAGTTTTGTTGGTTGTTTCCTTTGCTGCGCAGAAGCTTTTTATCTTCATAAGGTCCCAGTAATTCACTTTTGCTTTTAATTCCCTTGCCTTTGGGGATGTGCCGAGTATGAGATTGCTACGGCTGAGGTCAGAGAGGTCTTTTCCTGCTTTCTCCTCTAAGGTTTTGATGGTTTCCTGTCTCACATTCAGGTCCTTTATCCATTTTGAGTTTATTTTTGTGAATGGTGTGAGAAAGTGGTCTAGTTTCAACCTTCTGCATGTTGCTGTCCAGTTCTCCCAGCACCATTTGTTAAAGAGACTGTCTTTTTTCCATTGGATGTTCTTTCCTGCTTTGTCAAAAATGAGTTGGCCATACGTTTGGGGTCTAGTTCTGGGGTTTCTATTCGATTCCATTGGTCTATGTGTCTGTTTTTATGCCAATACCATGCTGTCTTGATGATGACAGCTTTGTAGTAGAGGCTAAAGTCTGGGATTGTGATGCCTCCTGCTTTGGTCTTCTTCTTCAAAATTACTTTGGCTATTCGGGGCCTTTTGTGGTTCCATATGAATTTTAGGATTGCTTGTTCTAGTTTCGAGAAGAATGCTGGTGCAATTTTGATTGGGATTGCATTAAATGTGTAGATAGCTTTGGGTAGTATTGACATTTTGACAATATTTATTCTTCCAATCCATGAGCAGGGAATGTCTTTCCATTTCTTTATATCTTCTTCAATTACCTGCATAAGCTTTCTATAGTTTTCAGCATACAGATCTTTTACATCTTTGGTTAGATTTATTCCTAGGTATTTTATGCTTCTTGGTGCAATTGTGAATGGGATCAGTTTCTTGATTTGTCTTTCTGTTGCTTCATTGTTAGTGTATAAGAATGCAACTGATTTCTGTACATTGATTTTGTATCCTGCAACTTTGCTGAATTCATGTATCAGTTCTAGCAGACTTTTGGTGGAGTCTATCGGATTTTCCATGTATAATATCATGTCATCTGCAAAAAGCGAAAGCTTGACTTCATCTTTGCCAATTTGGATGCCTTTGACTTCCTTTTGTTGTCTGATTGCTGATGCTAGAACTTCCAGCACTATATTAAACAACAGCGGTGAGAGTGGGCATCCCTGTCGTGTTCCTGATCTCAGGGAAAAAGCTCTCAGTTTTTCCCCATTGAGGATGATGTTAGCTGTGGGCTTTTCATAAATGGCTTTTATGATCTTTAAGTATGTTCCTTCTATCCCAACTTTCTCAAGGGTTTTTATTAAGAAAGGGTGCTGGATTTTGT
Organism: Neofelis nebulosa; assembly: GCF_028018385.1. NCBI lineage: Eukaryota > Metazoa > Chordata > Mammalia > Carnivora > Felidae > Neofelis > Neofelis nebulosa. The sequence goes on along the minus strand of NC_080795.1, from coordinate 24,040,892 downwards.
CAAAGGCCTTTTCTGCATCGATTGACAGGATCATATGGTTCTTCTCTTTTTTTTTGTTAATGTGATGTATCACGTTGATCGATTTGCGAATGTTGAACCAGCCCTGCATCCCAGGAATGAATCCCACTTGATCATGGTGAATAATTCTTTTTATATGCTGTTGAATTCGATTTGCTAGTATCTTATTGAGAATTTTTGCATCCATATTCATCAGGGATATTGGCCTGTAGTTCTCTTTTTTTACTGGGTCTCTGTCTGGTTTAGGAATCAAAGTAATACTGGCTTCATAGAATGAGTCTGGAAGTTTTCCTTCCCTTTCTATTTCTTGGAATAGCTTGAGAAGGATAGGTATTATCTCTGCTTTAAACGTCTGGTAGAACTCCCCTGGGAAGCCATCTGGTCCTGGACTCTTATTTGTTGGGAGATTTTTGATAACCGATTCAATTTCTTCGCTGGTTATGGGTCTGTTCAAGCTTTCTATTTCCTCCTGATTGAGTTTTGGAAGAGTGTGGGTGTTTAGGAATTTGTCCATTTCTTCAAGGTTGTCCAATTTATTGGCATATAATTTTTCATAGTATTCCCTGATAATTGTTTGTATCTCTGAGGGATTGGTTGTAATCATTCCATTTTCATTCATGATTTTATCTATTTGGGTCATCTCCCTTTTCTTTTTGAGAAGCCTGGCTAGAGGTTTGTCAATTTTGTTTATTTTTTCAAAAAACCAACTCTTGGTTTCGTTGATCTGCTCTACAGTTTTTTTAGATTCTATATTGTTTATTTCTGCTCTGATCTTTATTATTTCTCTTCTAATGCTGGGTTTAGGCTGCCTTTGCTGTTCTGCTTCTATTTCCTTTAGGTGTGCTGTTAGATTTTGTATTTCGGATTTTTCTTGTTTCTTGAGATAGGCCTGGATTGCAATGTATTTTCCTCTCAGGACTGCCTTCCCTGCGTCCCAAAGCGTTTGGATTGTTGTATTTTCATTTTCGTTTGTTTCCATATATTTTTTAATTTCTTCTCTAATTGCCTGGTTGACCCACTCATTCGTTAGTAGGGTGTTCTTTAACCTCCATGCTTTTGGAGGTTTTCCAGACTTTTTCCTGTGGTTGATTTGAAGCTTCATAGCATTGTGGTCTGAAAGTATGCATGGTATAATTTCAATTCTTGTAAACTTATGAAGGGCTGTTTTGTGACCCAGTATATGATCTATCTTGGAGAATGTTCCATGTGCACTCGAGAAGAAAGTATATTCTGTTGCTTTGGGATGCAGAGTTCTAAATAGATCTGTCAAGTCCATCTGATCCAATGTATCATTCAGGGCCCTTGTTTCTTTATTGACTGTGTGTCTAGATGATCTATCCATTTCTGTAAGTGGGGTGTTAAAGTCCCCTGCAATGACCACATTCTTATCAATAAGGTTGCTTTTGTTTATGAGTAACTGTTTTATATATCTGGGGGCTCCGGTATTTGGCGCATAGACATTTATAATTGTTAGCTCTTCCTGATGGATAGACCCTGTAATTATTATATAATGCCCTTCTTCATCTCTTGTTACAGCCTTTAATTTAAAGTCTAGTTTGTCTGATATAAGTATGGCTACTCCAGCTTTCTTTTGGCTTCCAGTAGCATGATAAATAGTTCTCCATCCCCTCACTCTCAATCTGAAGGTGTCCTCAGATCTAAAATGAGTCTCTTGTAGACAGCAAATAGATGGGTCTTGTTTTTTTATTCATTCTGATACCCTATGTCTTTTGGTTGGCGCATTTAATCCATTTACATTCAGTGTTATTATAGAAAGATACAGGTTTAGAGTCATTGTGATGTCTGTATGTTTTATGCTTGTAGTGATGACTCTGGTACTTTGTCTCACAGGATCCCCCTTAGGATCTCTTGTAGGGCTGGTTTAGTGGTGACAAATTCCTTCAGTTTTTGTTTGTTTGGGAAGACCTTTATCTCTCCTTCTATTCTAAATGACAGACTTGCTGGATAAAGGATTCTCGGCTGCATATTTTTTCTGTTTAGCACACTGAAGATATCGTGCCAAGCCTTTCTGGCCTGCCAAGTTTCAAAGGAGAGATCAGTCACGAGTCTTATAGGTCTCCCTTTATATGTGAGGGCACGTTTATCCCTTGCTGCTTTCAGAATTTTCTCTTTATCCTTGTATTTTGCCAGTTTCACTATGATATGTCGTGCAGAAGATCGATTCAAGTTACGTCTGAAGGGAGTTCTCTGTGCCTCTTGGATTTCAATGCCTTTTTCCTTCCCCAGTTCAGGGAAGTTCTCAGCTATAATTTCTTCAAGTACCCCTTCAGCACCTTTCCCTCTCTCTTCCTCCTCTGGGATACCAATTATGCGTAGATTATTTCTTTTTAGTGTATCACTTAGTTCTCTAATTTTCCCCTCATACTCCTGGATTTTTTTTATCTCTCTTTCTTTCAGCTTCCTCTTTCTCCATAACTTTATCTTCTAGTTCACCTATTCTCTCCTCTGCCTCTTCAATCCGAGCCGTCGTGGTTTCCATTTTGTTTTGCATTTCGTTTAAAGCGTTTTTCAGCTCCTCGTGACTGTTCCTTAGTCCCTTGATCTCTGTAGCAAGAGATTCTCTGCTGTCCTGTATACTGTTTTCAAGCCCAGCGATTAATTTTTTTTTTTTTTTTAATATATGAAATTTACTGTCAAATCGGTTTCCATACAACACCCAGTGCTCATCCCAAAAGGTGCCCTCCTCAATACCCATCACCCACCCTGCCCTCCCTCCCACTCCCCATCAACCCTCAGTTTGTTCTCAGTTTTTAACAGTCTCTTATGCTTTGGCTCTCTCCCACTCTAACCTCTTTTTTTTTTTTTCCCTTCCCCTCCCCCATGGGTTTCTGTTACGTTTCTCAGGATCCACATAAGAGTGAAACCATATGGTATCTGTCTTTCTCTGTATGGCTTATTTCACTTAGCATCAAACTCTCCAGTTCCATCCACGTTGCTACAAAAGGCCATATTTCATTCTTTCTCATTGCCACGTAGTATTCCATTGATGAATGGATAAAGAAATTGTGGTTTATATGCCCAGCGATTAATTTTATGACTATTATTCTAAATTCACTTTCTGTTATATTATTTAAATCCTTTTTGATCAGTTCATTAGCTGTTGTTATTTCCTGGAGATTCTTCTGAGGGGAATTCTTCCGTTTGGTCATTTTGGATAGTCCCTGGAGCAGTGAGGACCTGCAGGGCACTTCCCCCGTGCTGTGGTGTATAACTGGAGTTGGTGGGCGGGGCCGCAGTCCGACCTGATGTCTGCCCCCAGCCCACCGCTGGGGCCACAGTCAGACTGGTGTGTGCCTTCTCTTCCCCTCTCCTAGGGGCGGGATTCACCGTGGGGTGGCGTGGCCCATCTGGGCTACTTGCACACTGCCAGGCTTGTGGTGCTGGGGAGCTGGCGTATTAGCTGGGGTGGGTAGGCAAGGTGCACGGGGCGGGAGGGGCAGGCTTAGCTCGCTTCTCCTTAGGTGATCCACTTCAGGAGGGGCCCCGTGGCAGCGGGAGGGAGTCAGATCCACTGCCGGAGGTTTGGCTCCGCAGAAGCACAGAGTTGGGTGTTTGCGCGGAGCGAGCAAGTTCCCTGGCAGGAACTGGTTCTCTTTGGGATTTTGGCTGGGGGATGGGCGGGGGAGATGGCGCTGGCGAGCGCCTTTGTTCCCCGCCAAGCTGAGCTCTGCCGTCCAGGGGCTCAGCAGCTCTCCCTCCCTTTGTCCTCCAGCCTTCCCGCTTTCTGAGCAGAGCTGTTAACTTCTGACCTCCCAGACGCTAAGTCGCGCTTGCTGTCGGAACACAGTCCGTCCGGCCCCTCCGCTTTTGCCAGCCCGACTCGGGGGCTCTGCTTGGCCGGCGAGCCGCCCCTCCGCCCCGTCTCCCTCCCGCCAGTCCGTGGAGCGCGCACCGCCTCGCCGCCCTTCCTACCCTCTTCCGTGGGCCTCTCGTCTGCGCTTGGCTCCGGAGACTCCGTTCTGCTAATCCTCTGGCGGTTTTCTGGGTTCTTTAGGCAGGTGTAGGTGGAATCTAAGTGATCAGCAGGACGCGCCGTGAGCCCAGCGTCCTCCTACGCCGCCATCTTCCGGAACTCTATCCACTTGTATTTCTATATACAAACATTGAAAATAAATTTTTAATAAATAGAATTTTTAAATCCCGTTTATATTAACATCAAAAACCCAAAATACTTAGGAATTAATTTAATAAAAGACATGTAAATCCTCCACACCAAAAACTACAAGACATTGTTGAGAAAAATCTAAGACCTAAATAAATGAAGATTAAAAACCATGTTTATGAATTTAAAGAGCCAGTATAGTTAGCAGAGTTCTTCACAAATTGTTCTATAGCTTCAATACACTCCTATTATAATACCAAATGATTTTTTCGTATAAATTGACAGAATTCTATACAAAGACATAGCTAGAATAGCAAAATAATTATGAAAAGAACACAGTTGATTCAAGTTTGGGTTCAATAGTTACTGAAAAATTAATCAAGGCAGGGTATTAGAGTTATAAACATAGACAAATACATCAATGAAATATGATACAGTCTAGAAATAGACCTACATATACATATATTTAATTTTTTACAGAAATGTCAAGGCTATTCAACATGATGCTTAAATTGCCAATAAGTACATATTGTTTGTACTTATTGGCAAACCAAATCATAGTGACAGAAATCAGAACAGTGGTTGCTTGTGAGACGTAATGCTTAGGAACTTTCTGGAGTGAGGGAATGATTTTGTATCTCAGGATAGTATTTACGTTTATCAAAACTCGAACTATATATTTAGGATATACAGCATTTCATTGGTATAAAATTTATTTTCATTACAAAAATTCAAGAAAGAAAAATATGTTCCAACTTTTATGGCAAACAATGCTTCCTCTAAACAGGTAATTTCTTTCACTTATTACTGAAGAAATATTCACCCAAACATAAAAGTAGAAATAATAAAACAATGAATGCCATATATCCATTTCTCAGCTCCAGTAGCTGTGAATTTTATGCTAATCTCAAGAAATCTCTTAACTTTGTTAATGAGAAAGACATAGTGATACCTGGAACAAAATTCTTAACTGAATTAGACTGAATTTGGAAGACACATGCAAAAAGAGTTTCATAAAATTTTGGTACATTCGCCTCCATAATAATTATCTCATCCTATCTTGTATTTAAGTTATTAATTTATACTTCAATCACCAAAAAGGATAATTAAATTCTTGAAAGCATAATTCCTCTCTGCTCCACTTTGTTTCCCAACCCACCTAATCTTTTCTTTAGGAAGGTGAAAGAAGGTCCATGTAGAAAGTTGCATGTAAAAAAAAAAGTTGCATTTTTTTAAGAAACTACAATTGAGTAGTTTTCTGTATGGTCACAAGTTTGTGCTACCATTACAACATTTCTATCATTCCCCCAAGATCCCAGTACTCATTAATAGTCATTCCCTATTTCCCTCTCCTCCTAGCCCCTTACTCCACTAATTTACTTTCTGTCTCTATGGATTTACCTATTTGACATTTCATATGAATGCAATCCCATAATATGTGGTCTTTTGTGTCTGGCCTCTTTCACTTAGCATAATGCTTTCAAGGTTCATTCATGTTGCAGTATGTATCAGTACTTCTACTTGATGACTGAATAATGTTCAATCATATGAATACACCGCATTTTTTATGGGAGTCTGGCCCATATGAATTGCTCAATTAAACACTTCGTCTTTTAACCAAAAGAGAAAATTTAAAACTTTTTCAAAATTGTGATTTGAAAACTGCAGGATTTCACTTTGATCTTTAAAGCAGGTGCTTTAATGTCAATTTCAGTAGGCTTTATATTACTAAATTGCTAAATTGTTTCTAAGAGATTTACTAGTTTCTCTCAAAGGATGCTTTGTGGTCTTAACAAATAGATTCTTCTTGCTTTCTGGTCTGGACTCCAACGCCCATCACAGACAGTTAAGCATTTCTACATTACAAATTCCAGATCCCTGGATATTTTTGAGAAGCCAAAAAGTGCATCACAATAGAGTGAAAAATTGATTGTTTTCCCCCATTGCTTTATTATTTTTCTGCTGATCATGTTACCCAAGGAAATTCTGATGAGGGCTTTTTCCATGCTATTTACATGTTAAAGTATAAAGGAAAAAGAAATTACTTTCTTGAAAGTCTCCAGGACATTGGTGTTGCAATCTTTCTTAATCCACAGTTTGAATCACAGTCTTGCAATAGTAATTGAGCTGTCCGGGGTGAGAAGGGCAGGAGGCTTATTTCGATCATCTGAGTCAGGGGGGTGTTTGCCATTTTGTTGGACAGATTTATTTGAAATGTGAAGTTTTCTTGAATGTCAAGAAAAGGAAAAGGGTAAATGGATGAAAATCCCTTTAAAAAAATCTTTCCTGATACCTCTGCTTCACTTCACATGAGTGAATATGGCACTCATACAGATGCCACATTGAGGAGAGTCATTGCACAAGACTGTCTTTGATTCAGAATCGTGTCTGATTTGATGTCTTCTCAAACTATAAACTGTAGTGACTATATTTTGATTTACTTGTCTAATGTTCAATTTCAGAGGTTATATAAACAGTATATGTTCCTAGCTACATTTTTTCAATCAACTTAGAGAAGAGAAAATTAAAATCCTTTATGGACGAGAATGATAAGAATATTTTGTTAGTCTTTTTTTTTAAGTGGTATATAAATTAGCGTTTATGGACAGGATCAGGACCTGAATGAAATTGGAAATAAGATAAATGAAATCTGGTTGTAAACAAAAAGAGTATGGACTATTTACCACAGTAGTGATAACACAGTTCTTTAGGATGTTAGCACTGCCTTTGGCTATCATAACAATGTGACATTGTGAAGTGGACTGATAAAAAATGCCCAAGCTAATTTTAGTTTTGAATAGACTTCTACCATTTGCGAAAGAAATGAAGCAAACAACCTTGCCTATTCTTACTTATTGATCTTAATTTAATAAAGAAGGTTATAAGAGATGCAACCATTTCAACAATAAACTTAATGGTATTTAGTTCATGTATTGTAGATTATTGTGTTTCCTTTTTTCAGATTTTAGAACCAGGGTGAAGCATGAGTCCGATATCTTGCCTAAGAGCAGGAGATAGAATTACATTAATTTTGGATGCCCTTCCAACTCTGTGATTCATTGCAGCTTAATGTAGAGCCCCAAAAGACTTGCTTATTGACTAAGACATTAAACTTGACACCCCAAAAATAAACAAAGGAAAATTTGTTTTGACGCAAAAGAGAAATTTGCCAAAGTGTCTCAGTTCTCTGGAAAATCCTGGAACCCCAGAATCAAACGAATAAGCTTATTATTCCTTTACTAGAAATATCAAATTATGTTTTCTGATAAGAGTGAGCAATAAAAGCCTTTTAAAAAAAAAGAGGAAATGGAATATATATTTATATCTTAATGATGCTTTCAAAGATCTCCAATCTTTAGCAGTAATCTAATTTGCAGTCTGATTTAAGTATTTTCTTACTTTAATCTCAAAGAAGAAATGCCATTCATCTAAAATAAAGTGTTTAATACTATTAATTTCCAAATATCTTGTACAAGTCCATAGCTCAACATATGTTTTGTTTCTTATTTTTTTTTCCCATCAAGTTTTGGCTCACTTTTTCTCACGTTATGTAGAAATGAAGAGTTTACAGATCTTTAGTGGAAATAAATGTGACCAAAATTCAAGTCTGAAGTTATTTAGTTGTATAATCATCGTTTTCCAATTTTTCTGTTTAATTCTTACTCCATTAACTGACCACAGCTGTCAGTATTGGCTCCCTAATAACTCCTTCTGAACTTGTAGTACCCTAGAACTCAAAGGAGGAGTTCATTGAGTACTGATGACCCGGCGTGTTCACATAGACCTCATCCCTAATCTCAAGAAATTCTCTGGCAATTTTATGCAAAGATTAAACCATGCCACACATTCTCTTTATGCTTAATGTATCTTCACTTAAAGGTGAAAATAGCCTTGCGTCAGCAGGGCAGGGAAGGGTAGGTATGTTTAAGTGTGTATGTGTGGTAGGTAAAAAAACTGATTATAAGCTCAAGAAAGCAAGAACTGTAATTTTTAAAATTCTTCTGTAATTAAATTTTATTTCTATTTTAAGATCACTTTTTCCAGATAGGGGAAACCTAATCTCGATCAATTCATGGTCCAATTCCTTAAAAGACTCCTAAATTATGTGAACTTTAGTCTCTTCATTTGAAACATAAGATTTGAGTCTCTCCCAAAGGACTCTTCTAGATCAAGGCATTCTAACAGGATCATAGATAACGCTCAGAGCACTGTCTGGTGCTGAGGACAGGACATCTTCCATGAACACTGCCATTATGACTACATAGAGATTTAAATTATCTAGAGTCATTTTAACCTTCATTGAAATGACAGTTCCTCACCTTGGATGTAAATAGGTTCTAACTGTAAGACTTAATGGAAAGTATAAACGGACGATGTATCTACTATTTTGTTTAGTTAAACTGACCAGATTTTTCTGTTTGAAAAGGCATTTGGTTTTTAAGTTTAGAGAGGATATGATACGTTTAGAGGGAAGAAGAAGAAACAGCAGTGTATGACTTTATTCCACATGTATTCAGAAATCTGAAAAGGAGAGATACAAGAGACAATCCAAGAAAGTGCAGAATTGTAGAAATCAAGGGAAAAAATCAGTTCAAATACAAGAGTAGTTACCTGGAGTAAATGGTCCCTAAGGTCAAATGAGATGAAAACAGACAATGTCCATTGGTGACTCCGGTGACCATAGTTTTGATGGTGAGAGGTAAGCACAAGGTTGAAAGTGGGTTTGGGAAATTTGTAACTGAAGATGAGAGAAGAATGTAACAAGGCTGAGAAAGAGCAACAGCTGGAGAAAACTCTGTGAATGGCTCCACTTTGCTATATTTAAACTTGGATGGGAACAGGTAGAGGGGGGAGATTCTGAGAGCCACTGAGAACAGAACTGTGAGGAAAGGGAGTCCAGAATATCAAGAGAATGACTGAGGATGCATGTCAGTCTGCAGGTGCAATCACAACAACCTGTTCTATAGCCGGGATGCTGGGTGGTTGGGTCTTGAATTAGGATGATAAATCCTGGGTCTTTGGATTTTAAAAGCCAAATGAATGTTTTAATGTAAAATTATACTTTAATCCTGGAATAGGAATAATAAAGATTATTAACACAAGAGTAGGTTAATGTAAGCAGAGAAATTATAAAATAGAAATGAAACAATAACATAATTTTGAGGTTTATATGAGCTCTTCTTTCATAGAGGGAATAAATATTTCATTTTATTAATAATTGATAATCTGACAAATGTACATGGTCAGCTTTTCATATCAATCTTTTTTTTAAATTTTATTTAAATCCAAGTTAACATATAGTGGAATAGTGGCTTCAGGAGTAGAATTTAGTGATTCAGCACTTACATATAACACCCAGTGCTCATCCCAACAAGTACCCTCCTTAATGCCCATCACCCATTTAGCCCATTCCCCACTCAACACCCCTCCAGCAGCCGTCAGTCCTCTGTATTTAGGAGTCTCTTATGGTTTGCCCCTCTCTCTCTGTTTTTATCTTATTTTTCCTTCCCTTACCCGTGTTCATCCGTTGTGTTTCTTAAATTCCATATATGAGTGAAATCATATATTTATCTTTCTCTCACTTATTTCACTTAGCATAATACACTCTCATTCCATCCACATTGTTGCAAATGGCAAGATTTCATTCTCTTTGCTGCATAATATTCCATTGTGTGTGTGTGTGTGTGTGTGTGTGTATACGTACACATACACCGCTTCTTCTTCATTCATTAGTCAATGGACATTTGGGCTCTTTCCATAATTTGGCTATTGTTGACAATGCTGCTATAAACATCGGGCTGCATGTGCCCCTTCAAATCAGGCTTTTTGTATCCTTTGGATAAATACCTAGTATTGCAATTGCTGGGTCGTAGCATAGTAGCTCTACTTTTAATTTTTTGAGCAACCACCTTAATATTTTCCAAAGTGGCTGTACCAGTTTTCATTCCCACCAACAATGCAAAAGTGTTCCCCTTTCTCCACAGCCTTGCTAACATTTGTTGTTGCCTGAGTTGTTAATTTTAGCCATTCTGACAGGTGTGAGGTGATATCTCATTGTGGTTTTGATTTGAATCTCCTTGGTGATGAGTGATGTTGAGCATCTTTTCATGTGTGTTAGCCATCTGAATGTCTTCTTTTGAAAAGCGTTCATGTTTTTTTACCTATTTCTTCTCTGGATTGTTTTTTGGGTGTTTTCAATAAGTGCTTTATAGATTTTGGATACTAACCCTTTACCTGATATGTCATTTGCAAATATCTTCTCCCATTCCATCAGTCGCCTTTTAATTTTGTTGATTATTTCCTTTGCTGTGCAGAAGGTTTTTCTTTTGCTTAAGTTCCAATAGTTCATTTTTGCTTTTGTTTCCCTTGTCTCCTGAGACATGTCTAGTAAGAAGTTGCTAGGGCTGCGGTCAAAGAGGTTGTTGCCTATTTTCTCCTCTAGGATTTTGATGGTTTTCTGTCTCATGTTTAGGTATTTCATCCATTTTGAGTTTATTTTTGTGTATAGTGTGAGAAAATGGTCCAGGTTCACTCTTCTGCATGTAGCTATCCAGTTTTCCCAACACCATTTGCTGAAGAGACTGTTTTTTCCCATTGGATATTCTTTCCTGCTTTGTCAAAGAGTAGTTGCCCATATGTTTGTGGGTCCATTTCTGGGTTGTCTATTCTGTTCCATTGATCTGAGTGTCTGTTTTTGTGCCAGTATCATACAGAATCATCTTCATGATTACAGCCTTGTAATACAGCTTAAAAAACAATATTCAGATAGAGTTGCCACCTTTTTTAATGTGTCAAAGACCTTTTTTACTTGATGAAGCATTCTTGGTTGGCAGTTGCTTTCTTTCAGCATTTTGAATATATCATCCCATTCTCTCCTGGCCTGCAAGATCTCTGCAGAGAAATTCCCTGATAATTTTATGGGGGTTCTCTTGTATGAGATAAGTTTTTTTTTTGTCTCTTGCTGCTTTCAAAATTCCCTGTCTTTGATTTTAGGTAGTTTTAGTATAATGTGTCTTGGAGAAGATCAGAAGATCATTTGATTAAAATTTGGGAATGACATATTAGCTTCATGAAATTGAAATCTTTCCCAATTTGGGAAAGTTCTTAGCCATTACTTCTTTAAATAAGTTTTCTCCCTTTATTCTCCTGAGATTCTAATGATGCATACATTGTTTCCCTTGATAGTGTCCCATAAGTCTTATAGACTTTCTTTTTTCCTTTTCATTCTTTTTCCGTTTTGCTCACCTGACTGGATAGTTTCACTTGATATGTCTTCTACCTCATTGATTCTTCTGCTTCAAATCTGTTGAAGCTCCCCATTGAAGCCTTCAGTCACTGATTGTATTCTTCAGCTCCAAAATTTCTCTTTGTTGCTTTTTTTTCTTTTCTTTTTGTTGCACTGCTCAATTTATTCTTGTATTGCTTTACTGATATTACTACATTATTTTTCTGTGTTTCTTGTAGCTCTCTGAGCATCTTTAGTTATTTTGAATTCTTTGTTGGGCAATTTCTGCATTTCTTTGGGGCTTGTCACTAGAAGTTTACTATTTTCCTTTGACAAGGTCATGCTTTCCTAATTCTTTGTGATTCCTGCAGCCTTGCACAGATATCTGCACATTTAAAGAAGCAATGACCCCTTACTTTATAGGCTAACTTTAGTAAGGAAAGACTCACCTGCACGTGGGGTCACACAAGCCTACTGTAACCCCAGGTCTAATAGTGCAGGGTGCCAAGTTTGGAGATGTGTGGTGACAATGGATCTGGGGGTCATGATGTCTTTTTGGCTCAGGCCACAGTGTCCGTAATATTGACGATTACATGGTCCTTGGAAAGCACAGTGGAAAGTCCACAGAGACTGTTAGGGCAGTTGGGGTCCTCAGTGGTGCCTCCAGGTCCAGCATCTAGGGACCAAAGTGAGAAGCAGTAATAGCTGAAGCCAGTGGCATACACATACTTGGCTATAGGGGCCAGGTGCAAGTGCCTATCTACTCGCAGGGGCTAGTTTCAGACACACATGTAGTGGCAGAGGTCAGGACACATAGCAAGGGATGGAGCCAACCGTAGGCTCACTGGCAGCTGCACGGGCCCTGACTGTTAGCATGCTCTCCTGTAGCTGCACAATCTCCCCTTGAATGTGGGCATGACAATTTAGGCTGGTGACAGCGGTTCAGCTGGAACCATTCCGATACACAGATAAAATTGGTTAGCTGCAGGTGAGCACAGTAGTGTAAGCCAGTGACACAAGACAGGGCCTAATCCAGCCCACAAGCAGCTGTGGGGACCCTGGCTATTGGGCATTCTCTCCCATGGCTGCACAGTCTCCCTCCAGGCACGTGCAGTGTAATGGAGACCAGTGACTGGCATCGGGCCAGCAGCATGCAAGTGCAGAGATGGAGGGGCTAGCTCAAAGCATGCACACAGTGGTGAGTGCCAGCCACAGGAGTCTAAGCTGGCATCTTATACAGTCACATAGGCCTAAGCTGGCTCGTTGGTAGTGGAGGTGGCATGGGGAGCAAGTGGGGAGGGCCTTAGCTGCCTGGCATCAATGAAGTGAATGCCTGTGGGGCCAAAGCTGGTGAAATCTGCAAGGGAGTTTGTAGTGGCTGTGCTGGACTTTGGTTTCTTCGGTGGCAAAGTCTGCTGGGTTTGTCTACAGAACAGGTCACTGTGAACCGTAACTGCTCTTGCTGTGTACCTGCTCCTGGAAGCCCCTGCTTTTCTATCTCAATAGGTCTCAGCTTTTCCAGGCTGGGGGGGGGGGGACGGGGGGAAGAAACCAAAGTGGGACTTTTGTGCAATACCGCAGAAGTGCTTGCCCCATTCTTCCTTTCCTGACAAGGTGAATTCTTTCTAGCTGGGAAGTTGCCCCTCGGTGCTGAGCAACGCTGGTTTGGAGGATGGGGTGCTGCAAACAAAATGAAGCTGCTTTCCTTCTTTTGCAGCTATTCTCAGGTTTTCCGTTCCATTGTCTTGCTTGGAAAGTGAAATCTAGAGCTCTCCCAGAGCTGTTTTTAATGCCTGGATAGCTATCTAATTTTTTATCTTTGTTGGGAGGAGAGAGGATAGAGTCTCCTACGCCACAGTTTTGTTGATGCCATTTCCTTCAAAGACTTTTTTTGACTACCTAATGCCATCATCTTTTTAAAAAGTAGAAAGAAACTAATCTCTGGGGGAAATATGACAGTTCCTTAAATTTGACAAAATTCACTTTATGAAATTCTAGCTACATTTTTTTTTATTTTGTACTAGACTAACAGTTCATTACAGAACTTTGCTCTCATGCAAAAAAAAAAAAAAAAAAAAAAAAAAAAAAAAAAAAACAACAACATTTGGGAACCAAGTTACAGATCAGGCAGACCTCAACAGTCTGCTTATTGTGCTGGGCTTGTTTTTTTTACTTGATAGATTAATACTCCAGTGAACAATTCCCTTCTTACCATACTAGTAAGCCTTCCCCTGGTCTCCCAGTTCACATACAGAATGACCCAGTTTCTCTACCAATGAATCAATTTCTGCTTCCCTGTTTTTTAACTGGTCTCTAGGTCTTTTGAGAGTAAAGACTGCCCTTCAGTTTAATGTAGCGAAATGTGTAGCTCAAATGTTTCAGTGAATGAACGGATAAAGAACAGATGGATGAATGAATAAAATCTCAGAGTTTTGATAACTGTCCACTTATTGGAGCCCCATACAATGCTTGCTTCATTTGTACGTGGACATTCTAAAAAATGCATATATCTGAAACTTTGACCCTATGTGTTTGTATATGACCTTCCTTTGCTATTGCCTCTCCAGTAGCGTTGGGCTCTTCTTTCTGTATTCAGTTTTTACATTTGCTCTCCTGTGGTAATGCCTGCAATTCTCTCAACTTCAGAAAGTTCAATTATAATCACCAGAGAAGCTTTCAAGGAAGACTTTTTCATTTTTTCACAAAATGAAAAATCATCCTGAAAGGTTTTTTTAATCAATATTTTCACCTATTGAGATTGTACAAAGATATATTAGAGATTCATAAATCAAACTATGCCTAATTGCAGAAATCAGTTAGTAAAATCTAATTTTTTTGGACCTGGATCAAATTGTGGCCTCAAGAATGGAGTTGTAATCCAGTCGTCATCATCATCATCATCATCATCATCATCATCATCATCATGTCAAAGTTCCTTATCAGACTATCCACTAGCATTGAACTGAAAGAAAATCTAAAAAGTAAGCTCTGTATGTAAGTGAACTCCTCGATAAGGGAACATATAAACAGAGGAGAAGGCATCATAGGAAAATACTCATATGGAAGCCTGGAAGTAAACATGGGGTGCTATGAGAAGAAATGAGACTCTGAAAAGCCAAAGTATACCCCACATCCCTTCAAAAGTGTGTGACCTCCCCCATTCATAGACTTAGCCCTTGAGATTACTATAGACATTATCAGGTCTTCTCTTGTGAAATGCAACTATCCTAGCCAGAGGTAATACATTATTATTTAAAAAATTCTTTAACTTAGTTTGTTCCGTCATTAAGATCTATGACAAATGTTTTGAATGGTAACATGAAAGTGCAAGATATGATTTAAAGAAAATTCTTTCAAAAGAACTCAGAAATTTTAAATAGAAAACTATGCCTCCACCATTTCATATTTTGGTCTGATCAAGATACAGTGTGTGTTGGGCAATGGGGGTTAAATAATAGTTATGTCTGTGAGTAGAGGTAGCACAAATAAAACATGGTAAATAGAGAGCTACCTTCTATGATGAGTAAAATTCTCAGAGCCAGTCTTAAATAGTTTAGGAAGAAGATTGATAATTTCCTTTCAAAAGAAATAATCTTTTAGGTTATAACTTTAACTTCAATTTGTATATTAAATTTTAAGTTATAAATACCTAAAAACTGTAACATTGTTCCCTTTCAGAGTTAGAATAACAAAATGTAGAAATTGTGATGACTACCGGTTCGATGGGAAACAGAGTGAGAGCCACTACAAAGTTTATGCCAATTTTCTTGCACATAATGAGCTCTATCTCATTAATCTTTTCAAGTTACTTCAGCACTTGAGCACATGGACATAAAAGTTCAAATAGCACTCTCCACTCAGTCTTTTTATTTTACGCTCCAATAGTTCAAAGGTTAGAACAAAAGGAAACCAAAACGGAGTCAGTTTATAAACTGCTGAATCCATTTGCTCTTTAGCAACAGTTTGATATCTGTGGTACTTCCTTTTTAAATGAAACTCACGGTGACCCTATGAAGTCATAAAGTCGCATATGCATAAATCTGCCACTCGCATAACAGAGTAAAAGTAAACAAAAGGCAAGTAGCCTTAGTCTTTCATTATTTCATTATTTGTGCTTCATTACAAATCTAAGACTTTTTTTAATATCAAATACCCTACCCACGGAATTCAAATCCTGGACTTTTCAGAAAATACAAACTTGTTAACTTGAACTCTGGTAAAATGCAAATTTGACGATAGGGAAGAACTATCAGGATACTTTCAGATTACGACTTTAAAGATTGACTAATTAGAGTTTCTGAAGGGCAGGTATTAACAACATGAATTTGCAGATGTCTTAAAACATCCTCTTAAAGATTATATCAAAACCAAATATTTTATGAAAAAGGAAATATTTGTGCTTTGAATGATTTGATCCGCCAACAATTGTTACTGACATCAGTTTGCTATATATATTTCTAAACAGAACTACTTTCTGTGCTGGTTGGCAAAAATGTGTCAGCACTTTAAATATTTTAGGAAATTCATGATTTCCTATAGAAAATTATGCTCTTTGGAAAGCCTGGGTGGCTCAGTCTGGATCTTGTGGTTCATGAGTTCAAGCCCTGAGTCAGGCTCTGTGCTGACAGCTCAGAGCCTGGAACCTGCTTCATTCAGATCCTGTGTCTCCCTCTCTCTCTGCCCCTCCCCTGCTCACACTCCTTTTCTCTCAAGAATAAATAAACATTTTAAAAATTAAAAACAAAACAATATATTTAAAAAATAACTTATCAGACTCAATAGCCAAAAACCAAATAATCCAGTGAAGAAATAGGAAGAATATATAAATAGACATTTTTCCAAAGAAGACCTACAGATGGCTAACAGACAAATGAAAAGATATTTAACATTACTTATCATCAAGAAATGCAAATCAGACCATGAGATATCCCCTCACACTTGTCAGAATGGCTAAAATTAACAACACAGGAAACAAGATGTGGGCGAGGATGCAGAGAAAAGGGAACACTCCATCACTGTTCATGGGAATATAAACTGGTGTAGCAACTGCAGAAAACAGTGTGGAGGTTCTTCAAAAAGTTAGAAATATCTACCTTATGACGTAGCAATTGTGTAGGTATGTATATACCCAGAGAATACAAAAAATACTGTGTCAGGGACACATGCATCCTGATGTTTATAGCAGCATTACCAACAATAGCCAAATTATGGAGAAACCAAATGTCGATTGACTGATGAATGGAAAGAAGAGGTGTTATATTTACAGAATGGAGTATTACTCAGCCATAAAAGAGACTGCCATTTGCAAGGACATGGATGGAGCTAAAGACTAAGTTAGAGAAGGATAAATACCATATGATTTCATTCATGTGTGGGATTTAAGAAACAAAACAGATGAACATTGGGGGGAAAAAGAGGTAAACTATAAAACAGACTAGATTAAGGAGAGCATTTGTGATCAGCACCAAGTGTTGTATGTAAGTGATGAGTCACTAAATCCTACACCTACAACTAATATTTCACTGTATGTTAACCAGCTAGAATTTAAATAAAAACTTGGAAGAAAAAAAAGAATAACAGTTGTATGTATATCAATGTGGCTAAATCTGAAAAATAAAGTGTGGAATTAGGGTATGATTATATAAATTGTTTAATGCAAAATGATACTATATATTTTATTGACATATATTATGCATATGTAGCCAAAAGTAGCAGAAATGACAAATAGAAATTTTATCATGAGAAGGAGAAATAAATAAAATTGAGAATACATATACAGAGAACTCAAATATATCTGAATGTTTTATCTCTCTTTAAATTTTTTAAAGTACAAAAATAATATGAATTTAAAACAAATCACAAAGTGAATCCTAATTAAAATTAAAACTAGTCAAATTATCATGAAAAGCATATAATTCACGAATAAGTAACTGTAAATACTGGACTCCTTGCTCCGCCCTGGGTTAGAGCTTTAGGTCTTTAAGAAGCATATTGCTCAAGGGGCGCCTGGGTGGCACAGTCGGTTAAGCGTCAGACTTCAGCCAGGTCACGATCTCGTGGTCCGTGAGTTCGAGCCCCGCGTCAGGCTCTGGGCTGATGGCTCGGAGCCTGGAGCCTGTTTCTGATTCTGTGTCTCCCTCTCTCTCTGCCCCTCCCCCGTTCATGCTCTGTCTCTCTCTGTCCCAAAAATAAATTAAAAACGTTGAAAAAAAATTAAAAAAAAAAAAAGCATATTGCTCAAGTTCTTTGGGACTTACTTTCCTCATCTGTATAAAGAGAGAGTTAAGACCATCTCTTAAGATTCCTTGACAGCTATAAAATTTAACTCAAAGCACTTTAGAGGATTTGCAGCAACCAAAGCATGAATTATGATTTGGACTTTTATTTTCTTTCAGTAATTTGGATTTTAGAGTCGAATTTGTAAGTGAAGACATAAATTTATAGTTGGGTGTTCCATGACTCCTACTATGTAATTGTTCAATTGTTCCCTCGACCAAATTTGTGAGTATTGTTGCGTCAGTGTCCTATCATTACTTTTTCCAACAATATCCACCTTGTATTGTAGCCTGATTGTTAACAGAAAATCACCTCTCCTTCTGCTGTCACATGATTATTCCCAGCCTGGGAAGATCCATCTTCTGCTGTTTTTTGAGGGATTTTTGGCTATTCTCTTTTTGTGAAATTTTTGAGTCTTAATTTAATCACTGTTTAACCTTTAAGTTCTTCTAGTAAAAGAAACAGAAACTGATTCTGGCTGGATTTAGGGGAATAAGGGCCAGGAGAAAGACAAAGACTGGAAAGACTCTATCTCTTGGAATCAAAGGAAGAGATAATTAAGGAAGGGAACATTTTAAGAATCCCTGCATCAAATTTGTTGGCCTTCTCCCAAGACCTCTACCATTTATAAAATTCAGTGCCAAATACCCTTAGTCTCTCAGTTCTCTTTTCCAATTTTTTAACTCTTAGGTTACAGACTCTAATTAGTCCAGCTTGGGTCAAATATATACTTTTAGTTCAATTGGGCAAAGCTATGTATTGCAGACAAATTCATTGGGGACTTCCTCTGACTGTGAATGCCAGTTTCCAGAAAGCAGTAATAGGAGCAAGTAGGCAACCCCAAAAGGAGTCTCTTGTGGCTAGCCTTTGTCATGACATGGGTCAGATGAGGAGAGTGTGTTTGCCTGCTTATTAATAGCTTAAAGAGTTTCACCTTGGAATCAGCATGGGATGGGATTCATTTTGAAAATATTTCCAAAAATTTCTCCTGTTGACACCCTGGGGATGATTTGAACTCATTAATATTAATGTGCTAATATTGAGCCACAGACTGGATCTTTTCTTCCTTGGCCTCATAGCACACTTGTTCCTTTTAAAGTCTAGAAACGTTTGTTGATTCATTTAAAAGGTTACAACAAACTCTTTTACATTCTAGCCTAAAAAATTGGAGATAATATGCAGAGAAACCAAAGAGTTGATTTATAATATTTGGGAGAAGCAAAGTAGAATTGTTCCTGAAAGTCTTTTTGAGACTCAACATAGAAACCATCACAACCAAATCCAATGTTTATATGCTACTGAAGATTTTCACTCTTTGATTTGAAAGCTAATGAATCTGCTTATTTCTCTAGAGACCCAGTATCCTTCTGCTTTGATATAATCTACCTTAATTACGTTATTTAAAATTCGGATGTGTTCCAGGAATTTTTGCCACCATGCAAATAATCCTTTTTTATAATTCAAGATTCTTATTTGGATTGGATGGAATAAGAAGCAAAGATAAGAACAGAGTATTGAAATAATCTCCTTTTCATCACTCTGTACATTGACTCTGAGTTGCCACTGAAAATATACTCCTGTGTTATTCAGTGGGGTGTTGCCCCATTGGTCTTCTGCCCATTTTTCAGTCAGGTTGTTTGGATTTTTGGTGTTGAATTGCCTAAGTCTTTATATATTTTGGATATTAATCCCTCACTGGATATACCACTTACAAATATCTTCTCACATTCAGTATATTGTCTTTTTTGTTTTGTTAATAGTTTCCTTTACTGTGCAAAAGCTTTTTATTTTGTTATAGTCCCAATAGTTTAGTTTTTTCTTTTGCTTGTCTTGCCTCTGAAGACATATCTAGAAAAATGTTGCTACTGCTGATGTCAGGAAAATTACTGCCTGTGTTCTCTTGTAGGATTTTTATGGTTTCAGGTCTTACATGTAGGTCTTCAATCCATTTTGAATTTATTTTTGTGTATAGTTTAAGAATGAGGTCCAGTTTCATTCTTTTGTGTGTTGCTATCTAGTTTTCCCTCCACCATTTACTGAAGAGACCGTCTTTTTCCCTTGGTATATTATCTCCTCCTTCATCATAGATTGACTATATAAGCATGGATTTATTTCTGGACTCTCTATTCTGCTCTATTGATCTCAGTGTCTTGTTTTTGTGCCAGTACCATGCTTCCTTGATTTCTACAGCTTCTAGTATATCTCGAAATCTGGAATTGTGATACTTCCAGTTTTTTTCTTCTTTCTCAATATTGTTTTGGCCAGTTGGGGTCTTCTAGTTATGTGAAAAATGCCATTGGTATTTTGTTAAGGATTGCACTAAATTTGTAGATTGCTTTGGGTAGTATGGACATTTTAATAACATTAATTCTTCTAATCCATGAGTGTGGAATATCTTTTCATTCACTTCTCTTTTCAATTTCTTTGATAAATATGTTATAATTTTCAGAGTACAGGTATTTTCTTTCCTTGGTTAAGTTTATTCCTAAATATTTTATTCTTTTTTGGTATAATTATAAAAAGAAATTTTTCTTAATTTCTTTCTGCTACTTTGCTATTAATGTATAAAATGCTACCAATTTCTGGATATTAATTTTATACCTTGCAACTTTACTGAACTCATTTATTCTAATAGTTTTTTGGTGGACTCTTTAGGGTTTTCTATGTACAGTATTATGTCATTTGCAAATAGTGACAACTTCTTCCTTACCAGTATGGCTACCTCTTATTTCTTTTTCTTATCTGACTGCTATGGCTAGGATTTCTGGTACTATGTTGAATAAAAGGGGCAAGTGTGGACATCTTTCTCTTATTCCTCACCTTAGAGAAAAAAATGTATATTTTTCATATACAGCCATTATCATGTCAAGGTATGTTCCTTCTAAACACACTTTGTTAAGAGTTTTTATCAATTACAGATGTTGAATATTTTGTCAAATTCTCCTCATCTATTGAGATGATCATATGGCTTTTATCCTCATTTTGTTGCTGTGGTGTATTATGTATTATGTTGATTGATTTGCAAATATTGAACCATCCTTTCATACCCAGAATAAATTTTACTTGATCATGGTGAACAGTCCTTTTAATGTGTCATTGAATATGGTTTGCTAATATTTTATTGAGGATTTTCACATCTATATTAATTAGGGATATTGGCCTGTTATTTTCTTTTTTGGTGGTTTCTTTGTCTGGTTTTGGTATCAGGGTAATTAATGTTGGTCCCATAGGATGTATTTGAAAGCTTCCTTCCTCTTCTACTTTTTGGAATAGTTTGATCTGCATAGGCATTAACTCTTTTTTAAATGTTTGGTAGAATTCACTTGTGAATCCATCTGGTCTTAGACTTTTGTGTGTTGGGAGTCTTTTGATTACTGATTTTATTTTGGTATTAGTAATTTATCTGTTAAGATTTTCTATTTTTTCTGATTCACTTTTGGAATATTGTATGTTTCTAAGAATTTATCTATTTCTTCCAGGTTGTCTGATTTATTGGCATATAATTTCATAGTATTCCCTTAAATCCTTTGTATTTCTGTGGTATTGGTTGTTACTAATGATTTATTTGTGTTCTATTTTTTTCCTTGATGAATCTGGCTAAAGATTTATCAATTTTATTATCTTTAAAAAAACATCTATTTTTGGTTTTCTTTTTCTTTTTTAGTTTCTGTATCATTTATTTCTGCTCTCATCTTTATTATTTATATCCTTCTATTCACTTTGGGCCTTGTTTAATCTTCTTTTTCTTGTTTCTTTATGTATAAGAATAGATTGTTTATTTGATATTTTTTTGTTTCTTGAGATAAGCCTGTATCACCATATATTCCCCTCTTAGAACTGTTTTTGCTGCATCCTGAAGATCTTGAACTATTGTGTTTTGATTTTCATTTGTCTGTATGTATTCTTTAAATTTCTTGTTTGATTGCTTTGTTAACCCATTAGTGGTTTAGTTTCATGTTGTTAAGCCTCCACACATTGTTTTTCCATTGTTTTTACTATGATTTATTTCGAAGTTTCATAGCATTGTGGTTGGAAATGATGTAAGATTTCAATCTTCTTAAATTTATTGAGACTTGTTTTTCAGCCTGACATATATTTTAGAGAATTTTCCATGTGCATTTAAAAAGAATGTGTATTCTGCTGTTCCTAGATGTAATGTTCTGTATATATCTATTATCTCCATCTGATCTAAAAGGGTCATTCAAAGGCATTGTTTCGTTATTGTTTTTCTGTCGTGTTGGTCTATCTATTGATGTAAGTGGGGTGTTAAAGTCCCCTACTATTACTGTATTATCATTAATTTATCTCTTTATGTTTGTTAATATTTGCTTTATGTATCTAGGTGCTTCACGTTGGGTGCATAGATATTTATAATTGTATCTTCTTGTTGACTTGATCCCTTTATCATTATGTAATGCCTTTCTTTTTCTCTTGTTACAGTCTTTGGTTTAAAATCTATTTTGTCTGATATAACTTCTGCTATCCCAGCTTTTTTTTTTTCTTCCACTGGAATGATAAATGTTCTTCCATCCCCTTACTTTCAGTCTTTGGGTCTTAGGTGAGTCTCTTGTAAGCAGCAAATAGATTTTTCTTTTTTTTTTTTAAATACATTCTGCCACTCTGTGTGTTTTGATTGGAGCAGTTAAGCCATTTATATTTAATGTAATTATTGACAGGTATGTACTTATTGCCATTTTGTTAATTATTTCTGGTTACTTTTGTATTCTCTGTTCTTTTTTTTCTTGCTCTCTTTGTGATGAGTTTTTCTCGTGTTTGACTTTCTTTCTCTTTATTTTTTGTGTGTCTATTATATAGGGTTTGGGTTTGTGGTTACCATAAGGGTCATATATAACATTCTAAGTATATGTAAGTCTATGTTAAGTTGACAGTCATTTAAGTTCAAACACATTCTAAAAAATCTTTTCTCCCTACTTCACATTTTATGTATATTCTGTCGTGTTTTATAATTCTCTTCTACTTATGGTCATTTCCTTTCTGCTTAAAAATGTACCTTTTTGATTTCTTATGAGGCTGGTGATAAATTCCTTTATTTTTTGTTTACCTGGGAAATTCTTTCTCATTCAACTCTGAATAATAATCTTGCCAGATAGAGTATTCTTGGTAATAGTTGTTTTTTTTTTTATATCTTTACAGAACTTGAATATATTATGGCACTCCTGAACTAGCTTTCATAGTTTCTGCTGAAAAAATCAGTTGATAGATTTACAGGGTTTCCTTTTACCTAAGTTTTTCTTCTCTCTCATTGATTTTGAAACTTTAACGTTTGACATTTTAATTATTATGTGTCCTGGTATGGACCTTTTTGGGTTTACCTTGTTAGGAACTGTCTGTGCTTCTTGAACCTGGATGGCTGTTTCCTTTTCTAGGTTAGTGAAGTTTAGGTTAGGGAAGCTCCTTATAGAAGGCACCCTGGCAGGGTGGCTGGAGCTGAAGGGGGTGTAAGCCAGGGGATCATGGGACTCACCATATAGCAGACACCATGGCAAGACAGCTAAAGCTGAAGGGAGGGCAATCTGGGATGTCCTGGGGCTTCCCACACTGAGTGAACCCTGGCAGAATAGCTAAAACTAAAGTGGGTGCTCATTGCAGGGGGTGCCCTATCTGGGTGATTGGAGTCAAGACTGGAATGGACAGGAGTGTTCTGAAGTGCTCCACACAGGGCTTACCCTAGCAAGGCAACTGGATCCAAAGCAGATCTCAGCTGGGTGGTTCTGGAACACTCTGTGCTGGCAGATCCCTAGCAAGCCATCTGAAGCTGAAGTGATGTGAATCTGAAGTGTCCAGGGTACTTTGCATCAGTGTCACCTTGACAGAAAGACTGGAGATATAGTAAGCATTAACCAGAGGTGTCCTGGTGTGCACTGCCCCTGGTGGGATGGCTAGGACTGTATCAACTAGGGGCTATGGATCACTGAGGCAGCAGGCCAGTTAGGGTACCCAGGTTGTACACTGCTCTGTGATTTCAACATGGAAGGGGAAGCATAGACTGTCACCCCTCCCACCAGAGATTTCCGCAGCTCCTTCACCTTTAGTGGAGTTCTAGGACTGACTCTTTTATATGCTAATTGCTTTTTTAAACCATGGCTTTTTTTTTCCTGTGCCCAGGACTGATATGGTCTAGGGGACTCAGGGCTTGATAAAGAAGCAGGCCAAGTATGGCATCTGGACCCTGCTCTGTTCTGCACCTTCAAGGTGGAGGGAGAATATAAACCATGTTGCTTTCCAAACTCTCTGACCCAGAGAGAGTTCCAGCTGCTCCTCTACCATTTGGTGAACTTCTAGGGCTGGCTCTTTTGTATGCTAGCTGCTCTTTAAAGTTAACTTTTTTTTTTTTTTCTGTGCCCAAGGAAAAACCAATCTGTCCTCTGTGAACTGCAGTTCGCAGCATCGGGGATGGGAGTTCCCTTCATCACTATCTATGTCTCCATCTCTCTTGCTGTTCTCTCTTGCCATTCTATCTTTTGTTGTGCAGAAGCTGTTCAGTCATCCCACAGTTCTTATTCAGGAGGAATTGCTCTCTAAATAGGTATAACTTGGTATACCCATGGAGGAAGTGAGTTCAGGGTCTTCTATGTCACCATCTTGGAATGGACTTCGTAATCACACGATTTCTTAAAAACATTCTTCCCATTGGATGTTGTCAGGGATAGAGGGGATTTTTTATTGTTATTTTAAACTTTTTAATGTGATATTATTTTTAAGCATTACTTTAAATGAAAAAGGTTATATATGCACAAGGAAAAAAATTCAAAAGTTACTTTACAAAAGGATTTTGCACAGAAAAGTTGTTGTCTGTTTACCCATTCTCCACCCAGTTTCAACAATTTTCTTCTTAATGAGCGCTGAAAAGGAAAGTTGAGTACACACTGCCTGGAGCAGTAGTCTATATTTTTTCTCTTAGTGAATGTGTTTGTTTATTGTATTTTTCAGTAATAACCTATAGTTCAAAAAAAGTCCTTATAAGGTGCAAAAAGGATAAAGCACTGATAAACTGGGTTGGAAAAGAGAATCAAAATATTATCTGCTTTAGAACAGGACTTCAAAGAATTACTTTTTTCATAATGAGAGAAATTATTGTCTAAAGAAAATGAATGTTTTGAGACTCATTTACCCACCACTGAACACAGGTTCTGAGATTCTATAGGTTTTCTTGGTTATGAATTGCTGTGTAACAAACCACCTTAGGATTTGCAGCTTAAAAACAACCATGTTATCACATTTCTGTAGTCAGTAATTTGACCTTGGCTGGGCTCATGTGAGCAGTTTCTATGCTGGTTTCACCTGCAGTCATTCATGTGGTTGTGATGATTTGTGGGTCAGCTGGAGCTGGTTGAAGAAAACGGTTTCATTTACGTATCTGGTAAATGGTTCAGGCAGTCAACTAGGTTACATGTCTTCAGCAGGCTAACCCTGGCTTCTTCACAAGGATTTCAAGAAGGAAAGCCCTAATATGGAAGCACTTTTATAGCCTCTGTGTCACATTTGCTGGGGCTCATTGGCCAAATCATGTCACATGACCAAGCCCAGAGTCAGTGTAGGAAGGGACCACATACAAGTATAGGTACAGGGAAATATGAAGCCAATACTGTAACAATTGATCGCATAGGTACTACGCTCAAATTAAGCAAAGTGCCATCAAGATAGATTCCTCTAATTTCCGAGTGGGAAAAAACACCGAAAATATAATGAGGTGGATATTTTCCATTTATTTCCCGTAGTTCACTTTTGAAAAAAAGTGTTTTAAAAGCCTTGAGAACATGGCAGTGTTTATGGCAAGGAATCAAGGAGATATCTGTTCAAAGAAAAAAGTAATTGTACACAGAGGTAATAGAAAGATAGCTAAGTATAGAGAAGACACTTCTGGCCAGGATTCAGTCTAGACATTTTTTACAACTACACTCCCATCCTTAAATCTAAAACTTTTTCCAGGAAAAGAGCAACCTACATTTAAGAGTAACATAGAACAGTTATACAAGAGTTTTACATTTCCAGCTTTAACTGTGATGCACAGAATTGCAAATCTTGCTAGCACGAGCATGGTCTATTCATACTGCTCTAACACAATACCACTGATTGGTTGGCTTATAAACAACAGGTATGTATTGCTTACAGTTCTGGAGGCTAAAAAGGTCAATATAAAGATACCAATGTGGTCATCTTTTGACAAAAGCCTTCTCCTTGGCTCATAGCTGATGCCTACTTGTTGTGTCCTCACACTGTAGAAGGATAAGGGATCTCTCTGGGGTTTCTGTCATAAAGGCATTAATCCCCTTCATGAGTGCTGTATCCTCATATGAATTGGAGGGAGGTGGGGCTAAAACAGACTGTAGCAAACATTCAAAATATAGTAGGTCTAAATGTAATATAGTATCCTAGATTGGATCCTATAACAGCAATTTTTCATTCAAAGTCTCAAATAGATCTCCAGTTATAATTAAATAAAATCCAAAATACTCAACCTTCTTGTCTAATTCAGACCTAATATTCCAACTGCTCTTATGTGACCAAATTTCTCCCAGATATTTCCAGGATAATTGCTTTATTCCTGTGATTTCATCCAGTTCCACTTTATGACTCCTTCCGGGTTGTTCCAGCTAACCACAGTTGATCTTTTAATGTCTAGTTTAAAAAATCATTTCTTATGACATATTGCTATAGCATATTCCTGGTTGAATCCCAGCCCAGCAAAGTAAACCAAAGTTACCATCATCTGTCTTCATAATCTGATTTGAAGAAGGTTAAAGCTAAATACAAGTATTTTCTGGAGCAAATAGAAGAGGAATAACATCAGACATTGCAAATGGTACTAATCTACAGCATCACTCAAAAGCTTCAGTGCCCAGAGCCCAAGGTAAACAGGGAAAGAGCAAGCAATGTGCTGTGCAGTTTGCTCTAGGAGTTAATATGGCTCACTATTAGCTTCATCCACAAAGCCCAGAATTCCTCCTGAGGACCTAAACCAAATGTGTGTGCCTGCAGTGAATATATCAATAGATTTGCTGAGGACATTCCCAGCTAGTGTGAGTTGAGTGCATTTTGCCTCTATAAGGAGAAGACTCCAAGAAGCCAATATATATGCTCATTCTTATCATAAAGGATAAAGTATTCTTAGGAGTATAAGACAACCTAAGAGAAAAGTTCAAAGATTTTGACCGTGTAACTAAACCTGTGTTAACATGTAAACTCAGTATGTCTTAGTGTGTGGTATGGTCTAGGAGGTGTAAAATAAATATTGATTAATATAATCCACAGATACAATTTCCAATACTTAGACCAGAGACCCTTAACCATTTTTGTGCACGGACACTTCTGGCAATCTGGTGAAGTCTGTGAACACCTCAGCATACTATTTATTATGTTTTATTTATTTTGAGAGATGGAGAGACAGAACACTAGTGGGGAGGGGAAGAGAAAAGACACAGAATCTGAAGCAGGCTCCAGGCTCTGAGCTGTCAGCACAGACCCCAACACAGGGCTCAAACCCATAAATTGTGAGATCAGCTTAGGCTGAAGTTAAATGCTTAACCGACTGAGCCACCCAGGTGTCCCCTCAGAATACTCTTAAATGTATAAAATAAAACAATGAAACTTGTTTTTTTTGCAATAGTTATCAAAATATTTAAAAATAAATGTGATATGGTAATACATGCACTCTTAGTAACACTTTAAATAACAAGATATGCTTACAGGATTAATAGTCACCATGATGAAGAGCGTAAAGGATATTAGGTACCTGCAACTACTTGTCAGACAGTAAATATTTTCATGCTTCTGCATGATTAGGGCTTTCTGAGCAAGTGTTACTGGAACTAGATTAAAGGAAAGCCCTTGGAAGCTAAATGATGACTGAATAAATAGTGGGTAAACTCAGAAAAGTGATTTACCTCCCTAGATATATGTTTACATATCAAAAGAAGATAAAACCTGGAACCATGTAAACATTCTAGGGACTGTAAACCATGGAGGTTTATTTTATTTTCCTCCTGGAGATAAAGATTGGTATTCTAAAGGGTAAGAAGCAAGGGACCTTCCCCTTCTCTTCCCAAGGAGACTTTGTCTCCATTAGAGAAATTGGGTTTCTCCTCCTCTCCTAGGTGGTAGAGGGGGATTGGGTGCAACATGCATATAAGCTCCCAGACTCACAATTTGAGATTCCTCTCTTGTGGTGCAAAAAAATCTTTTTTGTGCACACCCAAGGTCTATATGGCTCTTATAACTTTCCTTCCCCAGAAGGGGGAAGAATAGAGCATGGGGAATTAATCTGGTTATTGCCCTAAGTAATAATGGTAAGTCTGTCTTGATTTACCATTGGTAAATCATTGGCAAATGATAACTGGTAAGTCTTGCCTGGCAGAAAAGTCATGTTTGCATCCGGGATAATAAAATTAAATATACATAATCAAAACTTACCAAGCTTGTATTGGGTTTATGAAAACCAAAGGGGTTAGAAAAATGCAGTTAGCTCTGAGTCATGAACAGAGATAATACCAATTCATTTATCAAATATTTAGTGGATATCTAATATGTGCAAAACACTGTCTTAGGCAATAGGAATATATTCCTTAATAAAACTAACTTTTCCCCTCCCAATTTTTACAAGTTTTGCTAGCTGCGTGAGCCCAGAAAGAAGTGAGAAAGAAATGAGAAGAAAAAAAAGGTTTTTAAAGCATGGTAGATACCTAAGCTAAATGGTACGGATTTTTTTAAGAAAATAGAGAATAAAGGGGTCAGAGCAAAAGCCTTCTCAGATCAGTAGTCAGGGAAGACCTCTTTCCTCAATTTAATGGAGGAAAAGGAATCAATCATGCAAAGACCTGGAAGAAGGTACTTCCAGAGGATGGACAAAATGTGCAAAGACCCTAACACAGAAAAGATTTTACATATATTTGAAACTAGTCCTGGTGTGTTTGTTAAAAACAAAAACGGCTAATTACATCATCATGTGCTACCATTGCTTATATGCTTAAATAGGTTCATTTGATCCACCTCCCTCATTGCAATCTAAGTTTTTCAACCTATCAACTCTTTCTCTCTCCAAACACATATACTAAGATGTGTCAAGAGGTGGAATTTAACAAATATACATGTTAGGCTTAATAACAGTAGTTTTAAAGCAAGTTATAAAGAATAAAAAATTCTATGGTCTAATATCACGTGAGTCATTTGGTATACAAAATAGCAATGTTTAGGGGTGCCTGGGTGGCTCATTTGGTTGAGCATCCAATTCTTGATTTCAGCTCAGGTCATGATCTCAGGGTTGTGGGATGGAACCCTGCATCAGGCTCTGTGCTGAGCATGGAGCCTGCTTAAGATTCTCTCTCTCCCTCAGCCCCATCTCCCCTGTTCACGTTCGCTCGCTCTCTCTCTCAAGTAAAAAATTTTTAATTCATATCAAAATAATGCCAGCATTCTTCACAGAGCTAGAACAAACAATCCTAAAATTTGTATGGAACCAGAAAAGACCCCGAATAGCCAAAGCAATCTTGAAAACGAAAAACAAAACTGGAGGCATCACAATCCCAGACTTCAAGCTGTATTACAAAGCTGTAATCAAGACAGTATGGTACTGGCACAAAAACACTCATATCAATGAAACAGAATAGAGAACCCAGAAATGGACCCACAAACATATGGCCAACTAATCTTTGACAAAGCAGGAAAGAATATCCAATGGAATAAAGAGTCTCTTCAGCAAGGGGTGCTGGGTAAACTGGACAGCGACATGCAGAAAAATGAACCCGGACCACTTTCTTACACCATACACGAAAATAAACTCAAAATGGGTGAAAGACCTCAATGTAAGACAGGAAGCCATCAAAATTCTCAAGGAGAAAACAGGCAAAACCTCTTTGATCTTGGCCGCAGCAACTTCTTACTCGACACATCTCCGGAGGCAAGGGAAACAAAAGCAAAAATGAACTTCTGGGATCTCATCAAAATAAAAATCTTCTGCACGGTGAAGGAAACCATCAGCAAAACTAAAAGGCAACCAATGGAAGGGGAGACGATATTTGCAAACAACATATCAGACAAAGGGTTAGTATCCAAAACTTATAAAGAACTTATCAAAACACCAAAAAAACCAAATAATCCAGTGAAGAAATGGGTAAAAGACATGAATAGACACTTCTCCAAAGAAGACATCCAGATGGTCAACCGACACATGAAAAAATTCTCAACATCACTCATCATCAGGGAAATACAAATCACAACCACAATGAGATACCACCTCACACCTATCAGAATGGCTAACATGAACAACTCAGGCAACAACAGATGTTGGCAAGGATGTGGAGAAAGAGGATCTCTTTTGCACTGCTGGTGGGAATGCAAACTGGTGCAGCCACTCTGGAAAACAGTATGGAGGTTCCTCAAAAAACTAAAAATAGAACTACCCTACAACCCAGCAATTGCACTACTAGGTATTTATCTGAGGGATACAGGTGTGCTGTTTCGAAGGGACACATGCACCCCCATGTTTATCACAGCACTATCAACAATAGCCAAAGTATGGAAGGAGCCCAAATGTCCATCGATGGATGAATGGATAAAGAAGATGTGGTGTGTGTGTGTGTGTGTGTGTGTATACACACACACACACACACACACACACACACACACACACACACATATATACATATATACATACATACGCATGCAATGGAGTATTACTCAGCAATCAAAAAGAATGAAATCTTGCCATTTGCAACTACATGGATGGAACTAGAGGGTATTATGCTAAGCGAAATTAGAGAAAGACAAATATATGATTTCACTCATATGAGGACTTTAAGACACAGAACAGATGAACATAAGGGAAGGGAAAAAATAATATAAAAACAGGGAGGGGCACAAAACATGAGACTCTTAAATATGGAAACCAAACAGAGTTGCTGGAGGGGTTGTAGGAGGGGGGATGGGCTAAATGGGTAAGGGGCATTAAGGAATCTACTCCTGAGATCATTGTTGCACTATATCATAACTAACTTGGATGTAAATTAAAAAGATAAAATAAAAAGTAAAAAACACTGCTCATTGTAAAAAAAAAAAATAGTTGTTACAGTTCTTTATGGTAAAATTGGGGTTTTGAGAATCCTGAATCAGCTTTATTCATTCTTGTATTCAGAAATCAACAGGAAGGAAAAGATGAGGAAGCCCTATGTCAGCAGTAGAAATAATTTAAGCTTACAATTACATGGACAATATAAGCAGGAGGTATTAGCAACTATTAATTTGTGATTTTTCTATGTAGTAAATTTGAATTAAACCTCTGTTATAAATTGCTTCTCATAATCACAATTTGAAAATACTCTTATTCCGTGTGCAATGGATCAACAAGATATATATCTCATTTAATTCATATTGAAGTCAATTTATATTGACTTTTTTTTTTTATTTATTTATTTTTTTATTTTTTAATATATGAAATTTACTGTCAAATTGGTTTCCATACAACACCCAGTGCTCATCCCAAAAGGTGCCCTCCTCAATACCCATCACCCACCCTGCCCTCCCTCCCACCCCCCATCAACCCTCAGTTTGTTCTCAGTTTTTAACAGTCTCTTATGCTTTGGCTCTCTCCCACTCTAACCTCTTTTTTTTTTTTTCCCTTCCCCTCCCCCATGGGTTTCTGTTACGTTTCTCAGGATCCACATAAGAGTGAAACCATATGGTATCTGTCTTTCTCTGTATGGCTTATTTCACTTAGCATCACACTCTCCAGTTCCATCCACGCTGCTACAAAACGCCATATTTCATTTTTTCTCATTGCCACGTAGTATTCCATTGTGTATATAAACCACAATTTCTTTTTCCATTCATCAGTTGATGGACATTTAGGCTCTTTCCATAATTTGGCTATTGTTGAGAGTGCTGCTATAAACATTGGGGTACAAGTGCCCCTATGCATCAGTACTCCTGTATCCCTTGGATAAATTCCTAGCAGTGCTATTGCTGGGTCATAGGGTAGGTCTATTTTTAATTTTCTGAGGAACCTCCACACTGCTTTCCAGAGCGGCTGCACCAATTTGCATTCCCACCAACAGTGCAAGAGGGTTCCCGTCTCTCCACATCCTCTCCAGCATCTATAGTCTCCTGATTTCTTCATTTTGGCCACTCTGACTGGCGTGAGGTGGTATCTGAGTGTGGTTTTGATTTGTATTTCCCTGATGAGGAGCGACGTTGAACATCTTTTCATGTGCCTGTTGGCCATCCGGATGTCTTCTTTAGAGAAGTGTCTATTCATGTTTTCTGCCCATTTCTTCACTGGGTTATTTGTTTTTTGGGTGTGAAGTTTGATGAGCTCTTTATAGATTTTGGATACTAGCCCTTTGTCCGATGTGTCATTTGCAAATATCTTTTCCCATTCCGTTGGTTGCCTTTTAGTTTTGTTGGTTGTTTCCTTTGCTGTGCAGAAGCTTTTTATCTTCATAAGGTCCCAGTAATTCACTTTTGCTTTTAATTCCCTTGCCTTTGGGGATGTGCCGAGTAAGAGATTGCTACGGCTGAGGTCAGAGAGGTCTTTTCCTGCTTTCTCCTCTAAGGTTTTGATGGTTTCCTGTCTCACATTCAGGTCCTTTATCCATTTTGAGTTTATTTTTGTGAATGGTGTGAGAAAGTGGTCTAGTTTCAACCTTCTGCATGTTGCTGTCCAGTTCTCCCAGCACCATTTGTTAAAGAGACTGTCTTTTTTCCATTGGATGTTCTTTCCTGCTTTGTCAAAAATGAGTTGGCCATACGTTTGTGGGTCTAGTTCTGGGGTTTCTATTCGATTCCATTGGTCTATGTGTCTGTTTTTATGCCAATACCATGCTGTCTTGATGATGACAGCTTTGTAGTAGAGGCTAAAGTCTGGGATTGTGATGCCTCCTGCTTTGGTCTTCTTCTTCAAAATTACTTTGGCTATTCGGGGCCTTTTGTGGTTCCATATGAATTTTAGGATTGCTTGTTCTAGTTTCAAGAAGAATGCTGGTGCAATTTTGATTGGGATTGCATTGAATGTGTAGATAGCTTTGGGTAGTATTGACATTTTGACAATATTTATTCTTCCAATCCATGAGCAGGGAATGTCTTTCCATTTCTTTAAATCTTCTTCAATTACCTGCATAAGCTTTCTATAGTTTTCAGCATACAGATCTTTTACATCTTTGGTTAGATTTATTCCTAGGTATTTTATGCTTCTTCGTGCAATTGTGAATGGGATCAGTTTCTTTATTTGTCTTTCTGTTGCTTCATTGTTAGTGTATAAGAATGCAACTGATTTCTGTACATTGATTTTGTATCCTGCAACTTTGCTGAATTCATGTATCAGTTCTAGCAGACTTTTGGTGGAGTCTATCGGATTTTCCATGTATAATATCATGTCATCTGCAAAAAGCGAAAGCTTGACTTCATCTTTGCCAATTTGGATGCCTTTGATTTCCTTTTGTTGTCTGATTGCTGATGCTAGAACTTCCAGCACTATATTAAACAACAGCGGTGAGAGTGGGCATCCCTGTCGTGTTCCTGATCTCAGGGAAAAAGCTCTCAGTTTTTCCCCATTGAGGATGATGTTAGCTGTGGGCTTTTCATAAATGGCTTTTATGATGTGTAAGTATGTTCCTTCTATCCCGACTTTCTCAAGGGTTTTTATTAAGAAAGGGTGCTGGATTTTGTCAAAGGCCTTTTCTGCATCGATTGACAGGATCATATGGTTCTTCTCTTTTTTTTTGTTAATGTGATGTATCACGTTGATCGATTTGCGGATGTTGAACCAGCCCTGAATCCCAGGAATGAATCCCACTTGATCATGGTGAATAATTCTTTTTATATGCTGTTGAATTCGATTTGCTAGTATCTTATTGAGAATTTTTGCATCCATATTCATCAGAGATATTGGCCTGTAGTTCTCTTTTTTTACTGGGTCTCTGTCTGGTTTAGGAATCAAAGTAATACTGGCTTCATAGAATGAGTCTGGAAGTTTTCCTTCCCTTTCTATTTCTTGGAATAGCTTGAGAAGGATAGGTATTATCTCTGCTTTAAATGTCTGGTAGAACTCCCCTGGGAAGCCATCTGGTCCTGGACTCTTATTTGTTGGGAGATTTTTGATAACCGATTCAATTTCTTTGCTGGTTATGGGTCTGTTCAAGCTTTCTATTTCCTCCTGATTGAGTTTTGGAAGAGTGTGGGTGTTTAGGAATTTGTCCATTTCTTCAAGGTTGTCCAATTTGTTGGCATATAATTTTTCATAGTATTCCCTGATAATTGTTTGTATCTCTGAGGGATTGGTTGTAATAATTCCATTTTCATTCATGATTTTATCTATTTGGGTCATCTCCCTTTTCTTTTTGAGAAGCCTGGCTAGAGGTTTGTCAATTTTGTTTATTTTTTCAAAAAACCAACTCTTGGTTTTGTTGATCTGCTCTACAGTTTTTTTAGATTCTATATTGTTTATTTCTGCTCTGATCTTTATGATTTCTCTTCTTCTGCTGGGTTTAGGCTGCCTTTGCTGTTCTGCTTCTATTTCCTTTAGGTGTGCTGTTGGATTTTGTATTTGGGATTTTTCTTGTTTCTTGAGATAGGCCTGGATTGCAATGTATTTTCCTCTCAGGACTGCCTTCGCTGCGTCCCAAAGCGTTTGGATTGTTGTATTTTCATTTTCGTTTGTTTCCATATATTTTTTAATTTCTTCTCTAATTGCCTGGTTGACCCACTCATTCGTTAGTAGGGTGTTCTTTAACCTCCATGCTTTTGGAGGTTTTCCAGACTTTTTCCTGTGGTTGATTTCAAGCTTCATAGCATTGTGGTCTGAAAGTATGCATGGTATAATTTCAATTCTTGTGAACTTATGAAGGGCTGTTTTGTGACCCAGTATATGATCTATCTTGGAGAATGTTCCATGTGCACTCGAGAAGAAAGTATATTCTGTTGCTTTGGGATGCAGAGTTCTAAATATATCTGTCAAGTCCATCTGATCCAATGTATCATTCAGGGCCCTTGTTTCTCTATTGACTGTGTGTCTAGATGATCTATCCATTTCTGTGAGTGGGGTGTTAAAGTCCCCTGCAATGACCACATTCTTATCAATAAGGTTGCTTATGTTTAGGAGTAACTGTTTTATATATCTGGGGGCTCCGGTATTTGGCGCATAGACATTTATAATTGTTAGCTCTTCCTGATGGATAGACCCTGTAATTATTATATAATGCCCTTCTTCATCTCTTGTTACAGCCTTTAATTTAAAGTCTAGTTTGTCTGATATAAGTATGGCTACTCCAGCTTTCTTTTGGCTTCCAGTAGCATGATAAATAGTTCTCCATCCCCTCACTCTGAATCTAAAGGTGTCCTCAGATCTCAAATGAGTCTCTTGTAGACAGCAAACAGATGGGTCTTGTTTTTTTATCCATTCTGATACCCTATGTCTTTTGGTTGGCGCATTTAATCCATTTACATTCAGTGTTATTATAGAAAGATACGGGTTTAGGGTCATTGTGATGTCTGTATGTTTTATGCTTGTAGTGATGTCTCTGGTACTTTGTCTCACAGGATCCCCCTTAGGATCTCTTGTAGGGCTGGTTTCATGGTGACAAATTCCTTCAGTTTTGTTTGTTTGGGAAGACCTTTATCTCTCCTTCTATTCTAAATGACAGACTTGCTGGATAAAGGATTCTCGGCTGCATATTTTTTCTGTTTAGCACACTGAAGATATCGTGCCAAGCCTTTCTGGCCTGCCAAGTTTCAAAGGAGAGATCAGTCACGAGTCTTATAGGTCTCCCTTTATATGTGAGGGCACGTTTATCCCTTGCTGCTTTCAGAATTTTCTCTTTATCCTTGTATTTTGCCAGTTTCACTATGATATGTCGTGCAGAAGATCGATTCAAGTTACGTCTGAAGGGAGTTCTCTGTGCCTCTTGGATTTCAATGCCTTTTTCCTTCCCCAGTTCAGGGAAGTTCTCAGCTATAATTTCTTCAAGTACCCCTTCAGCACCTTTCCCTCTCTCTTCCTCCTCTGGGATACCAATTATGCGTAGATTATTTCTTTTTAGTGTATCACTTAGTTCTCTAATTTTCCCCTCATACTCCTGGATTTTTTTATCTCTCTTTCTTTCAGCTTCCTCTTTCTCCATAACTTTATCTTCTAGTTCACCTATTCTCTCCTCTGCCTCTTCAATCCGAGCCGTGGTGGTTTCCATTTTGTTTTGCATTTCGTTTAAAGCGTTTTTCAGCTCCTCGTGACTGTTCCTTAGTCCCTTGATCTCTGTAGCAAGAGATTCTCTGCTGTCCTGTATACTGTTTTCAAGCCCAGCGATTAATTTTATGACTATTATTCTAAATTCACTTTCTGTTATATTATTTAAATCCTTTTTGATCAGTTCATTAGCTGTTGTTATTTCCTGGAGATTCTTCTGAGGGGAATTCTTCCGTTTGGTCATTTTGGATAGTCCCTGGAGCGGTGAGGACCTGCAGGGCACTTCGCCCGTGCTGTGGTGTATAACTGGAGTTGGTGGGCGGGGCCGCAGTCCGACCTGATGTCTGCCCCCAGCCCACCGCTGGGGCCACAGTCAGACTGGTGTGTGCCTTCTCTTCCCCTCTCCTAGGGGCGGGATTCACTGTGGGGTGGTGTGGCCCATCTGGTCTACTTGCACACTGCCAGGCTTGTGGTGCTGGGGATCTGGTATATTAGCTGGGGTGGGTAGGCAAGGTGCACGGGGGCGGGAGGGGCAGGCTTAGCTCGCTTCTCCTTAGGTGATCCACTTCAGGAGGGGCCCTGTGGCAGCAGGAGGGAGTCAGATCTGCCGGAGGTTTGGCTCCGCAGAAGCACAGAGTTGGGTGTTTGCGCGGAGAGAGCAAGTTCCCTGGCAGGAACTGGTTCTCTTTGGGATTTTGGCTGGGGGATGGGCGGGGGAGATGGCGCTGGCGAGCGCCTTTGTTCCCCGCCAAGCTGAGCTCTGCCGTCCGGGGGGCTCAGCAGCTCTCCCTCCCTTTGTCCTCCAGCCTTCCCGCTTTCTGAGCAGAGCTGTTAACTTATGACCTCCCAGACGCTAAGTCGCGCTTGCTGTCGGAACACAGTCCGTCCGGCCCCTCCGCTTTTGCCAGCCCGACTCGGGGGCTCCGCTTGGCCGGCGAGCCGCCCCTCCGCCCCGGCTCCCTCCCGCCAGTCTGTGGAACGCGCACCGCCTCGCCGCCCTTCCTACCCTCTTCCGTGGGCCTCTCGTCTGCACTTGGCTCCGGAGACTCCGTTCTGCTAATCCTCTGGTGGTTTTCTGGGTTCTTTAGGCAGGTGTAGGTGGAATCTAAGTGATCAGCAGGACGCGCGGTGAGCCCAGCGTCCTCCTACGCCGCCATCTTCCGGAACTCTATATTGACGTTTATAACACCTATAAGCTCTTTGAAAAATACTTAGCCCCTAAAATTATATTTTATAGTACAATATGCATGTTTCTTTACCATTACATATCTACTATGTATAAAATATAATATTTTTTTCTAATTGATTTATTGACTTATGCTTTGCAAGCATTTTCTCCCAGACTGTGGCTTAGCTTTTTACTTTTTTTTTTTTTAATGTTTATTTATTTTTGAGACAGAGAGAGACACAGCATGAGCAGGGAAGGGGCAGAGAGAGAGAGAGACACAGAATGTGAAGCAGGCTCCAGGCTCTGAGCTGTCAGCACAGAGCCTGACGCGGGGCTCGAACTCATGAACTGTGAGATCGTGACCTGGCTGAAGTTGGATGCTTAACCGACTGAGCCACCCAGGCGCCCCATTAGCTTTTAACTTTTTAAAAAGAGTCTCTGATAAACTGAGTTATTATATTTTTTCTAGATTTTATATTTTAATAAAATAATATATCCATAAAAAATAAATAAAAAACAAAACAGCCACATTTAATGAAAATAAAATAACAGTGCTAGGTCTGATAAAAAGCAAACAGCTTTGACCAGTTGCCAAGCAGCCCTGTATTTGCTGTAACAGTTGCCTGTTCACAGCCAGGGTGACCAGCAAAGGTGGAACAGATGGCCCAGCTGTAATGTCCCAGCAGAGAGCTAAGGGAGGGCATCGCTTTCCCTGGAGAATGATACCACTCACTGGATTTCACATGGCAACCTTTCACAAATTGCAGTCCCTGAAGACTAGGTTTGAACTATGTAGCTGGCTCTAAGTGAAATTTGTTCAGTGTAATTACCATCATTTTCACCCTGCTCCTCCAAGTCAGGAATCGAAGTACTTCAGGTTGTAGGCTCTTACTTTTTGAAATAGAAAATGACATTCTTGATATATGTGAAAACAGTGACAATAGTTTACTCTTTGTCTCAAATACTTGTGTGTGAATCAAAGCTAAATTCTCTGATTACTTTCTTTTTATTTTCTCTCTACTTTGTTTAATTTCCGTTCAGGAAAGAATGCTTGTGGTAAACTCCTTAAAAAACAAAATGACCTTGGGGCATCTGGGTGGCTCAGTTGGTTAAGCATCCAACTTCGGCTCACAGCATTTCATGACTCTGAGTTCAAGCCCAAGCCCTGTGTCAGGCTCTGTATTGACAGCTCAGAGCCTGGAGCCTGCTTTGGATTCTGTGTCTCCCCCTCTCTCTGCCCCTCCTCTGCTCATGCTTTATCTCTCCCTCTCTGTCAAAAATAAATAAAACATTTTTAAATTTTTTGGAAAAAAAATGATCTTGGAAAAGGATGACGTTTTTATTATATAAACTGTTGATTTACCTGGTGCTTTAAATCTTTCAAATATTTTTAACCATTTAACTTGGAAAATGAAATGTCATTTTAGGCCAGGGTTTGTGGCTGTTGCCTTGACTCTGCCCAGACAATAAGATAAATCAGAAGCTTAGTCATAGTGTGTCTATTCCCATGAGGAAGAATAATCAGTTTCTTCTCCTGAGAAGTCCATACTCTCACAATTCTTACAAGGTGGGTGGAGGGAGGGAGGAAGGGAAGATAGCTATATGTCTTCTAATCATTCCAAAGTTTTGACAAAGAGAAAACAATGAAGATAAGGGGAGGGAAGCGTTTCAGGACAGAGAAGAAAAATAGTTCATCATGAGCATGATAGAAAAGACCCAGGAATAAGTATTTTACAATACAGTGAACAGACTTTGGTCCCATCTCTACTGCTACTATCCCCATAACCTAGATCATATTGCACATACTGAATTCAACTCCTTCATCGGAAAAATGGTGACAAAAATACCTCTGAGAGTTACATGAACAATGAAATAAGCTAGATAACACAAAACACTTAGTGCAGCATCTGACACATTCACTAAACCTACAGTGATAGTAAATCAGAGTTCAAAGGCAGTTTAGAGTTTCTCTTTGACACTTTCATTTTATAAATGGAGAAAGTAAGACCAAAAGTTAAGCAATTAATCCGGAAACATGAAACTGGGTCTGCAGGTTATAAATACTAACCTTTTCCTACTATATTATGTTACTACTCAGCTGGGACATGAACATAGAAGGCCTGGCAATTTCTGTTTTTATGATACCCCTCACTACATTGGAAAAAAAATCCTTATCAAAATCTAACTGCACTTTTTTGCAGAGATGGAAAAGCTAATCCTAATATTCATATGGAATTTCAAGGAGTCCCAAATGGCCAAAACAATCTTGAAAAAGAAGAACAAAGTTGGAGGACTCATACTTCCCAATTTCAAAGACTACTACAAAGCTATAGCAATCAAAAGTGTATGGTGCTGGTGTATGGATAGTCATATCGGCCAATGAAATAGAATTGAGAATCCAGAAATAGTCATACATATATGGCCAATTGATTTTCATCAAGGAGGTCAAGAACATTCAGTGGAGAAAACATATTCTCTTTAACAAATTGTGCTAAAACAATTGGGTATCCATACAGAAAATAAAGTTGGACTTCCTACCTCACACTATAAATGAAAATTAACTTCAAATGTATCAATGACCTAACTATAAGAACTAAAATTAAAAAAAAAAACTTAAAATTAAATGCCTTCATAACCTTAGATTTAACAATGTATTCTTACGTTTGATACCAAAAGTCCAAGCCAAAAAAGAAAAAAGAACTTGAAATTCATCAAATTTAAAAATTTCTATGCATCACAGTACACCTCAAGTAAGAAAAAAAAAACCTACGGAATGAGAGAAAATATTTGCAAATCACATATCTGACTAGAGTCTATTATCTAGAATGTATAAGGAACTCTTATAACTCAACAACCAAAAGAGAAGCAACCCAGTTTAAAAATAGACACATCTCAAACCCCTGATCTGTACTCTATGATTTTGTCTTTGGAAGAATGTAATATAAATGGAATATAGCTCTTTGAGACCCACTTTTCTCATTCTAAATGCCTTTGAAATCCATCTAAATTGTTGCATATATCAATGGTTTATTTCTTTTTATTGGTAGGAACTATTCCATGATATGAATACACCATAATTTATCATTCACCTGTTGCAGGGCATTCAGATAATTTCTATTTGGGAGCCATAATGAAGAAATCTGTTATGAACGTTCATGTATGGGTTTCATGTGAACACAGTTCTTATCTCTGAAGTAAATATCTAGACATGGAATTTTTGAGTCACATGGTATGTATATGTTTAAGTTTATAAGAAACTGTTAAAGAATTTTTCAGAGTGACTTTATACCATTTTGCATTTCCCAAGCAATTATGAGACTCCCAACTGCTCTGTGTTCTCCCAGCTTTGATATTGCCATTCTTGGTGTGTGTAATTTTAGCCATTGATATAAGTGTGTAGTAATATTTCGTCATGGTTTTATTTCAATTTCTCTAATGGTTAATGATGTTAAACAACTATAAAGTGCTTATTTGCTATCTGTATATCCTCTTTGATGAAATGTCCAAGTCCATTTCCCACTTTTTTTTTTTAACGTTTTTTTGGTTTTGTTTTGTTTTTTTTGTTTTTTTTTTTATTTTATTTTTGGGACAGAGAGAGACAGAGCATGAACGGGGGAGGGGCAGAGAGAGAGGGAGACACAGAATCGGAAACAGGCTCCAGGCTCTGAGCCATCAGCCCAGAGCCTGACGCGGGGCTCGAACTCACGGACCGTGAGATCGTGACCTGGCTGAAGTCGGACGCTTAACCGACTGCGCCACCCAGGCGCCCCCATTTCCCACTTTTTAATTGATTTGTTTTATGAGTTCTTTTATATATTCTGGATTTAAGTCCAGACTTGGGTATGTGCTTGCAAATCTTCTCTACCAATGTGCAGTTTGTCTTTTCCTTCTTTTAGTGGCGTCATTCATAGAGCAGAACTTTTACTTTAGATAAAGTCCAATTTATCAAGAATTTCTTTTATGCATCATGATTTTTGTGTTGTGTTTAACATTTCTTAGTCTAATCCCAGGACATAGATATTTTCTCTTGTTTTCTTCAAACTATTTCCCAATTTTATATATTTTATTTGTATATGTAAAGCATTTTGAGTTAGGTATTTTCAAGTGGCATGAGATTTAGCTTCGGGTTCTTATAAATATGAATTTCTAATTGTTCATACACTATTTGTTGAAAACACTATCACATATTTACTAACTTGCCTTTCCAACTTTGTCAAAAATCAATGGGCTATATTTTATGTGGTTTTATTTCTGGGCTCTTCTGTTCCATTGAGCCATTTGCTTATTCCTTTGCCATTGCCACACTGTTTAGAACATTTTAGCTTTGTAGTAGGTCTTAAAATATAATCTCTCACTTTTTGTTTTTATAATTTTTTGGCTCTTGTAATTCCTTTGCCTTCCCACATAAATTTTATAATAAACTTATTTATATCTATGAAAACTTCTTCCAGGATTTTGATTGGAATTGCATTAACTCCATAGATCAATTTAGGAGAACTGACATCTTTCCTATGTGGAGTTTTCAATCCATGAAAATAGTTATCTCTCCATTTATTTAGGTCTTCTTTTATTTCTTTCATTAGCAATTTGTCATTTTCAGTATACAGTTCCAGTACTTGTTTTGGTAGATTTATACCTAAGTACTTCAAAACTAACATCAATTGTAGCTTTAAAATTGTTGGTTTGCAACTATTTATTGCTAGTATGTAAAAATAGGATCAATACTTGTGTATCTCATTATATGACCTTGATAAACTCATTTGTTAGTTTTTGGAGAGCTTTTTACTCCTTTTGGGATTTGTTAAATCATGTCATCATATATAGTCAATCATGGCATCTCTGAATCTCAGTTTTGTTTGTTTCTATACAATCTGTAAGCCTTTTAATTTTTTTCTTATTACACTAGTTTAGACTTATAGTAGATGTTAAATAGGAGTTATTGTCTTATTCCTAAGGTAAAGCATTCAGTCTTTCACCAGGAAGTATGACATTAGCTCTAGGGTTTACTTATAGATGATCTTCATCAGGTTGAAGAAATACCCTTCTAAGTATTCTGGTAGTTTTTGTCATGGATGGGTATTGAATTTTGTCAAATGTTCTTATGCTTTGTTTTATTTGATCATGTGGCTTTTCTTCTTCACACTGTTAGTATAGTGGTTTACATTGACTGATTTTCAAATATTGAATAAGTCTTGTGTTGGGAAGGTCATTAAGAGGACATGAACTGGACCCAGGCTATCAGAAGCTCTTCACTCCATCCTCTGTCCTTGGAATGTGCATTCCACTTTCATTTCCCACCTCCAGAATCTGCCCCAAGGGTTTCGCTTTATGTTACTGCCATGGTGTTGAGACCATCTGAAGAGTATACATGAGTGAACCCAATTAAGGCCTCTGTATAAACGTTTAAGATTTGGCAAGTGGGTGCAGAAATCTACTTTTCTTGTATGTGCAACTTGCCATTGACTGGTCTGAGATTTTGGTAGTGATCTATCATGTGGTCCAGTTTTCAAATCTGTGTTTTAAATTCAGGCTGGTACAACTCAAGGGTGAAGCCAGTAATTTGTAAACAACATAAAGGGTCATTTTCTCAACAGCCTTCCTCTCTGCAGTCTCCCCAGTACTTTCCTATTCCCTACTGCTCCACTTTTCTGGTCCTCTGGCCAAAAAGCTGGGGCTTTATTTACCCTCCTCTGCTGTGTACTTCCCATGACTATGCCTGCTTTGGAGACAAATGGTGGGAGGACAGGAGAAAGAAAGCAACAGGAGTTCATTCCACACTCCAGGAACTACCACTTCTCCAAACCCCAGCTAGTGAGAAAGATTCCCCTCCTTAAGAGTTTTAGATTTCTACTGGCCTCTTACTTCTGTTGCTGCCACACCATTACAGAAATGCTTGGGGGATGAGGTGAGAGAGAACAGAAAAAAGTGAGTGGTTTTCATACTGTCTCTAAACATTAGGAGATGCCTCTACTACCCCTTCAGCCAGAACTAACACATAACTAGGGCTTCTCTTGTCTCTCTCTCTATTTCTCTTTCTCTCTCCCTCCCTCCCTCCTTTCCCTTATTTTCCAAAAATGCCCACTTTGGGATTTGGCTGCATTGAATCCATGGTGGCAGAATACAGGAACCAAGACAGACATTGGTAAATTCACAACCAGTTCAGTGGTACATCAAATTCTTGCATTTTTCTGAAATTTGCCTGCTACTCTTTATTTTTCAAAGTCCTCAAATAGCTGTTATGTGTATTGTCCAGGTTTTACAGCTGCATTCAGTGGAAGGAACAGAAGTGACCTTACTTCATCTTATCCAGAAATGGAACCCTCTTTACTATTTTTAACATACCTACCTACATTGAAAAACTGCATATAAGGGCTTCTGAAATCTGTGTATCTAATCACTCTCTTTCTATTTTATGTATGTTTACCAGTATTTATTCCATATTATTCCAACTTGTCATTCCTTTGCTCTCAGTTTTTGTTAGCATAAAAATTTGTTACCTTGACATTAAACTTATGATTGACAGTAATGTTCTGTTAGTACTTTGAAGCTATTATTCTGTCTTCTATCTTCTGTGGGGGGGGGGGGGTTATTGTTGTTGTTGATATATGTGCTATCAGTTTAATTTTATTTACCTTATGAGTAATATGTTCTTCTCTTTTGGTCCTTTTAAAATGTTATTCTCTTTGATTAGGATTTTCTATGCTTCCTAATTCTTAGAATTTGTGTCATTAGTTATTTCTGAAAATTCAAAGGCATTATCTTTCAAATATTGTCTCTCCCCTCTCTAGTCCTTCTGGAACTCCAATTTGACTTTTATATGTCTGCTTTCTTCATTTATCCATACCTCTTAATATTTTTTATCTCTGTGTGTCTTTTTGTTACTTTTGCAAAATTATTTCAAAATATTTCCCATTAATACTTTTCCCTTTGGCTAATTATAATCTGCTTTTTAATCTATCCAGAGTGTAACTCTCACACATAGTAAATTGTTTTATTGTATTATTGTAGATTGTGAACTCATGTTCCATGGGACCTTA
Source organism: Neofelis nebulosa (assembly GCF_028018385.1). Lineage (NCBI taxonomy): Eukaryota > Metazoa > Chordata > Mammalia > Carnivora > Felidae > Neofelis > Neofelis nebulosa. The sequence continues at coordinate 23,996,858 of NC_080795.1, read as the reverse complement.
TCTGTGGTAATCTTCGATGATAAAGAAAATGCCCTGAATTTTATCTCAATTTCGTAAAATGCTTTAAAAAAAAAAAGAAACTATTCCGGCAGATATTAATGTTTGGGATTGGGGAATACAAATTTAGAGTTCTCATCAAGTCCCAAAATTTTAAATGTTCTTAAAATACCTCCAACATTCTTACACTTTTTGTGTACTGTTATGAATATATAAAATTCTGTTTAAAGGAAAATTTTTGTTTAAAAGAAATGCTGGTTTAGTACTATTTACAAGGAAATGTCTACTATAGCAAACACTACTGCATAGTATTCTCATAACATAACACAACATTTAGATCTCCTAGCAAATTTAACACAAATATACAGAGTCAAAATTGACACTTTGAGGAGTTACTCTGCTTCCCAAACTTGTATAAAACATACTATGTGTTAAAACATCGGTGTTTATTTACAAGCATGGCTTACCATCCCCAATAAATAGGGCCACTAACACATGCTTATAAATGTGGCAACAGCTAGAAGCAAGACTGACTCAGTTATGACAACTGAACTGCTGCTTCTGTAGGGATTTGCCCTTGGCTAGGTGCCCATAATTGTCCACCTTAATTTTCAACTCTATATATCTATATTTATCACCCTTCTTTTTCACTTGGCATCTGTAGATTCTTTTGAACCCAAAATGCTGCTATGTTGACTCTTTAATTCTTTAAAGCTTTAATTCTTGCAGTGAACTATATACATCTTCCCCCATTTTCCCCATTTCTCTACCGCGTTTTCTTAGGATTCAAAAAAAACATTAAATAACCCCAAGAAATTCTAGGAAGGAATCTTCAAGAGGAAACACTAATACAGAACTGTAGATACCTATTTAAAATTATATCTAGCCTAATATTTCATGGTCATAGACTCAGATTTGTCTCTAACTGAATCTAAATTAGTACCCAAGTCTCCATTTCTGCTGATAGAAAATTTAAATTGCCATTTCAAGGTATTCCAATCATTTCTGGTTGTAAATTTAGATAAATGCAATCAATCAGGATTCCTTCTTACTCCTCTCTCTCTCCTCTCTGTGGGAGCTTTTATTGTCATCCAGCCTCCTAGCTTCCTGTCTATAAGACTGAGGTCTTAGTGGTTAAGTTGGGATCAGAATTGACATCAGAGTGTTCCACTGGTGACTTCATATAACCAGTTCAAGAGGCAGGTGGATCTCATGGCATATTCTTTTATTGTCAACCATCTCTATTCGTTTCCTTTTCTATGGTAATGTAGACACTATTCCACAAAGCTAGGGGTATTTTCAATTAAGTAAGTGTACCTAATTTTAGGATACCAAAAAGCAAAAGACCCAGGGGAGGTGGAACATTAAAACTAATCTCTGCTTCTAATTGGGGCTCCTATACAAGGTTCAAAAATTTTATTGCATATCAGAATTGCCTGTAGAGCATATTTTTAACATACATTTATCAGGTTCCAATATCACAAATTAAGAAAGTCTAGGATAGGGGTGCCTGGGTGGCTTAGTCAGTTAAGCATCTGACTTCAGCTCAATTCATGATCCCACAGTTCATGAGTTTGAGCCCTGCATCAGGCTCTGTGCTGACAGCTCAGAGACTGGAGCCTGCTTCAGATTCTGTGTCTCCCTCTCTCTCTGCCCCTCCCCACTCACACTCTGTCTCTCCCTCAAACATAAACAAACATTACCAAAAAATTTTTTTTAAAAAAAGGAAGTCTAGGATAAAGTCCAGAAATCTTCTAGTTTGCAACCCCCCTGCCCAAGTGATTTTGATGTGGTGGTCTAGGACCAAACATTGCCCTTATTGCTCTACAAAGGATCCACCTCAGTTCCCCTGGAGATGAGGGTATCAAATGGGATTAGTGACCAAATTTCCAACCACTAATAAAAGGTGCATTTGCTTAGTGCCTATGCTCTATATCCCCGTGATCCTAATGTGGGTCATGGCAACATTAGACTCAAATATTTGGAGTGTCCTGGTTGGCCCTCTTGTTACAGAGATACCATGAACAAGTGAGTCCTAAAATCAGCACAGGGCAGAGAACTGGTAGAATGATGCCACATTCTACCCTTTTACCCACCTCTACTGGGACACACCTTGGGAGAATTCAGCAATCTCTGATGGAGACTGCATTACGCACCAACATAAAAATGCAAAACAACGTTGCCCAGATACAAGGAAAAATGTTCTAAGTCTATCCTCCAAGAAGAAAAATAAGTAGGTATATTCCCCCTTTTCTCCCCTCTTCTCTTATTTGGAAGTATTACAGTCCTGGTGTATGAGAGATTTTGGTTGCTCCTAAGTATAATAGGATTGTAAAATTTGAAGATTCTTAAGCAGGCTGTATCAGGATGGAGGTATAATTTGGCCTCTAGGTATTTTAGTTTGTGGAATTCCAAACTAAACTCTAAAACTAAAATTTCTCCAGAGGAGAAAGATAATATTGTAGGCTTGCAATCAGGCCTGATTTTAAGAAGAGAGGCAAAGAGATAAGTACTTTTCTGGTTGTCTAGGCAAGTTTGCCAGCAGGAAAAAAAAAAACAAAACAGGAAATGAGAATGGATATTTTTCCCATGAATAAAGTCTGTATTTGTCAAGGTGTCACCAGGCACTTGTTCCAGAAAGCTATTTCTTTCTAAGAACTAGAATTTCTCTTTGATTATTGCAACATATACACTTTTCTCTGATAATTCTATTATTAAAGTCTAAACATTTCATGTCACAAGAGGAATTGATACAGAATTTTTTTTTTTTCAATTATGTCAAGTGCAATTAAGTATTACATCAACAGACAAAATTATGTTATGAGGACTCTAAGAATAAGCAGTTAAGATGCATCTGTGGGCCTGCTTCTAACTGTTATTTTAAGTAAACTTTTCTCTTTTGAGTTAATTTCACACAGCTACCCATAGGACCTTTATGGAAGCCTTACTCTAGCTTTGAAACATGAATTGTCTCATGGTGAGTTAACCTCTCAGACTTCACTGCTATCAGTGTGAACAACTATTAGTCAAAAGCCACAGTTCACTGTGGGCATCCATGGCACAAGTAAAGGATGAAATGGTGTTAAATTATTAATAACATTCACCATTTATAAGCTTCACCAGGTACTGGAGACAGATAACACCAGTTAGGAGTGTTATCAGTTAGGAGACAGATAACACATTCTACCTCCCATCTGCTGTTTTCAAAGCAAGAGTAATAGTTGCAGAATTTATTAAGTGACCTTGAAAGTGTGCCCAGCATAGTAGCTCTTTAAATGAGTCTGTTGTTCTAAGGACAATTTTCCATCGTTTCTTGTAATAAGAAGTGAAGGGAGCTGTTCATTTAAGACAGAGCTGATGTTTCAGACCAGATTTTCTTGGTATCACAGAGTATTATGTTAATGCCAGTCCTGTTAGAAGTGCATGTGTGTTTATAGGGCCCACTCCAAAGTAAAGTCTCAAGCATAAAAAATAAACAGTGTTGTTGAGTCACTGTTTATTTATCATTGCTAACCTAGGATTCATTAAATGGTGCTGACTGTCCTAAACTTTAATTTGAGCCACAAATATTCTCAATATATTGCCATGTTGCTGAAAAGACATGTGCACCACACATTTTTACCCTGTCTCCCTTTCAGCATCTAAGAATTACAGCTCTGTAGTGATTAAAAACAGGATTTAAACTAAGACAAGATCAGGTGAGTATCTTGGATGATCCAAGGCACGTCATCTGGCTGACTGGTTAGCTTTTGTTTACGCCAAGGGCTTTATATTCTTACATTAAAATGGTTTAAAAGCCTATGTAAGCTACTGACATTTATTGATTCCAATATATTTTTGGCTCCTTGGAAAATGTCTCATGTGGAAACTTTCACAATTCAGAATGTCTGAGGAGACCTCTATTCTTTGCCAGAACACACCATTTCGAACCCCAACAGCTCCCCCGTAATGTTCTCAGTGTCATGTTCATGACTATCCTCCAGTGCTGAAATATCGAAATTCTACTCCTTTGGATAGATTTTTCCCTCAAGAAGCTCACTCATGTTTTAGTCCTTCAACTTCTTCCCTTGCTCAGTGTCAGGATTTGCTAAAATCCTTCAACTCTGCTCTATCAAGACTAGTGTTCCAATTTTGAAAATAATGTGGCTATTCCCTTTAAAAATATCATTTATAAATCTAAGAAAAATGTAAATTTAAGGACGTGAAGAAGATACTAGTAAAGCATAAGGGGGGGACCTTAGACCAGGGCAATGGTGAACTTTAATTTGGCTTAGTTCAACAAATACTGTACACCCTAGTATCACAAGAATGTCCTCAAAAGGTGAGGGAAGAGGGTGGGGAGGAGAGATAACTCTGAAAATTTCAAAAGTCATTGAGGAAAGAAGGTTTTCCTAGAAGATCAATTGACAATCCAATAAGCACAAATTTCAAAAAAGTAAGGAGCTTTAAGAAGTATGGCAGTGTAGCCGGTTAAGAATATAATTTCCGTTGGGCAGGGTGGGTGATGGGTATTGAGGAGGGCACCTTTTGGGATGAGCACTGGGTGTTGTATGGAAACCAATTTGACAGTAAATCTCATATATTAAAAAATAAAAAATAAATAAATTAAAAAAAAATAAAAATAAAAATAAAAAGATATTTATAGTGGAAAAAAAAAAAAAAAAGAATATAATTTCCGAAGTTAGACAGTCTTGCCATCGGAGTCTTAACTCCGTCACTGACTACCTTTATGACTTTGGGTGAGCGACTCAAGCTCTCCATACACACACACACACCTTAGAGAGATTTTGGCATGATTGAATACATTAATTCATATAAACTGCGTGGCACATAGTAATCATCTAGAAAATGATAGCTAGTATTCCTATTATTAGAGGAATGCTATCAATAAGACTAAGATAGGATTTTTGTTTTTAGTTAATGCACAAAGTAAATATTTTTCCCTTAGCAATCAAATGAGAATATGTACAAACCACTTAATGTATTTCCTAGTATACTGTAAGCACTGAAGAAATGACCATTATCATCATGTTTATTAATTACAAATTAATGTCTCACAATCTGTTATAGAGATTTCTTACATTCTGAGTTCATATGTACCATATAAACTCCAAACACTATCTTATTTTCTTTCCTTTCTAAAATAATTCATATTTGAAGATGGATCATTGCAAATTTTTAATGAAAAGACTAAAACACAAAGCTTTCCAGATATTATAAGCCTCAAAAACTTATACATAGCACCAAGTTAGAGTATTTTTTAAATATTAATTGAATCTAAACAAAAAAGTAACTCCATCAAGGTACATGCTTAAACCTGTGCTGACAGCTCAGAACCTGGAGCCTGTTTCAGATTCTTTGTCTCCCTCTCTCTCTGCTCCTCCCCTGTTCATGCTCTGTCTCTCTCTGTCTCAAAAATGAATAAACGTGGGACGCCTGGGTGGCGCAGTCGGTTAAGCGTCCGACTTCAGCCAGGTCACGATCTCGCGGTCCGTGAGTTCGAGCCCCGCGTCAGGCTCTGGGCTGATGGCTCGGAGCCTGGAGCCTGTTTCCGATTCTGTGTCTCCCTCTCTCTCTGCCCCTCCCCCGTTCATGCTCTCTCTCTGTCCCAAAAATAAATAAAAAATGTTGAAAAAAAAATTAAAAAAAAAAAATGAATAAACGTTAAAAAAAATTTTTTTTTTAAAAGTTACATGCTTAAACATAGGCAGTATCTTTCAGACAAACTTGAGCCTTGCTGTTCTCTCAAGTGGTCTCTAAAAGTCACTGAGGCATACATAGTGAAGATTCTGCCACTTGAGAAATTTGCCCAAATGTCTTACCCAAATATTAGTGACCATAATCCATATACTTTTACTGGAACTGCTGGTGAAATTCAGTGGATAAGCTTCATCAGCAAAAGCTGAAAAGTAAACATGTAAAACTTACAAATATTTGGCAGGCTTGTTTAGAAAGGAAAATTCCACCATCTGGCTTCATTTGCAATTCTTGTCCTCTCCCGTGTAGAATGGGTAGATGAGGATAGTCACCCAAATAAAACATGTAAACATGCCCTGTACTTTTCTCTGACTAGATGGGAAAAGCTAAGAATTAAACTTTTTGAATGTGTTTGTAATCCCCCTTCTTATATTTCTTTCTTTTGAAATTTTATTCATGTGAAACAATAACATGCAGTCAATACTATAACAAAACTGGTAGGATGGAAAATCCAGTATTAACAAACCTTAAACAATTAAGGTGAAGCACCTGTATCATGAAGAAATACCTGAATCGGGGCGCCTGGATGGCTAGTGAGTTAAGCCTCCAACTCTGTTTCAGCTCAGGGCATGATCTCCCAGTTCATGAGTTCGAGCCCCACCTAGGGCTTAGGATATTATCTCTCTCTCTCTCTCTCTCTCTCTCTCCTCTCTCCTCTCTCCTCTCTCCTCTCTCCTCTCTCCTCTCTTTTTTCTCTCTCTCTCTCTTAAAAAATAAACTTTACAAAAATATCTGAATTTAACCAAACTTAAAATATTCAAACATTTTTAATAAGGCAAACACATCCAGTAATGACCCTTTCTCCCATAATTTCAAGGTGTGAAATTACATTTTAACACATTCTTTTTTAAAAATTTTTTAAATATTTATTTATTTTTAAAAGGGAGAGAGACAGAGTGCAACCAGGAAAGGAGCAGAGAAAGAGGGAGACACAAAATATGAAGCAGGCTCCAAGCTCTGAGCTGTCGGGCTCAACACAGAGCCCAACACGGGTCTCCAACCCATTAACCTGAGATCATGACCTGAGCCAAAGTCAGATGCTTAATTGACTGAGCCACCCAGGCTCACTTTAACACATTCTTTGGCCATTATGGTCATGTATATATTTGTAATAAAAATGTACACTACTATATTATAGAGGTATTTCTATTTATGTAAATTTCTACATATCCATTCATTTTTTTTCATTAACACTTGAAGAATATTATACATTGAGACAGACTTTCTTAAACCAAGCCCAACAAAAATAACAAAGAATGAGGAGGATCGATAATATATCTGTTCAGATATACTTTGATAGCAATTTTATGGAACATTAATTTCTATTAAATTGGAATTTTTAAGGATTAACTTCAAGACTTTTCACATGTTCAAAAAGTAATTTGTTTATAAAGCTATTTTTGCTTTCATCACAAAAGTTAAAATATTTTTTTCTTTTTTGAGATAATATTACATTGGAATTGTGAAAAACAATAATTACCTGGGCTGTTGTTTCAAAATTTCTGATATTTAAAAATATCTCTTTCTTACAAATTCTAAAAATAAAAGGCTACATGGAGAGAAAGACTTCTAGTTTCCAAAAAATTATAATGTAAATTCCAGTGTTTCTATAGCAGAACTCCTTGTGGCAGTGGTTCTCAAACTCTTTTTATTATGATACACAGTGAGAAATATCTTTTATATCATTACTCAGAATGCACATGCATACACATGGAAAAATTATAAAAAAAAAAATCAATGCTCCTTACTATACACAAGGCACTCTATTTATTCTTCTGTCCATTCTATACAACTTCCTTTCTTTTTCAATGCCAATCATGATCCACTGAATTAATTTCACCATTAATTAATTTCACCAACCACTAGCTTGGTGATGCTGCTTTGCACCTTAACTGTGTGTTTCAGTTCTCTTAACCTATTTCTCTATCACTCTGAATTCTTTTTTTAAAATTATTTTTAATGTTTATTTTTGAGAGAGAGAAAGACAGAATGAGAGTGGGGGAGGAGCAGAGAGAGTGGGAGACACAGAATTCAAAGCAGGCCTCAGGCTCTGAGGTATCAGCAGAGTCCAACGTGGGGCTTAAACCCACAAACCATGAGATCATAACCTGAGCCAAAGTAGGACACTGAACCCACTGAGCCACCCAGGTGCACCTCTGTCACTCTGAAATCTTAAACAGTGTGGTGCTAGGTGCTAAATAAATGTGGGTTTGTCTGTATGGTTTTGTAAACATACTTTCATTATACCAGAGACCAAATGACTAGAGATAACAGTAGAGGCATGATCATTTTATTTTTTTATGTAGGTTGGACTGAAGATGAAGTTAAATTTCTTGACAGTATTAGAGCGTCCCAGTCTTAAACCCACATGCAACAGGGGATCAGGGAATTACCAAAGGGCCATGTGCCAGTGGCATTTGTTTGAAAGCGGGATTGTGTGACTCTAAGTTTCACCTCAAAGTAGTCCATCCCTATTCTCAGTACCATGGCCTTGGAGCTGCTATACAGTGAAATGATTTTGTACAAAAGAGAATAATAATTCTTCTCACCTAGTTTTCTCACTGTTCTGCACAAAAAGAGAAGACATGAAATTAAGGCTCCTGATTACTGTGTTTAATCCACCCTAACTTTGGATTCTTCAAGGACACAAACTAGAACCTTTATATATAAATCACATACAGTAGTTTCAAGGCATGATCTGTTCTCTGGACTGAAAAGAAGACTGTAGACACTAAATTGCACCACAGTCTCACTGAAGTATTATTGTAGCTGTGTCCATACTCACATGCATAAAAGCTTTGGTGAACCCCTAGGTTTATCATCTGTAAAATAAGGTAAACAATATCTTCTAGTCTTCCACGTCATTTAATACTCATTGTATGGACACCAGAAACTAGGCAAGGCACTGTGAACTCAGGTGAATACAGAACATGCCTGTGACCCTGTGACACGGTCACAGGCTAGTAAAGGAGACAGATATGATCAAGGGCCACCCCGCAGGAGTGATAAAAGATGAAAAAGCTAGCCAATGCAGTATCTGGATCCCATGTACACATTTTCTTTGCTGTTGATGCAACTTCAGGTATCCCTCAACTTCAGATTTCATGATTTTGCCTCCTGACCTGACCTTGTTATCGTCAATGTCCAGGTTTGAACATTCTTTGGATTCCAGTTTCCAGATCCCTGTGTCTTGGCTCTTTGCCAGCAGTACCATTCCTCAGTCTCAGCTCAGCTTCACTCTGCCTACCTCTCAGCGTCCTCTCTGAGTCATCACCTCATCACACTTTTGTACTCAACCCTCCCAGCAATGTTAGTGCATATGTGCAAGCGTATGTATAACAGAAGTAGGGATCAAATGCTTTAGAAACAGAGGAAGAATGATGAACTCTCAACATTGAAGCTGAGAATAAGAGAACATGTGAGAAAACATACTGGAAGGACAGCTACTAGAAGGTTCTCTCCAAAATGGTTGTTACCTCTCCTTGCTCAAGACAAAAATGCAATGAGGATTTTATTAAATATTGCTATGGAAAGAACAGAGTTACATAAGAATAGGTAGGGGCTGTGGGCAAGTATATAAGGAGAAATATAGGTTTCACAAAATATCCAAACATTGTTACTACCACCTTGATGGTTCTATTTTCTGTAGGTATATTTTCAGAAGCTAAAGAGTTATTTAGCACATGAAAGTATTCACAAAAACATATGTCTGTTAAAAGACATTTCCCCCATTTAACTGAACCTAAGTGTTAACTGAGAGGTTTATAATATTTTTTTAACTATCAGTTGTGGCAATATTTAATCATCCTGCTTGTGGTTGATGGGATTTTTTAATCAATTATACTATAAATATTTCTCAGATCAACAGAAGATACTGAGACAGTAGTCAAAGTCTGTGGAAATTTCTGTTTAAATTTCTGCCCCATAATTTTTCTTTCTTTTTTATCAACAAAAAGATATAAAATAGTCACTATCATCTTTAAAGGCTATTCAGGACATTTTGATCCAAGAAACCTTACACAGTTTATGCACATTAAACAAAACTTTGTGGCCAAGTTTTTCTCCAAAAATCCCTGAATCCTTTTATTCACACCTTATGCCTATCACCCCTTATCCCAAACTGAGCCACTCAACCAAAAAGAGAAAAAAAATAATGTTCCAAGATTTCAAAGCCAGTTATTGGGAAAGTGGGGAGAGGGAATTGAAAAATAGTTTTTTCTCATTTTTTTGTCCAAGCCAGAAATTTTCAGATTCTCTTTTGTGTTTTTGTCAATCTCTTTACTAGAAAGGAACAATTATTTAAATTATTTAAATTATATAGCCTTAACTAGTAAATCTAAAGACAGTTTATGCACTATAATTCTCATGCTTGTTAAGAATACTAACTCTTATGCAATTCTAAGACACTGCTAAATATATTAAACTTTCTCCTTACAAATTTGAAGTTCCTTTTAATACCTTAATATTTTGGTATTGATATAAATAACACACATAGAAAATGAGCATAAAATACTGTATTTGTAAGAATAATACTAGTATCTATAACAAACTCCCAAATGTCCATGTCTAAATCCCATAGATCTTTCTTACTAATATAAGTTCCATATGGATATTCCTAATCAGTAGTAAATTTCCTTCATGCCATGTAGCTACTTCTGTCTTTGGCTTTGTAACTCTCTGAGTCCTGACATCTGTGTTCCAATGGGAAAAGAACATATATGGAAAGGACCAGGGAAAATATGTATGAATCAGGTTTCTTTATGTCATATGTCACCTGGATTTGGTAATATCTAATTCCTACTGCAGAAGTACCATAGTCAAACAAACAAACCCCTGAAGTGTCATTTACTTCTCTGTGTTTAAGTCTTTCAGAAGTTAACAAATTAATATTTAACTAGCATCCAGATCATTTGTTTTGCTAGCCTTAACATCATTGAGCTATGATGTAGAGTAGATCCACCCCCATATAGTGTTGATCTTTAGTACCTCTTTGTGTAACTTCAAGATGTAAATTTACCTACAAAGAAAATGTACATAGTTGTACTGATTACAAAACATGGAATAGACTTCACTCAAGATTTAAGGACATATATTAGTACTGATGTGCAATAATACATAAGCACAGCATTTCACTGGTGGCAAATAACATCTCCAGCCTGTGTTGTGTTAGTGCTTTTTTCATAAATTTATATTGAATTTTTGTAGTGAAACCTGAAACCCAATGAAATTTTCTTGATGCGGGGTTTATTTCTAGAGGTTTGGGGTTTGTCTATAAACTCCAAATCCATGTGTGGGTCATAGAAAATGTTGGTAAGACTCAATTAACTTTTAGAAAACCTGGATAGAATTTCGAGCAATTAGGAATAAAAGAATAAATGTGTTTTGCTTTCTGTAGACCAAGTTCTGTGGGTTTTGAATTTAGAATTGAACAATTGAGGTTTAAGTTCCATTCACAGGGAAAACATGACTTCCTAGTGGAAAGAAAAGACCTGAAGAAAACAACTTTTACTTTGGAAAAATATAAAAACTATTCATGCATGGGTTCTGGAACAAAACATAGTGGTTGAAAAGAGGTTGCCTGAGAGGAATTTAAAGAAATTGTAATACAGTATGTTACTGCCTATTGCTATTCTCCCTATTGAGGTGAATTCCCAAAAGCTATAAGAGGTGTTGACACACACAATCTTCTTGGGCAAGAAAATGTTAATGTAAGTCCTATTTAATGGACAAAATTAAACAAAGCTGTTTTTAAAATAATGGAATGTTTTAAAAAGCAGTTATCAGTGCATTGTCTGAATTCAGCTGATTGCATTCCAAATATTAAGTTCCTGGGAGGTAAAGAAATGAAATCACTATTCTCATCATTTCAGAGGCAGGAAATCTGTAACTTGCTGTTAAGAGTTGAATTTGTGTGTGCTGTGTGATAATGGGAAACTTACAACCTTATTGCTTAGACACCAACTATAACCAAGATCTGGGTTGATTCACAAGATAGAAGAAAGCTGTTACATTTGTGAGCTTATTCTTTTCCTTTTTGGCATTTCATAAATTTTTGTTGGAAGGTTTCGTGGAAGAAATGAATCTGCAAGGGGTACAGCTAAATAAGTGGTAAACTAGTAAATTAAGAGAAAATATAACCTCTTAGAATTATATAGAAAGAATTTAGAGAAGAGGTATGAACCATGAATGTCAGAGGACGTAAAGAGGTAATTAAGCCCCAAATCTGGGTAAGATGGAGAGATCTGGAAATGAGAAAATTTCTGTCATGGCTTAGATACAGTGTTGGATTCTCTTTTGCTAGAAAAACACATTTTTAAATTAAGGATGGGAATATTTATAAAAATTCAAACAGATTATTAAATCTAAAACTTTTGAAATCAGTTCTACTCCCCAAAATGCAGCCAGCTTCTTCTCTCCCCCCACCAAAAAAAAGAGAGAGAATTCTAGAGATGAGTTTTGGAGTAATCTGGACTGCAATTTGAGTGAGATGAATTTGGGACAAGCACAGATCAATTCTATAGCCAGTGCAGGCTGGTTTTCAAATAAATTTGGACTGGGTTAAGAGTTGGGATAAAAGCCACCAGAAACCTGCAAACAGGTGAAATTTCACAAAGCAAACTAATTTGAACTGATTTTTAAGATTTCCTTCAACCCAATTTTAGAGAGTCCAACTAAAGTACTGAATGGTTGTTCCGGATTTGGATTTGTTTAAATATGTTTATATGCAATACCCAGGGAAACAAAATGTCATGTTTCATGAAACTTTGCTTAATTGGAAAGCTAAATCCTGGAAAGACCCAGACTTAACCCAGGTTTATAAAAAGCATTGGAAAGTTTTACATTTTTCAAGCTGACTGATTTGTAAGCAAATTGAGGAAGAAGTTCTTGTTTTTTCATTTTGTGTTTTTAGTTTGAATGTAATTCAGATTCCATTAACTCTGAGATTTTAATGCAAAAACTGGAGGCGAAAAGCTTAAAAATTCTGGAAAAGAGAGATTCCAAATAGAGCATGATTGAAATAAAAGGTAGAATTAATAATCCAAAAATGCTCCCCTTAAATAATTCAAACCCCCAAGCAGATATATCCTCAGGGGGAAAAAAAAGGAATTCTAAACAGAGAGCATTTGTTACAATTTCATCTAGAAGAAAGAACTCATAAGCAGTATTCACCTATGGAAAAAAAAGATGTTAGACTCAGTAATTCAAAGCATGTTACTCAATATTTTTTATTCTTAGGCAAAATCAGTAAACTCCAGTTAGACTATGAACTTAATATCAATGACAGTATTTTCTATTATCCTTTTTTTAAATACCCAAGGGTATCTAACAGTGTGTGAACTGGGAAGTAGGTCTTATTACAACTTCATGCTTTTAAAGATAATTTGAGAACGTATCAAGTTCTAGCCACTGAAAAGATCTAGAAAGAAAGTATCAACCCTATAACAATGACCAACTCTCATATCAATTTCCCATTAACAGGAACCAGGGCTCCTTGGGAAAATGGCTGATTCCAAATTTGGGGCAGGAAATGTAAAACATGCATTTGAAGTACTTTATCATACCAGGAATCAAGCTGTCAAATTATATCATAAGCATAAGAACTCAAGAGTGAAGCTGAATAAGCATATAGTGACCAAAGAGGAGAATTTGAGTATCAATAAGATAATAAAGCTAATGGACTAAACACATGAAATAAGTTTAAGTCCCTGAGTTTGATGAGGGAGCATAAGGCAAGCTGACACCCCCACAAACTCCAATCCCCCTTGGGTGGAATATGTGTGATATTCCTCAGGTACCCCTGGATGCCCAAGAACAAAGGAAAGGGAAAAAACAAATGGTTAATTGATAGAGATCATAATCATGCAGGACATGAATCTCCATCAGTTTGCAACTGTTTTAATGATTTACAAGAAAAAAACAATCTCCAGAAACCTATGGACTCAATTCCCTGGAGCCCTAACAGCACCACCCCCCTCCGTAGTGATATGAGGAACAAAGGCAAGAAGAAAATGTAGATAAAATTAAATTTCTTTATAACCTGCAGCCCATTGGCAAATGCTTGAGGCAGGCAGAAGGTAACATTTCCCCAGGAACCCCCTGCTGTCTTAAAGGTAATGCTTTGCTAGAGGGAAAAAAAACCTTAGCTCGACAATAATCTAGGTATCCAGTATCTTATGAGTCCTCTTTAACATATGGGAGTCCTTTTGGAAACCTTTCTTTTTCCTTACCTGCCCACCCCAACTCCATAGCATATAATCAGTCACTCCTCACAATCCCAGTGCAGCTCTTTCTGCCACAAGTCTTGTCCCTGTGCTTTAATAAAACTACCTTTTTGCACCAAAGATGTCTCAAGAATTTCTTGGCTGTGTGTTCCAGACCACCCCCACCACCACTCCAAAACCGCATCAAGTTTATATTACCCCATCACCAACAAAACCCTCATTGGTCATCTTTGGAGGACTCTAGGAAACCAATCACTATTTTAAGAACTGGAAAATAATAATAAAAAAAGACCAACATTTTAGTCCTTTAATGTACATCCCAGCATAGTAGCCAATATTAGAGGACGTGAAGAAGAAAGCAGAGGGTCAAGCTCTCAAAGACCAGCAAGCTATTGATATGAAATATGGAAGATACAGTAAAAAGTTCAACTCTTCTCCCTCACATATCCTTCACAATTCCAACTGTGGTAGAGTCTCCTCCCTAAGGAATGTGGTGAAGAAGAAAAAAAAAACCTCAAGATAAGGGAAGGCAACCTGGCTATGTGCATATACGTGACGTCCCTCATGACCCTGTAACATGAGACCACCCAATCAGACCATATGTCTGTATGTTACCATGTATGGGAAACAAAGAAGTAAAAAGTTTATAAAAGGCTACACCTCACTGCATTGGGGACTCAGTTTTTCGAATACAAACCCACTGAGCCTGTGCCGGCACAAATAAAGCTGCTTCCTGGATAGAAAGGCTTCAGTGTCCCATCCCTCTATGTGAGAATCCTGCTACATAATTACCTCTCCAGAGTCCACCACAATTAAGAGTTTTAGTGTTAATTTTTTTGTGTGCTTACATATTTCTTCACATATATGGAATCACATTTTATACACACACACACACACACATACTGATCGTCAGTTTGCTGTTGATATTTCCACTTGTTCTTTTAATAGCCATAATGTATTGTGTACTATGTATGTATGTATGAGATGTACAAACTAGAAAGACTTTATTCAAGACTATTACAATAGATAAAAACAGGGAAGCAAACTATAAGAGACCCTTAAATACAGAGAACAAACTGACTGAGGGTTGCTGGAGGGGAGGAGGGGGATGGGCTAAATGGGTGATGGGCATTAAGGAGGGCACTTGTTGGGATGAGCACTGGGTGTTGTATGTAAGTGATGAATCACTGGGTTCTACTCCTGAAACCAATACAACATTGTATGTCAACTAACTTGAATTTAAATACATAAATTAATTTTTAAAAGACTGTTACAATAGAAGTAAAGACTATTTTAATAGGCTGGGTGGGGGAGAATTACATCTCAAAGAGGCAGAGAAAAAATTTACAATTCTAAGTTTTCCAGAGTAAGTGCTCTAGGAAACAGGAGGGCAGGGGCTATGTCAGGAAGAGACCCATCTAAAGTTGAGAAGAGTTGAGGGGAACACTAAGGAGCCTCAGGCACACTCTTGATTACTTTGCTTTTTCTAGAACTTCATGTAAATGGAATCACAAAGGCAGTAGCGTTTCCATCAGGCTTCCTTCACTCAGCAAAAAGATGTTTACGTGCGTCCATGCTGCTGCCTGTGTCCAACTGTTCATACCTTCTTATTGCTGGCTGGTATTGTGTTCACACACCACATTTGTTTCTCCATTTACCTATTGATGAACATTTGGGTGATTTCCAGTTTGCCGGTATGAAAAAAATACATATCAAAGAAAAAATACATCTAAAGCTAATATGAAAAAATAAAAATAAAGCTGCTATGAGCATTTGTGTTCAAGCCTTTGCATGGAAAATACTTTCATTTGTTCTGGCTAAATACCTAGGAATTGAATGGTTAATATGTATTTACCATGTTTTAAGAAACTGACAAACCATTTTTGTTCTACATTCCCTCCAGAGATTTCCAGTTACTTCATATCCTTCTTACCACTTATGATCATTTCTTTTAATTTTAGATATTCCAATAGGTATCAAGTAGTATTTCACTATGGTTTTAAATTTACATTTCTGTACAGACTAATGATGAACACCTTTCATGAGCTTATTTATCATTCATATATCTTCTTTGATAAATTGTCATTTCAAATCTTTTACCTATATTTTTGTTGGGCTTATTTGTTTTCTGATTTAAATTTTGGTGTTTAGCATAGAAATCCTTAGTAGATATGAGAATTTCAGATACTTTTTCCAATTTGTGACTTGTCTGTTCATTCTGATAATGGTATATTTTAAAAAGTGGAAGTTTTAGGGGCGCCTGGGTGGCTCAGTCCATTAAGCGGCCGACTTTGGATCAGGTCATGATCTCATGGCTCATGAGTTTGAGCCCCACGTCGGGCTGTGTGCTGACAGCTCAGAGCCTGGAGCCCATTTCAGATGCTGTGTCTCGCCCTCTCCCTCCCTCCCTCCCTCCCTCTCTCTCTCTCTCTCTCTCTCTCAAAAATAAACATTAAAATTTTTTAATAAAAATTGAAAAGTGGAAGTTTTTATTTGCATGAAGTCCAATTTATCAATTTTTCTTCTTTTATGGATTGTGGTTTTGGTGGTGTTACTAAGAAATCTTTGCCAGGGGAGCCTGGGTAGCTCAGTCAGTTAAGCATCTGACTTTGGTTCAGATCATGATCATGGGGTTTGTGAGTTTGAGCCCCACATCAGGCTCTGTGCTGACAGCTCAGAGCCTGGAGCCTGCTTCAGATTCTGTGTCTCCCTTTCTTTCTGCCCTTCCCCTGCGTTCTCTCTCTCTCTCTCTCTCTCTCTCTCTCTCTCTCTCTCAAAATAAATATTTAAAAAATTTTAATGAAGAAAAAGAAATCTTGGCCAAATACAATGTCACAAAGATTTTCTTCTATGTTCTCTTCTGGAAGTGTTACAGTTTTAAGTTTTACATTTACATGTATGATCTATTTTGAGTTGGCTTTGTATATATGCAAGGTTTGGATCAAAGTTTATTTTTTGCACATAGATATCCAATTATTCCAGCATCATTTGTTGCCAGACTATATTTTGTCACTGAATTATTTTTGCATCTTTGTCAAAAGTCAATTGACCACATATGTCAGTGTGAGGAAACGTAGTGTTGCATTCTATGATTTGCTGAGGAAAGCAATGGAAAACAAGGGGTTGCTAATTAGCAATAATTTAAAATAGTTACATCAAATGTAATTGATACAAACCCATCGGCTTAGTCAAATGGTCATTTAGCCATACCCTTCGGAATATCTCCTGAATAGGCTTTCTCATTTCTTTCAATATAGCTAGGCTGAAATTTTCCAAATCTTTAAGCTCTACTTTCTTTCTAATAATTCCATCTTTAAGTTATTTTTCTCTTCCCACATTTTACTATAAGACTTTGAGAGAAGCCAACCTTCAACACTTTGCTTAGGAACTTCCTCAGCCAAATATCCAATTTCATTGATCAGAAGTTCTACCTTCCACAAAACACTGGAAGATGAAAACAATTCAGCCAAGCTTTTCACCACTTTATAACAAGGATGGCCTTTCCTCCAGTTTCCAATAACATGTTCCTCATTTGCATCTGAGACCTTATCAGAATAGGCTTTGCCTTACATATTTCTACCAAAATTCTGTTTAGGATTATTTGGGTATTCCCTAAGAAGATTGTGGCTTTATCTAATACAGCTTTCCTCTTTTCTTTCTGGACCCTTAGCAGAATTGCCCTTTAAAGTTTGTTCAGGGGGCGCCTGGGTGGCGCAGTCGGTTAAGCGTCCGACTTCAGCCAGGTCACGATCTCGCGGTCCATGAGTTCGAGCCCCGCATCAGGCTCTGGGCTGATGGCTTGGAGCCTGGAGCCTGTTTCCGATTCTGTGTCTCCCTCTCTCTCTGCCCCTCCCCCGTTCATGCTATGTCTCTCTCTGTCCCAAAAATAAATTTAAAAAGTTGAAAAAAAAAAAAAGTTTGTTCAGAGCAGTATAGGCTTTTTCTAGCATGTACCCTGAAACTCTTCTCGCCTCTATCCTTTATCCTGTTCCAAAGCCACTTACACATTTTGAAGGATTTGTTACAGCAGCATCCCCACTTCTCAGGATCAACTTCTTAGTCTGTTCAGGCTCCTATAACAAAATACCATGGGCTGGGTGGCTTATAAACAATATTTTCAATCTCACAGAATTCAACTTGAAGATGCTCGAAGAAAAATTCTTATCTTCTGAATAATTTCCAATGACTTTAGATTTATATGCTTGGACTATTAAAACCAGGAAGCAAATTTTAGTACTTCCACACTGTCTTAAGAGGGATAGGCTCTGGGTCAATAGCTTCCATTTATACACTTGCCCTCAGCTTATACTGAAAGATGTGCTCCTGACCACTGGTCCTTTGGTAAAACATTGAAAAAATATTTGTCACATACTTTTGTGGTAAACCTGCAAGTTTCTTTCTCAAAGGGACATAGTCTTCATTTTAGACAACAGATTCTGGTCTGAGAATTTGTTTAGATCTGGAGACTGAGTGAAGGATCATGATTTCCCATTACAACAGCTGTTATCAACTTCTCACCAGCTCAATTTTTCTGGTTCTACAAGTCAAGTTAACATCCTAGTGGGTTGCCCATATATTACGCCTCTGAAAACATGTGGTCTGTTAGCTATCACAACAGATCTCTCTGGGTCAAGGACTATGACTCCAGCTGTTCTCCTCATTTTGGTAATTACACCATTCCTCCTTTAAGTGCATCTAATTAGCCTCTGCTCACAATCCTTTGGAATTGGTACTAATTTGATAATGATGGTGCTTATTTGATGGTACTATATTCTGTCAACCCTGGTCAGTTAAGGATAGCCGCCATTGAACTTCTCACACATTCCCCTCATCAGTATTGCCCTTAAACCCAAGCAGTCTAGGTACCCACCTTGGTACAACTTAAGGGTCCCTGCACTTCAGAGAGCTTTCTTCAAAATTTTCTAAGTCCACCTCAGATGCCTAGAACTGGCCATGGCCACCAATTCCATCCAGGTGGAGTACCTTGAGCACAGACCAAAACCTACAGGGGCCTCATCTCTGCTTCTTTGATTTTGGATATTCTCCACCCATCTAGTCTACATGTAGGGTTACCAGATGCCCTGGGGAACTCTACAACACACACCCATGAGACTTTCCTGGCATACCATAGTCAGGTCCCAGTTCCAGAAGGGTGACCTAACAGGCAAATCACTCTGCTGACCAGTAGTTTTTCTTTCATGGGATCACACAAAGTTGGCTCACCAGAATAGTGTTGATACATTGATTTGGAGTGACTCTTACTCAGACATAGGAAAAGCTCAGGGTTCTGGTCCAGTGATGGTCACCCTTCAGTTTGAGTCAAAGTGTGGGCTCATTGCTTCTTTCACATAACTTGTGTTTGAGATTAAGCTATATTTCTGTATGAATCAAGTGTATTCTTTTTATAGATGTGTAGTATTCCATTGTGTGAATACAGTACAGCTTGTTCATTCACCTATGACGTGCATTTCAATGATTTCTAATTATTGACTGTTATTACTAAAGTGGCTGTAAGCATGTACAGGCCTTGCACATAAATGTAGATATTGGTTGTCATTTCATTGGGATAAATCCCTAGGAGTGGAATTGTTAGACCATAGGTTAAGTGCATGTTTAATTTATATAAAACTGCAAAACTGTTTTCCAATGTAGATATAAATCTTACATCCCTACAAATTTCTAAGAGTCCCAGTTCCATATTCTAGCCAAGAATTACTATCATCATTCTTTTTAATTTTAGCACTTAGTGTATATGATACACAGTGGATTAATGTTATATAATAGCTTGTATATTGGTATAATAATTGGTACATTTGATTTCCAATTGAATCCAATTGCCTAATTGGATTTGATGGATAAAGATGTCGATCGAGCACCTTTTCATATGTGAACTGACCATTCATATATCTTCTCTTGTGAAGTATCTAGTCATGTCTTTTTGTTCATTTTTTTATTCAACTTTTTGTTATTACTGCATAGTAAGAATATATATTCTGGCTATAAGCCCTTTGTTAGATACATACATTGTGAATATTTTCTCCCATTCTGTGGTTTGTTTTCTCATTTCCTTAATGGTGTCTTTTGGAAAGTAGGCAGTTATAACTTTGATGAAGTCTAACTTATCATTTTTTATAGTGAGTACTCTTTGGTGATCTCTCTAATAAATCTATGCCTATCACAAAGTAGCAAACCTCTGATCTTATATTTTCTCATACAAATTTCATGATGTTAGCTTGTATATTTAAGACTATGATCGATTTCAAAGTCATTTGTGTGTACTGTCGGAGATGACTGTCAGAGGTATATATATATTTTTATGAGGATATTTAACTATCCCAGCCATTGAAAAAGAATTGGCTCCTATGCTAAAAAGAAAAAAGTTGACCTTAGATGGAAAGCCTATTCAGGATTCTCTATACTGTTCCACTGCCCTATGTTTACCTTTATGACAAGACCATTCTAAGTTGAATACCATGGCTTGCTTGTAAATCCTGAACTAAGATAATGCCAAGTCCTCCAATCTTGTTCTGCCTCAAAATTGTTTTGGCTATTCTAGGTCCTTTACATTTTAAATTTGGAATAAATTTTTAACCTTCTTTTTAAAAGGATAGGGGTGCTGCTGAGAGTTGATTGGCATGTCATTGAATCTACAGATAAATCTGAGAATGGACTTAACAGTATTGAGTTTTCCAATACATGAACATGTTATATCAACTTAGGTCTTTTTAAAGTTCTCTTATCGACTATTTGAAGTTTTCAGTGTCTTGCACACTTATTAAACCTAAGTATTTTTCATTTTTCACATATAAATTGTGAGTACATATAAAAACAATTAGTTTTACATATTGATCCTGTAGTCTATGACCTCAATAACTTCACTTGATATTTCTAAGTAGTTTTTTTTAGAAAATGCCTTAGAATTTCCATATAGAATCATATGAATTGCAAACAAAAACAGTTTTTCTTCTTCCTTTTCAATTTTATGCCTTTTATTTCTTTTAGTTGCTTTATTGTACTATTTTTCCAGTAGGATAATAGAAGCGATGGCATTGGACATTGTTGCCTTATCCCTGACCTATGAGAGAGATTGCTGATCAGTCTTTTACCATTAAATGATATGAGCTTTAGATTTCTCATAGATGCCTTTATCAGACTGAGGAAATTTCCTACTTCTATTCTACTTAGTGTTTTTTTTTTTATCTTGAACGTGTGTTAAATTTTACCAAAATATTTTTTTTGCATTTGCTGAGATGACCATGTTTCATCCTTGTTCAGTTAATGTGGCTAATTGTATTGTGTGATTTTCAAACATTAAAACAAGCTTGAATTTCTTAAATTGTACTTGTAGGATGTATCCTTTTGTAAACATTAATGTATTTGATTTTCCAACACTTTGTTGAGGATTTTTTAATCTATGTTCATGAGGGACACTGGTCTCTCTGTTACTGTCTTAGTCAATTCAGGCTGCTGTAACAGAATACCATAGAATAAGTGGCTTGTAAACAACACAAACTTATTTCCCACAGTTCAGGAAGCTGGAGGTCCAAGATCAAGGTGCCATATGAATTTTGGAGGGACACAAGCATTCAGTCTATAACCATCTCGAAACTCTTACCTTATAAATTTGGTATTTTGATATCACTGTTACATTGATCACATAAAATAACTTGGGGAACAGTCTATTCTCTATTTTTTGAAAAGAGAGTTGGGGCAACTGGGTGGCTTAGTTGGTTGAGTGTCCGACTTCGGCGCAGGTCATGATCTCACGATTCTTGAGTTTGAGCCCCGTGTCAGGCTCTGTGCTGACAGCTCAGAGCGTGGAGCCTGCTTCGGATTCTGTGTCTCCCTCTCTCTCTCTCTCTCTGCCTCTTCCCTGCTTGCACTCTCTCTCTCTCTCAAAAATAAATAAACATTAAAAATATTACCAAAAAAAAGAAAAGAGAGTTTATGTATGATTGGTATTATTTCTTACTTTGTGCATGATAAAATTTACCAATAAAACCATCTTGGTCTTGAGTTTTCTTTGTGCAAACATTTTCTTAACATTATTACAAATTCAAGTTTTTTTTAATACTTATATTCCAATTTTCTATTTTTTCCTGAGTCACTTTTGATAAGTTATGTTTCAAGAAATTTATCTATTTCATCTTGTTATCAAATTATTAGCACAATTTTTCTAATATTCTGTTATTTCCTATTAAAATTGACAAAAATGTAATGGTATTCCTTCTTTTATTTGCAATACTAGTAATTTTTTACAGTTTTTATTTAAATTCCAGTTAACATGCTGTATAATATTAGTTTCAGGTGTACAATAGAGTGATTCAACACTTCCATACAACACCCGGTGCTCATCCGAAATGTACACCATAATCCCCATCACCTGTTTAACCCACCCCTCAGTCCACCTCCCCTCCTGTAATTGTCAGTTTGTTCTCTATAGTAAAAGTCTGTTTCTTGGTTTGTCTCTCTCTGCCTTTTTGTCACTTTGCTCATTTGTTTTGTTTCTTAAATTCCACATATGAGGGGCACCTGGGTGACTCATTTGGTTAAGCATCCAACTTTGGCTCAGGTCATGATCTCCCAGTTGGTGGGTTCGAGCCCCGCATCAGATTCTGTGCTGACAGCTCAGAGCCTGGAGCCTCATTCAGATTCTGTGTCTCCCTCTCTCTGTCTGCCCCTTGCCCACTCACACTCTGTCTCTCTTTCTCTCTTTCAAAGATGAATAAATTTTATAAAAATTTTTTTTAAATTCCACATATGAGTGAAATCATATATGTCATTTTTCTTTCTCTGACTTACTTTGCTTAGCATAATACTCTCTAGCTCCATCCATGCCATTACAAATAGCAAGATTGCATTCTTTTTTACGGCTGAGTAATCGTCCATTATCTATCTATCTATATCTATTTATCATCTCTTCTTTATCCATTTGTCAGTCGATGGACACTTTGGCTGTTTCCATATTTTAGCTATTGTAGATAATGTAACTATCAATAGCAGGGTGCATGCATCCCTTTGAATTAGTAATTTTGTGTTCTTTGAGTAAATACCTAGTAGTGTAATTGCTGGTTCATAGACTAGTTCTATCTTTAACTTTTTTTTTTCAATATATGAAATTTATTGTCAAATTGGTTTCCATACAACACCCAGTGCTCATCCCAAAAGGTGCCCTCCTCAATACCCATCACGCACCCTCCCTCCCTCCCTCCCTCCCTCCCACCCCCCATCAACCCTCAGTTTGTTCTCAGTTTTTAACAGTCTCTTATGGTTTGGCTCCCTCCCTCTCTAACCTTTTTTTTTTTTCTTCCCCTCCCCCATGGTCTTCTGTTAAGTTTCTCAGGATCCACATAAGAGTGAAACCATATGGTATCTGCCTTTCTCTGTATGGCTTATTTCACTTAGCATAACACCCTCCAGTTCCATCCACGTTGCTACAAAAGGCCATATTTCATTCTTTCTCATTGCCACGTAGTATTCCATTGTGTATATAAACCACAATTTCTTTATCCATTCATCAGTTGATGGACATTTAGGCTCTTTCCATAATTTGGCTATTGTTGCGAGTGCTTCTATAAACATTGGGGTACAAGTGCCCCTATGCATCAGTACTCCTGTATCCCTTGGGTAAATTCCTAGCAGTGCTATTGCTGGGTCATAGGGTAGGTCTATTTTTAATTTTCTGAGGAACCTCCACACTGTTTTCCAGAGCGGCTGCACCAATTTGCATTCCCACCAACAGTGCAAGAGGGTTCCCGTCTCTCCACATCCTCTCCAGCATCTATAGTCTCCTGATTTGTTCATTTTGGCCACTCTGACTGGCGTGAGGTGATATCTGAGTGTGGTTTTGATTTGCATTTCCC
Organism: Neofelis nebulosa; assembly: GCF_028018385.1. Lineage (NCBI taxonomy): Eukaryota > Metazoa > Chordata > Mammalia > Carnivora > Felidae > Neofelis > Neofelis nebulosa. Next base: position 23,973,019 of record NC_080795.1, on the reverse strand, counting down.
TGATGAGGAGCGACGTTGAACATCTTTTCATGTGCCTGTTGGCCATCCGGATGTCTTCTTTAGAGAAGTCTATTCATGTTTTCTGCCCATTTCTTCACTGGGTTATTTGTTTTTCAGGTGTGGACTTTGGTGAGCTCTTTATAGATTTTGGATACTAGCCCTTTGTCCGATATGTCATTTGCAAATATCTTTTCCCATTCCGTTGGTTGCCTTTTAGTTTTGTTGGTTGTTTCCTTTGCTGTGCAGAAGCTTTTTATCTTCATAAGGTCCCAGTAATTCATTTTTGCTTTTAATTCCCTTGCCTTTGGGGATGTGTTGAGTAAGAGATTGCTACGGCTGAGGTCAGAGAGGTCTTTTCCTGCTTTCTCCTCTAGGGTTTTGATGGTTTCCTGTCTCACATTCAGGTCCTTTATCCATTTTGAGTTTATTTTTGTGAATGGTGTGAGAAAGTGGTCTAGTTTCAACCTTCTGCATGTTGCTGTCCAGGTCTCCCAGCACCATTTGTTAAAGAGACTGTCTTTTTTCCATTGGATGTTCTTTCCTGCTTTGTCAAAGATGAGTTGGCCATACGTTTGTGGGTCTAGTTCTGGGGTTTCTATTCTATTCCATTGGTCTATGTGTCTGTTTTTGTGCCAATACCATGCTGTCTTGATGATGACAGCTTTGTAGTAGAGGCTAAAGTCTGGGATTGTGATGCCTCCTGCTTTGGTCTTCTTCTTCAAAATTACTTTGGCTATTCGGGGCCTTTTGTGGTTCCATATGAATTTTAGGATGGCTTGTTCTAGTTTCGAGGAGAATGCTGGTGCAATTTTGATTGGGATTGCATTGAATGTGTAGATAGCTTTGGGTAGTATTGACATTTTGACAATATTTATTCTTCCAATCCGTGAGCAGGGAATGTCTTTCCATTTCTTTAAATCTTCTTCAATTACCTTCATAAGCTTTCTATAGTTTTCAGCATACAGATCTTTTACATCTTTGGTTGGATTTATTCCTAGGTATTTTATGCTTCTTGGTGCAATTGTGAATGGGATCAGTTTCTTGATTTGTCTTTCTGTTGCTTCATTGTTAGTGTATAAGAATGCAACTGATTTCTGTACATTGATTTTGTATCCTGCAACTTTGCTGAATTCATGTATCAGTTCTAGCAGACTTTTGGTGGAGTCTATCGGATTTTCCATGTATAATATCATGTCATCTGCAAAAAGCGAAAGCTTGACTTCATCTTTGCCAATTTGGATGCCTTTGATTTCCTTTTGTTGTCTGATTGCTGATGCTAGAACTTCCAACACTATGTTAAACAACAGCGGTGAGAGTGGGCATCCCTGTCGTGTTCCTGATCTCAGGGAAAAAGCTCTCAGTTTTTCCCCATTGAGGATGATGTTAGCTGTGGGCTTTTCATAAATGGCTTTTATGATCTTTAAGTATGTTCCTTCTATCCCGACTTTCTCAAGGGTTTTTATTAAGAAAGGGTGCTGGATTTTGTCAAAGGCCTTTTCTGCATCAATCAGCAGGATCATATGGTTCTTCTCTTTTTTTTTATTAATGTGATGTATCACGTTGATTGATTTGTGAATGTTGAACCAGCCCTGCATCCCAGGAATGAATCCCACTTGATCATGGTGAATAATTCTTTTTATATGCTGTTGAATTCCATTTGCTAGTATCTTATTGAGAATTTTTGCATCCATATTCATCAGGGATATTGGCCTATAGTTCTCTTTTTTTACTGGGTCTCTGTCTGGTTTAGGAATCAAAGTAATACTGGCTTCATAGAATGAGTCAGGAAGTTTTCCTTCCCTTTCTATTTCTTGGAATAGCTTGAGAAGGATAGGTATTATCTCTGCTTTAAACGTCTGATAGAACTCCCCTGGGAAGCATCTGGTCCTGGACTCTTATTTGTTGGGAGATTTTTGATAACCAATTCAATTTCTTCACTGGTTATGGGTCTGTTTAAGCTTTCTATTTCCTCCTGATTGAGTTTTGGAAGAGTGTGGGTGTTTAGGAATTTGTGCATTTCTTCCAGGTTGTCCAATTTGTTGGCATATAATTTTTCATAGTATTCCCTGATAATTGTTTGTATCTCTGAGGGATTGGTTGTAATCATTCCATTTTCATTCATGATTTTATCTATTTGGGTCATCTCCCTTTTCTTTTTGAGAAGCCTGGCTAGAGGTTTGTCAAAAAATAAATTTTGTTTATTTTTTCAAAAAACCAACTCTTGGTTTCGTTGATCTGCTCTACAGTTTTTTTAGATTCTATATTGTTTATTTCTGCTCTGATCTTTATTATTTCTCTTCTAATGCTGGGTTTAGGCTGCCTTTGCTGTTCTGCTTCTATTTCCTTTAGGTGTGCTGTTAGATTTTGTATTTGGGATTTTTCTTGTTTCTTGAGATAGGCCTGGATTGCAATGTATTTTCCTCTCAGGACTGCCTTCGCTGCGTCCCAAAGCGTTTGGATTGTTGTATTTTCATTTTCGTTTGTTTCTATATATTTTTTAATTTCTTCTCTAATTGCCTGGTTGACCCACTCATTTTTTAGTAAGGTGTTCTTTAACCTCCATGCTTTTGGAGGTTTTCCAGACTTTTTCCTGTGGTTGATTTCAAGCTTCATAGCATTGTGGTCTGAAAGTATGCATGGTATAATTTCAATTCTTGTGAACTTATGAAGGGCTGTTTTGTGACCCAGTATATGATCTATCTTGCAGAATGTTCCATGTGCACTCGAGAAGGAAGTATATTCTGTTGCTTTGGGATGCAGAGTTCTAAATATATCTGTCAAGTCCATCTGATCCAATGTATCATTCAGGGCCCTTGTTTCTTTATTGACCGTGTGTCTAGATGATCTATCCATTCCTGTAAGTGGAGTGTTAAAGTCCCCTGCAATTACCACATTCTTATCAATAAGGTTGCTTATGTTTGTGAGTAATTGTTTTATATATTTGGGGGCTCCAGTGTTCGGCATATAGACATTTATAATTGTTAGCTCTTCCTGATGGATAGACCCTGTAATTATTATATAATGCCCTTGTTCATCTCTTGTTACAGCCTTTAATTTAAAGTCTAGTTTGTCTGATAGAAGTATGGCTATTCCAGCTTTCTTTTGGCTTCCAGTGGCATGATAAATAGTTCTCCATCCCCTCACTCTCAATCTAAAGGTGTCCTCAGGTCTAAAATGAGTCTCTTGTAGACAGCAAATAGATGGGTCTTGTTTTTTTATCCATTCTGATACCCTATGTCTTTTGGTTGGCGCATTTAATCCATTTACATTCAGTGTTATTATAGAAAGATACGGGTTTAGAGTCATTGTGATGTCTGTATGTTTTATGCTTGTAGTGATGTCTCTGGTACTTTGTCTCACAGGATCCCCCTTAGGATCTCTTGTTGGGCTGGTTTAGTGGTGACAAATTCCTTCAGTTTTTGTTTGTTTGGGAAGACCTTTATCTCTCCTTCTATTCTAAATGACAGACTTGCTGGATAAAGGATTCTCGGCTGCATATTTTTCCTGTTTAGCACACTGAAGATCTCGTGCCAATCTTTTCTGGCCTGCCAAGTTTCAAAAGAGAGATCAGTCATGAGTCTTATAGGTCTCCCTTTATATGTGAGGGCACGTTTATCCCTTGCTGCTTTCAGAATTTTCTCTTTATCCTTGTATTTTGCCAGTTTCACTATGATATGTCATGCAGAAGATCGATTCAAGTTACATCTGAAGGGAGTTCTCTGTGCCTCTTGGATTTCAATGCCTTTTTCCTTCCCCAGTTCAGGGAAGTTCTCAGCTATTATTTCTTCAAGTACTCTTCCAGCACCTTTCCCTCTCTCTTCCTCCTCTGGGATACCAATTATGCATATATTATTTCTTTTTAGTGTATCACTTAGTTCTCTAATTTTCCCCTCATACTCCTGGATTTTTTTATCTCTCTTTTTCTCAGCTTCCTCTTTTTCCATAACTTTATCTTCTAGTTCACCTATTCTCTCCTCTGCCTCTTCAATCCGAGCTGTCGTGGTTTCCATTTTGTTTTGCATTTCGTTTAAAGCATTTTTCAGCTCCTCATGACTGTTCCTTAGTCCCTTGATTTCTGTAGCAAGAGATTCTCTGCTGTCCTCTATACTGTTTTCAAGCCCAGCGATTAATTTTATGACTATTATTCTAAATTCACTTTCTGTTATATTATTTAAATCCTTTTTTCAGTTCCTTGGCTGTTGTTATTTCCTGGAGATTCTTCTGAGGGGAATTCTTCTGTTTGGTCATTTTGGATAGTCCCTGGAGTGGTGAGGACCTGCAGGGCACTTCCCCTGTGCTGTGGTGTATAACTGGAGTTGGTGGGCGGGGCCGCAGTCCGACCTGATGTCTGCCCCCAGCCCACCGCTGGGGCCACAGTCAGACTGGTGTGTGTGCCTTCTCTTCCCCTCTCCTAGGGGCGGGATTCACTGTGGGGGGCGTGGCCGTCTGGGCTACTTGCACACTGCCAGGCTTGTGATGCTGGGGATCTGGCGTATTAGCTGGGGTGGGTAGGCAAGGTACACGGGGGCAGGAGGGGCAAGCTTAGCTTGCTTCTCCTTAGGTGATCCACTTCAGGAGGGGCCCTGTGGCAGCGGGAGGGAGTCAGATCTGCCGGAGGTTTGGTTCCACTGAAGCACAGAGTTGGGTGTTTGCGCAGAGCGAGCAAGTTCCCTGGCAGGAACCGGTTCCCTTTGGGATTTGGGCTGGGGGATGGGCGGGGGAGATGGCGCTGGCGAGCGCCTTTGTTCCCCACCAAACTGAGCTCTGCCATCCGGGGGCTCAGCAGCTCTCCCTCCCTTTGTCCTCCAGCCTTCCCGCTTTCTGAGCAGAGCTGTTAACTTATGACCTCCCAGACGCTAAGTCGCGCTTGCTGTCGGAACACAGTCCGTCCGGCCCCTCCGCTTTTGCCAGCCCGACTCGGGGGCTCCGCTTGGCCGGCGAGCCGCCCCTCCGCCCCGGCTCCCTCCCACCAGTCCGTGGAGCGCGCACCGCCTCGCCGCCCTTCCTACCCTCTTCCGTGGGCCTCTCGTCTGCGCTTGGCTGCAGAGACTTCGTTCTGCTAATCCTCTGGCAGTTTTCTGGGTTATTTAGGCAGGTGTAGGTGGAATCTCAGTGATCAGCAGGACGCGCAGTGAGCCCAGCGTCCTCCTACGCCGCCATCTTCCAACCTCTATCTTTAACTTTTTGAAGAACCTCCATACTATTTCCCAGAGTGGCTACACCAGCCTGCATGCCCACCAACACGGCAAGACAGTTCCCCTTTCTCTACATCCTCACCAAACACCTGTTGTTTCTTGTATTGTTGATTTTTTTTAGCCATTCTGACAGGTGTAAAGAGATACCTCATTGTAGTTTCGATTTGCATTTCCCTGATGATGTGTGATGTTGAGCATCTTTTCATGTGTCTGTTGACCATCTGCAGGTTGTCTTTGGAGAAAAGTGTATTCATGTCTTCTGCCCATTTTTTAATTGGATTATTTGTTGTTTGGGTGTTGAGTTTTATAAGTTCTTTATATATTTTAGATAATAACCCTTTATCAAATATGTCATTTGCAAATATCTTCTCCCATTCTGTAGGTTGCCTTTAGTTTTGTTGATTGTTCCCTTTCCTGTGCAGAAGCTGTTTACATTTCTATACACGAATAATGAAGCAGCAGAAAGAGAAATTAAGAAAACAATCTCATTTACAATTGAACCAAAAACTATAAGATACCTAGAAATACACGTAACCAAAGAGGTGAAAGATCTGTACTCTGAAAACTATAAAACACTGATGAAGAATGTTGAAGATGACACAAAGAAATGGAAAGATAGTCCATGCTCATTGGTTAGAAAAACAAATATTGTTAAAATGTCCATACTACCCAGAGCAATCTATACATTTAATGCAATCCCTATCAAAATACCAACAGCATTTTTCACACAGCTAGAACAGTCCTAAAATTTGTATGGAACCACAAAAGACCCTGAATAGCCAAAGCAACCTTGAAAAAAGAAAATCAAAGCTGGAGGCATCACAATTCCAGGCTTCAAGTTATATTACAAAGCGGTAGTGATCAAGGCAGTATGGTACTGGCACAAAAATAGACACATAGATCATTAGAACAGAAAAAAATAAAAAATGAACCCACAGCTACATGGTCAATTAATCTTCAACAAAGCAGGAAAGAATATCCCATAAGAAAAAAAAGTCTCTTCAACAAATGGTGTTGGTTTCACTGGACAGAAACATCAGAAGAATGAAACTAGACCACTTTCTTACACCATAAACAAAAATAAATTGAAAATGGTGAAAGACCTACATATGAGACCTGAAACCATAAAAATCATAGAAGAGAACGCAGGCAGGAGCTTCTTTGAAATCAGCTGTGGCAACTTCTTTCTAGATAGGTCTCCTGAGGCAAGGGAAACAAAAGCAAAAATAAAGTATTGGGAGTACTGGTAATTTATATTTAGCTCTCTAATTCTTGTTTCATCCTGTTGGGGGCTATCAGTTTTATTAATCCTTTGAAGAATGAATTTTGAGCTTTGTTAATTTTCTGTGTTTAAATCATGGACTTATGTATTGACTCCATTATTTTTTCCTTCTGCTTATTTCGAGTTTAATTTACTCTTTGTACATTGAGATTTTTAAACCTTCCTTCTCTTTTATTACAATCATTTAAAGCTATAAATTTCTGGGGTGCCTGGGTGGCTCAGTTGAGCATCCAACTCTTGACTGCAGCTCAGATCATGATCCCAGAGTCATGGGATTGAACCCTGTACCAGACTCCACACTGAACATGGAGTTTGCTTAAGATTCTTTCTTTCTCCCTTCACCCATCTCCCCTGGGCATGCTTGCTCTCTCCCGCTCTCTAAAAATAAAAAAATAAAATAAAAATAATAAAAAATAAAATAAAGCTATAAATTTCCCTCTAATGCCTTTGCCATATCCCATAAATTTCAATATGTTGTACTTTTGTTATTCAAGTCAAAATATTTTCTTATTTGTTTATAATTTTGTCTTTGAGCCATGGCATACTTAGACATGTGTTATTTAATTTCCAAATGTTTGGACAATTTCTAAATATTCTAGTTATTGATTTCTGATTTGGCTCTGTTATAAAATATAATATACATAGAATATATTCTATAATATACTAATCTTTGAAAATTTATTGAGATTTCTTTTATGACCTAGTCTATGTCTTTGATGAACATTCCATATGCATTTGAACACAATGTTCCTTCCAGAGTTATTGGGTAGAATGTGTTATAAATATCAACTGGCTCAAATTGGTTGATGGTCTACTCAGATCTATCCTCAAACTAATTTTGGTCTACCTCCATGAATACTCAGAAAGTGGTATTAAACTCTCCAACTATTTTTTCCATTTGTTCTGTCAGTTTTCGCTTCATTAACTTTGAAGCTTTGTTATTAGATGCATACATATTTATGATTATGTTTTCCTAATGAATTGGTCCTTTTGTGATTTGTAAATGTACTTCTTTATCTCTTGAAAAATGCTTTGTCTTAAAGTCTACTTTTTCTGAAATTTATATAAACACATTATCTATCTGATGCCATTTGCTTGGTATATCACTTTCAGTCCTTTTTAAATGTATATTTATTACTGAAGTTGGCATACAGTATCATATTAGTTTGAGGTGTACAACATAGTGGTTTGACAACTCTTTTCATTACTTGAATGCTTAGCACAATAAGCGTAGTCACCATCTGTCACCACGTTATTACAAAATTATTATTTTTTAATTTTGTTAATGTTTGTTTATTTTTGAGACGGAGACAGAGTGCTCCTGGGGGAGGGACATAGAGAGAGGGAGACACAGAATCTGAAACAGGCTCCGGACTCTGAGCTGTCAGCACAGAGCCACACACGGGGCTCAAACCCACGAACCGTGAGATCATGACCTGAGCAGAAGTCAGACGGTTAACCGATTGAGCCACCCAGGCGCCCCTACAATATTATTGACTATATTTCCTATGCTGTACTTTTCATCTCTGTGACTTACTAATTTTATAACTGGAGGTTTGTACCTTTTAATCACCTTCACCTATTTTGCCCATCTCTCAAACCTCCTGCCCTCTAGCAACCACCATTTGCTCTCTGTATTTATGTGTCTGCTTATTTTTTGTGTGTTTGTTTTCTTAAATTCTACATTGGAGTGAAATTATATGGTATTTGACTTTCTCTGACTTATTTCACTTAGCATAATACCCCCTAGATCCAACCATATTGTCTTAGATGGAAGATTATCCTCTTTTTATAACTGAGTAATACTCCATTCTGAATATATACTATATCTTCTTTATCCATTCATCTATCAGTGGATACTTGGGTTGCTTCTATATCTTGACTATTGTAAATAATGCTGAAGTAAACATAGGGGTGCGTATATCTTTTCAAATTAGTGTTTTCATTTTCTTTAAGTAACTACTCAGTAATAAAATTATTAGATCATATGGTATTTCTACTTTTAAATTTTTGGGGAAACCTCCATACTTTTTTTCGCAGTGGCTACACCAATTTACATTTCCACCAACTGTTCACAAGTGTTCCCTTTTCTCAGCATCTTTACCAATACTTGTTATTTCTTGTCTTTTTTTATTTTAGCCATTCTACTTGTGTGAAGTACTACCTCATAGCAGTTTTGATTTGAATTTCAAGTGTCAGCCAACTGTATGTCTTTTTTGGAAAAAAAAAAAAAGTCATTCAATTTCTCTGCCCATTTTGTAATCAGATTGGTTTTTCAGTTTTGAATTATATAAGTTCTTTATATTTTTTAGATATTAACCCCTTTTTGGGTACATTATTTGCAAATATCTTCTCCCAGTCAGTAGGTTAACTTTTCATTTTGTTGATGGCTTCCTTTGCTGTGTACTTTCCATCCTTTCACGTTCAATTTACATGTAACTTTAAATTTAAAATGCATCTCTAACAGGTGCATATACTTCTGTCTTGCGTTCTTATCTAATCTAGCAATCTGACCTTCATTTGGAACATCTTACATTTAATGTAATTATTGCAATGGTGTGTTTGTTTTTCACTTGTCTCTTCTGTTTTTTCATTCTGTTGGCTCTTTTTATTGGTATTTTTATTCTATTCCTTCTATTTCTCAGCTTTTTATAAAATTAATTTTTAGTATTCTTCCAGTGACAACAATGCATTCTTATTAGAGTCTATTTGGAGTCAAAATTGTACTACTTCACAGTAGACACTTGTTACTTTACCCTTGACTCACCCCTCTTCACACTTCATACTCCACAAATCTAGCCTTACAATAATATTCCATTTATCCATCACTCCCAACTTTTGTGTTTCTTGTGGTGATATATTTACTTCCATGTATATTATAAAGTCCACCTTACACTGCTATTAATTTTGTTATAAAAATTGGGTGCCTTTTAAGGAAATTATGAAGTAACAAAAATAATCTTGTATACCACCCATTTGTTTGCCATTTCTGGCACTCTTTTTAGCTATTCCTTTCTTTAGATTTGATTTTCCATATGGTACAATTCCTCTATCAGTCTAAAGAATGCTTTTAACATGTTTTGTTTTGCATTTCTGCCAGATCCAATTTATTACTGTGTTTGCATTTATCAGGAAAATGTCTTTATTTCACTCCATTTTTAAGGGGTATTTTCTCCAGATATAGAATTTTGAGGATTTTTTCCCCATCAGCATTTTATGGACATTTCCATTTTCTTGTGAAGTGCACTGTTTCTGACGAGAACTCAGTAAATATTTTTATTGTTCACTTTAGTGTTATGTGACTTTTTTCCTCTGGTTATTTTCAACAGTCTGACCATGATATGCTTAAGTGCAGCTTTCTGAGTATTTTTCATTGAATTCAGCAATTTTCTTGTATTTGCAAGCCAACATTTTCCATCAAATTTGGGAAAATTTGGTATTTAATTATATATTTGTTTCCACAAATTCTTTCTTTCTAGCACTCCTATAACATATATATTAAACAAGTTGATATTATTCATGTGAGCCTCAGGTTCTGTTCCTCTCTTTCCTTTACTTTCTCCCATCTGCTGTGAAGCCTATCCAGTGAATTTTTTCACTTTAGTTACAGTACTTTACTGTTTAAGAATTTCCATTTGGTTCTTTTTTATGGTTTTCATTTTTCTACTGAGATGCCTAATCTGTTGGCTCAATCAAACTACATTTTAATTCTATGAATATATGTTATCTTTTAGTTGCTTTGAAGTGTTTGCTAAGTCCAACATTTGAGTCATATCACATTCTGCTTCTGTGTACTACTCCTTTTCTAATTGACTATGGATCCTATTTTCCTGTATCTTTGCATGTCTGGTAATTTTTTAATTGCGTGCTGGACATTGATAGTGACCTCTTACAGAGATTCTGGATTCTATTATCCTCTCTGAAGGGTATTGATTCTTGTTCTGGTAGGCAGTTCAATTACTAGCTAATAACCTTTAAATGTGTAGGTTTGGTTTTATGCTTTGATATGGAGGATATGTGGAAATCCAAGACATTTCCCAAGCACTCTAACTTGGCAGAATCCAACCTCCAATGTCTATCACCTCTGAAGATCTTGTTGGGGTTTAGTTTTAGGCTTTGTTAGGATAAATGTAGAGCAGAGGTGTTCAACTAAAGATGATTTTCTCCCCAGGTGACATTTGGTAATACCTGAAGATGATTTTAGTTGTCAAAATAGGGAATCGATGGGGAGCTACGGACTTTTAGTAGGTAGAGGCCGGGGATGCTGCTAAACACCCTCAAACACACAAAGCAGATCTATACAACCAGAATTACCTGGCCCACAATATCAGTAGTGACAAGGTTGAAAAACTTTCTTCTAACTTACTTGAGGGCATAGTCCTTACTTCTGCCTGGAGGATTAACAAGGTATTAACAAGGACCTCTAGTGACTTTCATCACTACTTGATGTCTAATATCTCTGGTTTCTGGTGAGCCTACTATAGTCATGCTCTGAGGATGGTATTTCTGACAAGATGATCTGTAACATCACATTGCAAAGAAATGAGCACAATCTGCAGTTATTTTCACAACATAGCCATCTCTGCTTTTAATGCTAATCATTTTTAGTTCATATCAATTTTTCAATGTAAATCTTTACTTTTTTTGTTCACTGACCTTAATAAATGGAATCACTAAAAGTATATCATCATTATATTTTTATTATGTATATTTGATGTTTGTGACTTTGTTGAATATCAGATTCTTAAATTCAAAAGACACCTTAATCTGATGATACAAAAAGGTATATGTACTAGCCACATGCCTGAAAATTTACCTATCTGATTGATTAGGAATTAACTTATATACATGGATGTGAATATTTCTGTTAGCATGGAAACCTGACCCTTTGCATTACATTTCATTAACATCTTTATATTTTCATCCATACTATCGGTTTCTCTCAATAAGGGAATTTAAAGACAGAACCTTGTAATCAAGGAGTCAATGTGTAAATAATGAGTACAGTAAAATGCTGGAAAAAAAAATTCTAACCTTCCCAAACGAGCTTTATGATGAGGTTTTCTGGATGAGATACACTGCCTAGTGGAATCAGAGTCTATCAGGGCCCATCATAAGTATGTTTTGTCTCAAGCTCCACATGTTCTTGTCATCATATACCTCAGAGCCTGCTCTACCCTGCTGCTTTTGACCCATATGTCAGTCCTTCCTCTCTCCTAAGACAAAATCCAGGGCTCAACTCAAATGCAAGTAATCTAAGATATTTCTTTCATCAATGCACTACCCTTCTAATCCATGAAGTGAGTTCTCTTTCTCTCCCCTATCCATTTTCACAATATCATACACAATTAAAACTATTATCCTCACTCTAGAAATTATACTTCCTTACTTGGTTTGGAACCCTATCTAGTGTTGGGTTACCACAAGTGTGGTAAATTAGAAAATCAAAACATTTTGATATGAATACATAGAGAATAACAATATAAATGAGCCAAATATTTGGCATAAACAATATGAAGGTTGTAAGTAAATATTAATTCACTCATTGCATTAATTTGACTTTTGTGTCCATACCATGGTGTCTTTTCCTTTTCTGAGCATATGACATCATTTGCCTTTCCATGAGTAGTCAATATTGTTGCTTTTTGATTTGCTAGCAAATTCAGGGAAAATAAAGTCAATTAGGTTCTCATTTGCTTTGTTCATTGTAAAATAAAAGTATTCAGTTTCTTTTGATGATTAGAATAATGGTTAAGCTTCGCAAGGCTAGAAATATGGATGGTAACTTGAATATCCATAACCCATAACTCAATAAAAGAGCTCTATCAAAAATATACATAAATATCATAAAAGTAATCTTTGAAACCCAGTAAAAATGTAACAAAACTATTTTGAAAAAACAATATTCTCTTGGTATTTATCATTTTCATGCCTATCCCATTAGGTAGCTGCCAAATAATCTCTTTAATGGTCAACAGCAATATGTTATTCTTTAAGCTGACACTCATTTTAACGATAAAATTGTGTATTTAAATAAATCATGAGTCAGTAATTGTTATAAGGAAAATATGCCATCTTGTAAGCTAAATATATTGAATACCTAATTTCTGCTTATTTTACTCCTTCCAACTAGCACAGTATACTTTGATTTTAAATGAAAATAAATCTTGGGTTTTTTTGTTGTTTTTTGAGAAAGCGAGCAAGCATGAGAGGGGCAGGTGCAGAGAAAGAGGGGGACAGAGGATCCAAAGTGGCTCCACACTGACAGCAGAGAGCCCAATGCAGGGCTCAAACCCACAAACCCTGAGATCATAAGCCGAAGTTGGACACTCAATCAACTGAGTCACCCACGTGCCCCAATAAATCTGTTTTCTCAAAAAAGATTACAAAATTGGTACTTTTATAGTTGATATTGATTATCCAATTACTTTTATTGATCTTACAAGTAGAATAGTATCTTGATCTATTACATTAAACAACACCAAAATATCTACAACTCTGGTGTCAATATCAATAATAACTAAAAATCAAGCAAGCATTTATAACTATCTGCAATTAAGGAAAACAGATTCAAAAGGCATATAATTGCAATAACAATAAAATAGTATTTATGTATTAAGACATACACAGTCAACCTAAATTTAGTACCTCAGACATTTTTATAATTATGGTATTTATACAAACTTTGGAAACTGAGGAGCACACTGGCCAGTCACCAATGATCTTGAAACAAAATAGATAAAAGTGCTTATTTTGCTAATAGTATATGTTTAGCTCTTTAGTTTGACATTGTGTGGTACTGTTATCCCTTCTAAAGCATTAGAAATCAATACTACATGTGCCTCAAGCTTTTGTACAGATGAATGATCTGATGAAGATGCCCTCATTTCAGAAACTAAGGTCATTAATGTTTATCTTCACTTGAGCAATTTTAGGTTTGCTGAACCTAAAGAATGCCCGATCTCAGACTACTATGTGAACAGTGCCATCTAGTGGTCATTATGTCCCCTAACATTTTATGAGTCTAAATCCATGGGTATGCATGAAACAAGTGAAATCACCATGATGCATCATCTTTAATATTGACACAAGCATATTTCCAATGAAACCGTATCAGAAAATTATACTTCCCAGTAGACTTTCTCTGATTCAGTAAATTTAAGGAAAAGCCAGCACTGGGCTTCTAATCTTTATTCTTGATCAACAACTTTTACATAGGTAAATACCCTTTGTAGATTTTTATAAAAATCCAACTTTGTCTTCTTCATGTCTGAATTCTTGCTTCTCGCAGGGTGATATAAAGATCTCTGAAACACTATAAACTACTGAATAATCAGTTTTGTGGCTCTTTTATGAACATAGGGATTGGAATGTCCCAGCAACAAACAAATCCAACTACTCTATATGACAGTGCACGGGAGGGGCAAAATTAAGACATTCTAAAAGCTGCTAGTCTGTTCGTTATTATTGGACTAAGTTTACACTGAGATGTTATCAATTTTTGTAAACAAGGAACATCCATTTCCTCAAGATTTTCTAAAAACAGATTCATGAAATGGAATTATAGACTCATTTTACCATCAAAAGTCATTGTTTCCTAAGTTTGACTGTTTCCTATTAATAAAAAAAGTACATTCTTTGGCTATTTTGCAGAGCCAGCCTGAGGCAATCCAAGCTTTTGTTATTTTCTTGAACCTTAGCTCATCATTCTCTATACATACTTCTTGCCAGAGACCTAAAACTATCCCCCCAATTCCTTTCAGGGCAATGCCAGGGAAACTGTATCTTGCTGTCACCATGAAAAATTTTTCCTAAGCACAAACTGTATGATTCCATAGTTGTTCATGGGATACACTGGGATTATCCCTTCCAGATGGACTGAGGTACCCCTGAAATGCCTAGACACACATGAAGAATACAAGTGGACATCACTATTGGCTTATTTCATTTCCCCTAATGCGCTAAGACTACACTTTTCTATTTCTCTTTAACTTTTTCTTTCTCTTTAACCTTTTAAGGCCCTGCTAATAACAATAAACAGATGCAAGGCCTAGACAACAGTTTTTTAACACACCAGCTTCTTCAAAATCAGAATAAGCATATTTAGTGCTCCCAGATCATTCAAACACCTACTACCTAGCCACGTGCCACGCTAGGGATTAGCAGGGACCTTCACCTGACTCCCACTTGTGTGCTAAAAGAGGCTGTAGAAGCCAAGACCCCCAGTGACTGGAGAAAACGGTCCATAGGAGTGATATTTCTCAGGCAGCATCCAATTAGGGAACTATGAGGAAAAGAAAGGAACCATTTTATATCATGTAAATGCTAAGCAGAAATGTTCCAGTAGGCATTTCACACCCAAGTACATAAGCAGTTAATCTTATTAAAATAATGAGTGTGATTCATATGCATTTAAAATTAATACTAAGGTCAGATGAGGAGCTCTGAGTGTAAACCCCAGGGTTTTCTCGAGTCCACTCCCCCAGTAACTCCCTAGTCTCTTCCCAAGTTTCTCAATTACAGGAAGATACGTGGGCAATGGCCACAAGTAGTCAAACGTAATGTTTACTAAGGGGACAGGCAGCCATGAATTGTGTTGGAGGCATCTGGCAGTTGCCTTCTACCGCTCTTCACTATACAGACTTCATTTTCCCTCTTGTCCTTCTCCCTGTTCCCTTTGTGTTACTTATTTCTGCCTGAAGCTAACAGTGATCATATGACGTGCTGCTGTGCCCCTGCCACTATCTAAACTGGTTTAAAACAAAGGTGATCTCTGAATTTCCAGTGGAAAATGTTGCTAACTACTCGACACTCAGCACATCCAGATAGTCTCAAATGAACAGCTATGGGCAATCACAGGCTATTACTGTCTGCTTATAGTAAGAACCTTCTCCCCCAAAAGAATTCAGAACTTGAACTGACATTTTGAGTTGAAGGTCTGATTCTCTGTCACATTTACATTATCTTGACCTTGCACATTTTAAGGATGGATTAGTTCAGGTTTTCAAATAAGTGATTTCAAAGTTACCAGCCCACAAAACCACTTTCATTATCTCCTCTCCCCACATAAACTATCCAAAGAGTAAAGTAAATTATGCTTTTTACTAATTGCCTAGGGTCATTCTCCACTGGGCCTTGAAGAGTGGACAAGGGTCTAGTTGAATAGCTGGATGAGTTGCCACCATGAGATCCCTACAAGCCTAGAAATAATTTGGTCTGGGTCTAAGTGCTAATATCATGCTGCCAAGTCTCTTTCTGAAAAGCATAAAAGCAAAATATCCCATTCCTGCGAGCAAACCAACCACAAGGGTGGTGCCAAGAACTTTTGGGGCCCTTTTCTTGGCCACCCGGAACGCTGTTGGCAGCACTGCGGAGATTAATATATTGTTGACATGTCCTAAAACCTTGTTAAATGTTTTTCTCTTCAAGACACGTTCGTAATAGGTTTCCAAGTTTGGTCGCTTTCCATTTCCCCAGTTTCTCCTCGCAAACCCCAGGAACTTCAGCCGATGCAATGTGACAGCGAGTGAAACGTCTGCCAGGGTGAAGGATTCTCCACAGAGCCAAGGCTGGCGGCCCTCTTCTAATCAGAGAAAGGGACACGGAGAGTTAGGGGCAAGTGCTGTACAGAGAGACTCTGGCTGGCATCTTTTATCTCGGTCTTGAGGGCGAGTGTGAGTACAGCAAACGATGAAGGCCATGGTACGTTTTCTTGACAATCAAACTCAGCAAGTAATTGTATCCTAAAACAAAGCCCATGCCAATGTATCCCAAGCTAAGGGAAATTTGCTTGATATCTGTCAGTCACCTACATCCCTGGGTCAAACTAGAGCCATTTGAGCTCAAAGCCTTTCATTTTCAAAAGGATTCTGAGGAAGTGAGAGCCTCCAACCCAGAGGAGTCAACAGATCTTTCTTCCTGGTTTAGGAAAACAGCAGATAAGCTTTAGAAACACCCATAAAATTGGGCCTGAAATGTCACTCAAGTGACTGCTGCTCCTAGTTACTTATATAAAGCAGAAGTTCCTATTGGGAAGCAACTTTCACATAACATGGTCTTCAACTTTGTTGCCAATTAGAATGGCACAAATGGTCCATGTGCATGTACCTGGGCAATGGCTTGGTGATGCACTTAAGCCCCAAAGTACGATACACGGATGCTCACCAGCCAACCTGCATATATACACAGGCCAGGACCTGTTTTATACTCCAGATTGGAAGTACTGTCCCTGCCCAGAAAAAAAACTAGAGGGACCATTCAAGCAACTACTCAGGTTATTTAACCAAATGAACTACTGTAATTACAAATGTGTGAAATGGGCTAAGTAGGAATCTCCCAGCTATAACTTCAAATTGTGCGGAAAAATCCTCCACCAGTCACATTTCACATATACACAGACTGGAATACCATGAGATGCCTGGGTTTTGCTGAGTTCAGTACTATTGTTGCCATGATAATTTAAACTGCCCATGAATAAAAATAATAAAAACAGATTACAGGATGTTTTTGGCAAAATCTAAAAGTATTCCCATAAATAGCCTGGTGTCCAGCAAAAGAGAAAAAAAAAACCCACAAATGAGAACCTACCTGGAGTTTCTTCATTTCTTCTTTGCAACTCAGTTTCAACCTGATCCAAGACTTTCTCCAATTCATCAAGAATTTTCTTCAAATATTTGACATTGTCATGGTCAAGAAGCTTTGACTAATTAGCAAAAATAACAAAAGAGGTTATTGATGCCTGCAAAAAAGCAATCAATATAGAGCAAAGCAGATATAAACTCTTCCAGAGCTGGAGTCTATTTATTTGAGACAATGAGAAGATACAGAATAATGTTAAAGCAAAAGCAAACTTGAGGGAAAATACTCTGGCTTGGAGAATACTCCACGGGCCAGATCCAATGCTCACTGGCAACCCCTGTGGGACCAGTGGACCAGAAATGGCAAGGAATATGAGGGGCACAAAGGGACTCCTCTCAACCCCAACTAATGAATGGAACTTCAGCAGCTTTCGAGGAATGAAGGACTGAAGGGTCAGGCACGAGGAATGCAGAGAATTAAGAAGAGTGGGTTCCTGAGAAACGGGAACTCTGTTGCACTGTTGGTGCGAATGCAAACTGGTGCAGCCACTCTGGAAAACAGTGTGGAGGTTCCTCAAAAAATTAAAACTAGATCTACCCTATGACCCAGCAATAGCACTGCTAAAATTTACCCAAGGGATACAGGAGTGCTGATGCATAGGGGCACTTGTACCCCAACGTTTATAGCAGCACTTTCAACAATAGCCAAATTATGGAAAGAGCCTAAATTTCCGTCAACTGATGAATGGATAAAGAAATTGTGGTTTATACATACAATGGAATACTATATGGCAATGAGAGAATGAAATATGGCCTTTTGTAGCAATGTGGATGGAACTGGAGGGTGTTATGCTAAGTGAAATAAGTCATACAGAGAAAGACAGATACCATATGGTTTCACTCTTAGGTAGATCCTGAGAAACTTAACAGAAGACCATGGGTGAGGGGAAGGAAAAAAAAAACTTAGGCAAACCATAAGAGACTCTTAAAAAAGAATAAATTGAGAGTTGATGGGGGTGGTAGGGAAGGGGAAGTGGATGATGGGCATTGAGGAGGGCAACTGTTGGGATGAGCACTGGGTGTTGTATGGAAACCAATTTGACAATAAATTTCATTAAAAATAAATAAAGGCAAAGATAATTCTATCAAAAAAATTCTCTTCTTTCAAAGAGTGGAAAGTAAGGGGTGCTGTGTATGAAGTCATTTCCTTTGAGAAGCTCCCTTAGCTAAGATAAGATGACGGAAGATGGGAGGTTGAGGAGGGCGAAGAGTGTTGATGTTGGCTACATTTTTAATGTGCGAGAAGCGTGCATGTATTCTTGGACCATGAGGAAAGAATCACTAGAGAGAGAAAGGCTGACTGTAACTGATGAATCAAAGCCCACAGCCTCCTTAGGAGGCAGGCAAGTCAAAATGGATTAACTGAAAATGGATTAAAGCCTTGAACGTAAGATTTAAAACTAGAAAGCTCCTAGAAGGAAACATAGGTGGTAAACTCCTTGACAGGTCTTGGCAATAATTTTATGAATCTGACACCAAAAACAAAAGACACAAAAGCAAAAGTAAACAAGTGGGACAGCATCTAACTAAAAAGTTTCTGCACAACAGAGAAAACCATCAATAAAATGAAAAGGCAGACTATTAAATGGGGGAAAATACTTGCAAATTACATGTATGATAAGGGCTAACGTGCAAAATATATCAAGAACTCCTAAACACAATAACAAAAAAAACTCTGATTTTAAAACGTGCAGAGGATCTGAACAGACACTTTTCCAAAGAAGACATACAGATGGCCAACAGGTACATAAAAAGATGCTCAACATCACTAATTATCAGGGAAATGCAAATCAAAACCACAAGATATCACCTCACACCCATTAGAATGGCTATTGTCAAAAAGGCAAGTAGTAAGTGGTGGGAATGTAAACTGGTACAGCCATTATGGAAAACAGAATAGAGGTTCCTCAAAAAATTAAAAACAGAACCACCAGGTGATCCAGCAATTCTACTTCTGGGTATTTATCCAAAAAAAAAAAAAAAAATGAAAACACTAACTTGAAAAGATGTATGCACCCCAGGTTCTTTGCAACTTCATTTACAATATCCAAGATATGGAAACAACCTAAGTGTCCATCCATGGATGAATGAATAGATGTGGTATATACACACAATGCAGTATTATTCAAGCATAAAAAATGAAATTTTGCCATTTTCAATAACATAAATGGACCTCAAGGGCATTATGCTAAGTAAAATAGGTCAGACAGAGAAAGACAAATACTGTGGGATCTCTCTTATATGTGATATCTAAAAGCAACAACAACAACAAGACAAAACACCAAGCTCACAGAGACAGAGAACAGATTGATGGTTGCCAGAGGTGGAGGTTAGAGGAGGAAGAAATGGGTGAAAGATAAAAAAAAAAAATGAGGGAGGGGAGTATATATAGAATAAGCTTGCCAATTGCCTTACTGGTATTAAAAAACAAAAGTCAAAGGTCTAGCTAAGTGGAATACCTGAAGTGACAGATTCCCAGTACATATTATGAACTTGCTTTTTACGTTTTATAACTTTCCTTGGCAACCAGCATGGGCAATACCTGCTTTTTTATAGGCAACCGTCATTAGATTTGAATATCAAATCTAACAAAGAAAACTTCTTTCTAAAAGCAGAGCATAAGCCAAAGGTAACATGCACAGGTGACCTGCAATATTTAAGTGAAGATGTTCTAGAAATAGTGATACTTTACCAAAAGTGGAACATTTAATACAAACAGTGGATGTCAATTGAGGACAGCCTGGCTTACTCACTTTAAGTCGCTTCTGTTTTGCGATGTATGCCTCTTGTAAATCTGGGTTTTCTTCAGCAAGTTTTTTCAGTTCAGATTCTGTGTTACCAATTTGGCCTGAGAACAAAATCATTTTTGAAATAGTAAGTTATTTCCTCCCTTCTACACAAGAAACAAGGAGAAACTGGGAAACTCCATGGTAAGAACATGAGCTCTGGGATTCACCCCCTCCCTCTGCCATGGCCTTAGCCTCTCTGTGCCTCAGTTTTCTCAAATGCAAGAAAATGCTTCAGTTTTAATTTCAGTTTTCTCAAATGCTTCTCAGAGCATCTGCTGCATAGGCTAAGGATTAAATGTGAGACACCCAGGAAAGCACTCAGAGCAAGGCCAGCACATTAGAAGTGCTCAGTGCTCAGTGCTCAGTAGTTGTTCTATCTTTCAATACCTTTCAAGTTTTCTATAATGGATTTCTATATGAAGGGAAGGCAAAAGACTCATTTGAAAAAATATTAACTCTAAATGATGGAATTATAGTCATAACACTTGTTTCAAATCATATAATAAGTATTTATGTAGGGAAGGAGGAGGAACAAGAAGGTAAAGTGGGAAGAGGAAAAGGAGGACGGGGAAAGAAGAGGAGAAAAAGGTGGAAAAGTACAAAACGAAAGAAAAGTAACATTAAAAGAATTATAAAGGTGAGATATAATGTAATGGAAAGAATGTAGTTTCTGGAATTAGAAGATCTGTATTTGAGTGTTTCTAGTCAAACATCCCCAGAGTCCGACCACAGCCACCTTCCCTTACTTTCCTATCCCAGTCACATGTGCCATAGAGCACATCTCCTTCTCCACATCCCATGCACCGACCATACTCTGTCCTCAGAAAAGGAGAGAGCTGGTTATCACAACTCAAATCAATCCCAAATCATTGAATTTAGAGGTAGAATAATGGTTACACAGCCTGCAGTCTGGCTCCCTCACGTAATGAAACAAGAATTAAGGACAAGAAATATGAACTCAGTTCCCCTTAATCCCCAGCAGTTTCCAGATTTCATGATTCTTAGTCCACATGTCTGTTAGAACATGTTATGTTCTTTTCTTTTCCACAGGCCTCTGAGTTTTATCCAAACGTGGCCCTCAAGACTAGGAGCTGGAAAATCAGCTCCTATAGATAATAAAAGTCCAGCTGAACAGCTGAAGCACATATTAATCTAGTGCATGGACCAATCTGTAACATGAGCATCCATGCAACAAACTCAACAACCCTGTGCCCAGGTCTTCATGAGATGTGCCAGGTCTCAAAAACGAATTAAAAGAAACTTGAGATAGAATTCCAAGTCTTTAAGATCATTACATACTGCGAATCCTTGTGGTTGCATAAGCTGGGATCATGGAGTCCACAGTTAGCTCAGGATGTAAAATGCAGCCATGTGTATAGGCATCCATTGGCAATGAGTCAAGAAGTTCTCGATAATGTTGTACCCGTGGATAATACATGCTTCCTTTATCAGGCA
Organism: Neofelis nebulosa; assembly: GCF_028018385.1. NCBI lineage: Eukaryota > Metazoa > Chordata > Mammalia > Carnivora > Felidae > Neofelis > Neofelis nebulosa. The sequence goes on along the minus strand of NC_080795.1, from coordinate 23,951,661 downwards.
TTAACCTGGGTGTTTTTTCTAAAAACATATATACAAACATTGAAGAAAAAGTTACAAATGAGATGTTACATCCAAAAGCAAAATCAAAAACCCAAATCTCCTCATCAATGTTTTCAATATTATATCAAGGCATTTAAAAGATGGTATCTCCCCCACCCAGATATTCAAAATTTGAAATGGGCAGATGTACGAGGCTAGATCCCAAACGATGATCACACTGCAGTTCTCTCACTTCTCTACCTTACAAATTGCTACTCAACCCTCAAGGTCCAGTTATTTATGCCAACTCCTCTGTGGAACATTCCCTAACATCCTACAACCACCAATATCTGATTGGGTCAAATGTACCTCCTCGGTACATGCAAAATACCTTGTACATATACCTTCATAGCCTTATCACCTTAATTAGTTGTTTGTATCTTTTTGACCCATGAGCTTCTTCAGGGCAGGGAGCCTATGACCTAGGGTCTACCACAGTGTCCATTAAACTTTAGGCCATTGATAGAGGTTGGTTAGGTGAATGAAAGACCATTATGGAAAGATAAACAAGGACCACTCTTTCTGAGGTTCCAATTAATACCAAGAGTAGCCCTGCTGATGCTAGGTGAATGTGAATTGACAATCTTCACAGAATTCACCATGAATTTCTAGTATTTTATCTCTAGAAAGTGGGTTCTGCATGAATCCTCATGTGCTGGTTAAACTCTAGACTACTTGAAGGCAGGGACCATGTACTGTTCTCTGTTGAGTTCCCAGTGCCTAATATAATGTTTGGCTCATAGTAGATGTTCAGTAAGTTTCAACTAATGAACATATTCCCAAATTTCTAGTTGCCTTAGAATGTTTGAGCTGGAGAAGCTCTGCAGCAGTTAACAAAGACACTGAGACATAGAGGCTGAGGCATTCTCCCCAAGATCCCACAGCTAATTAAAGGCAGAACAACAACTAAAGTCGGTAAGTCCTAATGCAGTGCTCTGTCTTATAACACTATTGTAACATCTCTAAAGGGTTCACAATTCACAGATTATCTAAAAAGAATAAATATGAACCAAATGATCCAAAGATCAGGGCTATGTCCCTTCAGAATCACTTCTTACTTTTGACCCTGAAACAGGCCCTGAAAAATGCCAACAAGCTTATTCCAACAAGTAAAAAGAACAGCCTCAATTTTATTAATTTATTTCTTAGTTTGGTAGTTTGGGTTATTTAATTTAGAATCCTTTTGAGCACCCCACACTCATTTATAAGTGTTGACAATTCAGAGTTGGTTGCAGAGCATTTCAGACAAGATCTCATAATGCCATAATCCAAGTGGAACAAGTTTTTTAAGCCAACAGACTATTTCTGACTCTCTAAGAAAAAATAAGATGGATTACTCCTCAAACCAGCAGACAAATATCTAATTCCCTGCTAGGAAGTCCAATTCCGAAATCTACATTGGAATAACTGAGAATGAAGTGTCAGCCACATACTACTTGTCAACAGTGAATTTACCCAACTAGAGCACACTTCCTTGGTGATCTTTGAGGATTTCAGTTTATCACTAAGATCCCAACCAATGCATGGTAGAAATTTCCATAAGGACAACAGACTGGAGTCCTTCTCAGGCCCTTGAAATACTAAAGAGTTCTTAACCTAATGTCCTTAAGTGCATACAAGACAGGATTGCAAAGGAAATTGATTATATTGAAATATATTTATCAAATTATTTTTAAATTATAAAACATTAGTATGGGTGCCTTTTTTTAACACATTAACAATATCTAGAAGCAGGTCTAATAACTACCATAATTTCAAAGTAATTATGAGCATAAGTTATTTTTAAGATATCTACAATAACTTGATATGCTATGAACATACATGTGATTTCTATTGGTAACAAAGTCACAGGCACTCCTGATCAATTGCTGTGGTTTATCCCTACACTAGAAATGAAAGGAAATAATGTTTCTGTTGGAAATTAGTGAAAATAAAGATATAATAATTTTTCTCCTCTAGGATCTCAAATCTCCTGAATGCTATTCATAGACCACTAAGGGCAACAGTTCTCAAAGCGTGGTCTAAGAATCCCTGGGCTTCCCCAAGACACTCTCAGGGGGTCCACAAAGTCAAAGCTACTTTCATAGTAATACTACAATGTTAATTGGTTTTTCACTCCTATTCTCTCTCAAGGATACAGCAGAGTTTTCCAGAGGCTACAGGACATGTGATGGCTCCATCACTCTGACAGTTAATGAGGTGTGGGCTTATGTATTTGCGTGTTTCAAATTTTTCTCAGTTTTAATTTCTAATTTGGTAAATGTTGATAGATACAGCCCACAGAAACTAAAGCTCTCCAGTGTTCTCCATAACTTTTATGATAAAGGGGCCTGGAAACCAAACAGTTTAAGAACCACTGCTCTGAGGGTCCAAAAACCTCAAGTTAATAACCAAAAATGGTACAGCATTTTAAAATGCTTACAAGTGGTTAAATTTATGGCCAGTGGCTCAGGCTACTTTCTGGTGCCAGGCCTGGGGCATGTCTTCAGAAGAGCATACCACTTCCTTCTGGGAAAGTGAATAAAAGCAGGAAAAACACTGTCTAGTAATTGCTTTCTGGGGAAGTTCCATCTGCCTATGCCTGAGTTCTCAAAGGAATATAAATGTTTAAATCCATGAAAATAAGTTTCTTCTACTCAAGGCACCATTACAATACAACTATCTCCTCTAACACTTTGTCAGACAGACCATAAAATATCCACTGAACCAAAGCTCTCATCCAGCCTCACGGTCTCTCTTCCAGGACCTCCAGAGCAACACCTGCCATGTGTTGTCATTGTCCTCCTCAACACCAAAGCACAATAGTGTCCACTGCCTCTGGAAACAGAGTTTTTCAAAAAGCAATTGGGAATTTCCTTTTAATTATACAGATCTTCCCTCTCACTCTCATTCTATTTTATTTTTCAATCCTTCCATAATAAAAGGAGAAGAAGAAGAAAAGGGATCACCTGGCTAGCTTAGAGCTATGCAATTCTTGATCTTGGGGTCATGAGATTAAGCCCCACGCTGGGTGTAGGGAATGAATGAATGCATGAATGAATGAATGAATGAATGAATGAATGAATAAATAAATAAATAAATAAATAAATAAATAAATAAATAAAAACTGTTCTTGCTATTCTACCTCAGTCAGGAGCGAAAAAGCAAAAGCAATAGAAGGCCTAAAGGGGCAGGGCAAGGAATCAGGGGACTTTTAAGAAGCAGGCATTGAAAAGAGTTTCCAGCATTAGGGAATAGGGTTGCTGTACTGGAAACCAGGATTAGTGACTAAGCTGGAAGAAAAAATAAGAATAAATGAATAAATTGGCAGAAGACCTGACTTCCTAGAAGAACTGAGTAGGGGACAAAGGCAGGTCTTGTATTGCACCAAAATTTTGGCAGCAAATTAGAAACAGACGGGTAGACACAAAGCAGAAATATGATATAATGAGAGAAAAACATAGTTTTTTAAAACCAGAAAGAAAAGACACAATGCAAGTGTTCTGCAGCTATTTAACAGGGACAAACAGTTCCCCACATTCTCAAGTCCCTATACTGCCTTGTAGAAAAACCATGGCCTTGAGCCATTAAAAAAAATTACATTGTTTATATTACATTGTTTACCCAAGAGCAAAAATTTAAAAGAATTTAGGGTCTTACAGGCTAAGCTTCCATTATTTTACTACATTGACTGCTCTGATTTCCTACGTTCCCCAGTGATGGCAGACAAAGAAGGCATAATTATGTCTTGTTTTCAAGAAAGACTTCCCCCTAGGTCTATCTGAATAATTTTCAGCTCTTACTATTAGTAGTTCAATGAAAACAGACCTCATTTCTATCTTTACTCCTTTGCTGATTTTTTAATTTTACTTAGTAGATCACTTTGTGATGACATCGATATATAAGAAGGTATGCATCATGTAGCAGAAAAAAAACTGTACCCTTCAACTAGTCAAACACCAGGCTATTAAAAAAATATAATAATGTAAATAAGTTATAACCTGAGGCAAAAGTTATGGTTACAAACTGACTACAATTCAAAGCTTTGGAATGAGAACAATCAAATCTAAACACAGATGAGGGAAAAACACATAATGTCAAATTATAGAAGTTCACTATATGCAGTCATGATCTGCTGAGACAGAGACAAATTTATACCATCATTTTCACTAAGCTTTATACCTTAAATGTTTAACTTCTCTTTATTGGTATTTAAGGCTTTTAACAGAAACATTTGTAATTGGGAGCAAAACTCCTTTATCAGACAGTTTGTTCCAATTATTGTTTGCACATAATATAGAACCAGAGTCTCTGCATTTTGACACCCCTACCTGTCCACTGAAATTGGACAAATCAAAGAGGGGAGAAGAAGTTACTTTTTAAAGCCACTTTCGTTGGCACAATCATGAGTTTTAAAAGGTTCATTTTCTTTTCCTTACCACATATTTTCTCCACACTTGGTTAGAACCTTTGTGCTACTCTACAATTTCAGTAGATGTGCTAAAATACATATAAAGTAATTCAACTATTTATGAGAGGCTTTTATTAATATACAAAAATATTGTATAATTGGAATAATCGGAAACCCTTACATAAATAACTTTTTAATGTAACGGTGACTTCAGAATTAATGTTCTTTTTAAAAATCTGAGTTGATATTCAATAGATATTGACAAAGATTTTATCTACAAAATATATTTCCTAATGAGACTTATAAACAATATTTTAATATCATACCAGAATACTTTATTTCCAAACCAAATTCCATTTCCTAAGAATAAATGATGTATATACAGACCTAAGGTATCGGATATGATCTTCAGAGAACTGTTCTATATTAAATTACCAAAATTCGATATCACCATATGAGATCCTTGATTCCAAGTTACCACTGAGTCATTTGGCAATAATAAATAGTAATGTTCTAGTATTTTGTGGTTATTTCATACTCATTTTTTCAAGT